>NC_136505.1:51788315-51853315 GCF_053919585.1 Euprymna scolopes
ATTACATTATTTACGAAGACGGTTTAATAAGAACTTGTTTGAAGATGAAAACTTGATATGACCAGTTTGACTATCATAGCATTTTGGTGTATGACCAAGACCACATGAACATTTATATACATTCAACATAAAATCATTTTTTTACAAAGGGGTTACCATATATCATGACTTGGAGGCTACTCGAAGATAAGGGTTAATGTTGGGACAATGGTGTTGTAATTGTGTGTGGTCGAAATTTAGTATAATTAGATTATTTACGAAGACGGTTTAATAAGAACTTGTTTGAAGATGAAAACATTGTAATCAATTGAACAGTTGCACAGGCTAACAGTTCTTGAAATGAAGCTTTGTCCATGGAATTCACGTTTAAATTAAGAAACCGATAGAGAGTATGTGGAATTTATTAATAGTGTTTTTTTGTGAAACATTGGCAAGCGGGGGGGGGCAATAAACTAGAGCTCAATCAAACAATTGCTATGAAAATAACGATAGAGCAGAGAAAAGCTCGCCTCGTCTCTTCGTTGGGAAAGAAGGTTGCAGAGAAGAGAAAAGAGTATCGCCTACTAGACTACAGAGTCGGTTTTGAACTCTGCCAAGTCAGGATTGTGTATACCCGTCAGCTCTTGCCAAGATACCCCAACAGTACTCTATCCTAAGACGTACTTGGCTCTTATACAGGTAGAGAATTGCATCGGAAGAATATGCTTCGGTTCAGGACCCTATTTGTTATTCGCCAAAACTGATAAGAAAAAAGCTGCTGTTTAGCTGGTATGGATTTGACGGATTGGGCATACAACCATCACGTTCTTTTTTTACTCTTTTACAGTAGTTGTTGGTAGTCTAAAGGCGGAATTAATCTCAGTGTATTTAAGGGTGGAACGATAAAAGTGTCGCCCTAAACAAAACAACATTACAGCTTTGTTTTAAATCTTTTATTAAGAAACTTGATTATGTAGTAGAGCTGACAGTTATTTAATGTCGCCGTATTTAGCCTCGATACGGGTTCGGAACTTGGAAGATGCCTTTTCCACAAGCGCCGGCGGAATCTCGGCGCATAATCGGCGGATGACGGCGTTCAGGCTAGCTTTCGTGTTGTAGGAGGTCATGTTTGTGATGTTATCGATGTATGACTTAGCTAAGTAGTTCAGCTGGTTCAGGTGGGTGGATGAGGGAGCCTGTGAAAGAAGGGTACAAAGTCGTAGCAACTCTTCTGAAGCCAAGCTTGTGCCTCTTTGTACTTGTGGACCAGCGCCGAGTCCTGTTGCCACACCTGGGGTCTGCCAGCGGCCAACTGATTGCACCATGGGGTCACTACACACTTCGGCAGATCCAGGTACACTTTGGTGTTAACTTTGAAATCGGCTTGATGTGAGGTGGCATAATCTGCCCCTTACTTGAAAACAAAAGACAATAACCGTGGCCAGAAACACTTGTCATCACCCTCGGAATGTCCATGTCATTTGTGGCAATCTATCGATGCATTGTGAGAGTGCTTGCAATGGTTCTGTTGTAATAACTTGGATCTATAGAGAGCATGAGTTGTACAGTGTCGCACATCCGATCTCACTCGTTGAACATTGTGTCACTTTCAGACATGATAGAAGGCTCATATCGCTCTTCAGATTGGACACAATTGGCTTACTAGGAGATGGTCTGCAACAACAAAAAAGAAAACCAGTTTTCTCTCAACGGAAATAGAATCCTGTCTTTTCTTGCGCGATAATTGTACCGTTCCACCCTGTATTTCGCTGAAAGCAGTCGTAATATGAGTTTCTGTGCAATGGCAGTGGCACATTCTGTGGAATTTCTTGGGAGATATAAAGCTGTCTATCCTGACAATTAACCATTTACTCAGGTCTGATACTATAGAGGACACGTTTATTGTAAATATTGGGCGCAGGGGAATATCTGATAAAAATTCCAGGAAACTATCTCAATCAACCATAGAGTATCGATATACTGTATGATGGAGAGAACAATTTGAGGACTTACTACATTTTGTTTTTATTTTAACTGATACAGCCGAGTTGTCGGAAGATCCCAGTTGGGAAAGAACTGTCGCTAGTGTGTACGAATGTGTGCGCAAGATGACTAGGCTTGTCTGAAATATTTCTTTGCGACTTGCCTCCATCGTCTAAGGGCACGGGTCTGCGCGTACGTACTTGGACTCCGTTTCGCGGTGTAGCCGGCTTGTAAACCCTGTGAAGTTTTTGGCTCTTTGTTTTATAGGGATGTCTAGTATTTCGTCAGCTTATTGCTATTACATAGACTTTTGGGATTTGAAACTCTTTTCATTGTTGAAAATACTCTGGAAACTATGGTAATTTTGTAACCAGAAGGAAAGAAAGAGTATAAGCTATAAGAGCCGTTGTATTTCAGTTTTCGTCAGGATCGTTTCGCGATGCAGTCACAACAATACAAGTTTAAGTTTGAATGCCCAGAGGCCGCTCATTTATCACTTAAACGTTTCGTTTTACCATTCGTTTATAAACATAAAATATTAAATTAGGAAGATGATTCTCAGCGTGCAATGACTATAAAGGTTGATATGCCGTTAAAAAAACACAACTCATTATTATTATGCTATTGCTTCGGTTGCCACTCGAGATGATTTATACTTTAATTTAGTTTGTCTTTTTTTTTTAAGTATTCCGTTCCTTTTTCCCAGTTTATTTTAAAAAGGAGTAAATATTTTATTTATTTATTGCAGTATCGTCTGCTTATATGATTATTAATGCGCGCAAATTATTATAAACATATACATTTGTTGAGAGGAAGGAATTTTAATCCATAGAAAGTATGGCTACAAATAGGTCTAAAACTCTCATTCTATTAAATAAGTATACGTTACGAATTTAAAACTAACGCATAATACTAGAGTTTCACTACCCCCAAATCCCTTTAAAAACTCAAAGTGTACAAGTATTTTTATGATCTGAACAGCTGGTTTGCTTAAAAAGGAATCGAAATATATTGTAGCAGATTTTATTCTGTAATCGAATTAATTTCTGATTTGGATTAAAAATATATATCTAGACCAGTGCATTGATTCTTATCAAAATTGGTTAATATTAAGTAAAACAAATCAGGTATATATCTCAAGAAGTGTTAAGAAAAACGTATTAATGCAGAATTTATATTAATTAAAACAACCTGGTTTAATTATTTTTAATTGAAGGTGTCCAATTAAACTAATTAAAACAACTTGATTTATTTTTTTTAAGTTGGAAGTGTCATATTAAATTAATTAAAACAACTTGATTTAATTATTTTTATTGGAAGTGGCCAATTAAATTAATTAAAACAACTTGATTTAATTATTTTAAGTTGGATGTTTCCAATTAAATTAATTAAAGCAACTTGATTTAATTATTTTAAATTAGAAGTTTCCAATCAAAATAATTAAAACAACTTGATTTAATTATTTTAAGTTGGAAGTGTCCAATTAAATTAAGTAAAACAACTTGATTTAATTATTTAAAATTGGAAGTATCCAATTAAATTAATTAAAACAACTTGATTTAATTATTTTAAATTGGAAGTTTCCAATTGAAATAATTAAAACAACTTGATTTAATTATTTTTAATTGGAAGTTTCTAATTGAGATAATTAAAACAACTTGATTTAATTATATTTAATTGGAAGTTTCTAATTGAGATAATTAAAACAACTTGATTTAATTATTTTTAATTGGAAGTTTCCAATTGAGATAATTAAAACAACTTGATTTAATTATTTTTAATTGCAAGTTTCCAATTGAGATAATTAAAACAACTTGATTTAATTATTTTAAATTGGAAGTTTCCAATTGAGATAATTAAAACAACTTGATTTAATTATTTTTGATTGGAAGTTTCCAATTGAGATAATTAAAACAACTTGATTTAAATTTTTTTAATTGGAAGTTTCTAATTGAGATAATTAAAACAACTTGATTTAATTATTTTTAATTGGAAGTTTCCAATTGAGACAATTAAAACAACTTGGTTTAATTATTTTTAATTGGAAGTTTCCAATTGAAATAATTAAAACAACTTGATTTAAATTTTTTTAATTGGAAGTTTCTAATTGAGATAATTAAAACAACTTGGTTAAATTATTTTTAATTGGAATTTCTAATTGAGATAATTAAAACAACTTGGTTTAATTATTTTTAATTGGAAGTTTCTAATTGAGATAATTAAAACAACTTGATTTAATTATTTTTAATTGGAAGTTTCTAATTGAGATAATTAAAACAACTTGATTTAATTATTTTTAATTGGAAGTTTCTAATTGAAATAATTAAAACAACCTGGTTTAATTATTTTTAATTGGAAGTTTCCAATTAGCTGATTGTTTCTATTTAATGAGCTAACAATTTGCGCTCGGGTCGAAGACAGGAAAACACAGAGATGTACTATGCTTAATATTGCTATAATTTTTTTTTTTAGTGTATTGATATCCATATTAAAATCTCTGTTTCTATTTATTTAAAAAGAAAGTACAACTTTGTTATATATAGGTCGTGGAATTGCATTTATCTACAAAAAGATCTAGCTAATTTTCATATTCTTTGAAACATTAATTTTAATTAATTCCCTTTTAGTTGTTTCGTTATTTACGGGATGATCATATTTAGTCAACTATTACGCGTAATTATAGTCATGCAGATATGCTAGATGATTTATACTTGCGTAAGATTTGCGTAAAAAGCTTATAGTAAGCACAAACCTCATTTTATATATATTTTTGTATGCGTATATACATTTGTTTATAAAATTTTGCTTGCCCAATTCCTCTGTAAATTTTTGGCTTACAGACATAAAACTTAATATATAGGGTATTCGAACAAATACGAAACTTTATATTTGGGTTTTAGCCCGGGAAAATCCGTAAAAAACTGTGAAAATTTAAGAAATGGAATTTGCAAGAACGACGGCATTACGCATATGCATGCGTAACGTAATATATACTGGTTCATGTTTAAATTTTAAGCCTTACAGCTAACACGTCTTCATAGCTCAGACATTAATGTCAAAGTAAAAAGTAAATCGTAAACTAAAAGTTTTGGTTTCGATTCTCGGTGGTAGCACAGGAGTCATTTTTAAAAAAAAAACATCATCACTATATATCGGGTTCAATATAATATAATAATAAATGCAATATCTGCATTAATCGAAATAATATACTTAAGCGTATTTTTACGACCGGGCAATGCCGGGCAACCTGCTAGTAAATGTATATTAATCAACCTACCTTTTTGAGCGAATCCATGTTGAATATTCGAGGTATTTTTTTTTTTTTGTAAATAACTGAATACTAACAAGACAAATATATATTGTATATTTGCTCGTGCGACCTATTTAACATGTTTAATGTGGGTAATAATTGGGTTGGAGTGGAGCAATAGCAGGGGCCAGACACATTATATGAAATGGTGTTTTCGTCGATTGACTCTGGACCTCTGCATACATTTACAATAACTTTACGTCACGTCGTGCAAGCATGAGATATAAGGTAAATATTAACCGGTTAATTAGATGTATGTTTGTACGCTATATTTGTTAATCCTGTTTCATCTGGGGACTCTTTTAGTTATAGCGGAGGTGCTGAATAATTATTGGTAAAAGAGCCTGGCCACCGGAGACCACCAGAGATGCGTTTCGCTCTTATATTATAACGGCTGTCCGGCACGTGACATCTGTGTGAGGACGATCAGTAATGAAATATCAACAAGAAAACTGTAAATCTTTTATTTGTTCTCGATATCGATTGCCTATGTCTCTTTATGTATCTTCCCATCGCAATATTAAAATTTTAAGGAGACACATTTATTCGGCAGCATGTAATTATATGATAGAATGAACGAAATGATATTTCTATTTATTCAATTTTTATTATGTTTTGGTATCTTGTTTCTTATAATCAGTTATTTATTTTGCGCATTACATTACATTAGTATTTTTCTTTGTCACGATCACCCCAAACAAAACATATTGCCACAGACGTAAGGGCTACTATTTGAAATTGTGTCTAGTAAGGGGCTCAGAGAAGTTGAGTAAGGAAGTTGTTTGTTTATATTACATTTACACTTCTGCACGGTAATACAGTCTAGGTAGTAGAAAACCGGGAAGGGATTTCAATATCCAGCAGTCTAATACGAGAAACTATTAGAGTAGAAGACATTCCGACATCAAGGAACTTTAACATTATAAATGTAGCCCTTTGTTGTTCTAATCGAAAAAAAAACCTGGACTCGATTCTCAGCGACACTCTCCGTTCTAACCAGGTCCCATCCGGTTCTCGAGAACTCAACGGCTCGACTCTCTCAAACATCTTAACTCCCGGTCTTATATTATCTCATTTATGTAAATTAATGTGCAATCGAACCTGCTGATTCGTCGACTTCTCGTCTCCCATCGCGCGTGTTTCGAGTTCGCACATGAAGCCCACCTCCGTGACTGCAGTCACACTCAATTTTCACTACACGCCCCCCCCCTGATCTCATGATCATAAACTGGGTAGGGAAGTAGTGTCGGTCTTTGCTAGACACAGCTAGCGCTCAACACTCCGCTAGACACACCTAGCGCTCACTACTCCGCTAGACACAGCTAGCACTCACTATTCCGCTAGACACACCTAGCGCTCACTACTCCGCTAGACACAGCTAGCGGTCACTAATCCGCTAGTCGTAGCTAGCCCTCACTTCTCTCCGACAAAGACAGATACTACTTAGAAAAAGTGGGGCAACACGGCTAGCCACAGAAATTAATTTTTAAATTTCTCATTTAAAAACGACTTTACATACAAGTCGACTAAATCGAATTGTAATTCTTTTTAACAACGACTACTTTTTCTTCAAAAACAAAATCGACTTGAATTGTACTCTCACCAAAATAACTATCGTTCAAAAACGACGCCTTTTTTCTCCTTTTCAGCACAACACGATTTCATGTTAATTCCGTATTTAAAAATAACTTTCAAATACATACAGGTCGTCCGAACCGCATTTTTAGTTCTTTTAATAGCGACGACTGTTTCAAACAATAAAATCCGACTAAAAACGTTTAAGAACGACTTTTTCTTTTCAACATAGCAGGATTTCATTTTAAATTCCTCGCTGAAAAACAACGATGACTTTTTTCAAACAATAAAATCCGACTCGAATTGTACTCGAGTAAAATATTTTTCGTTTAAAAACGATAACGTTTTTCTTTTCAACACCACAGGATTTCACTCTAAATTCCTCGTTGAAAAACGACGACTTTAATACACACAGGTGGTCCGAATCGAATCTTTAAGTTCTGTTAACAGTGACGACTTTTAAAAAAAAAAACAAATATAAGCTAATTTCATTCCAAATTCCACGTATAAGAACGACAACTTTAATATGAACAAGTAGACTGAACTGCATTCCAACACGTTCATTTGACGACGATAGTTAAAGAAATACAACGAATCCCACTGGGATTAACAAACAAAAAGACAAAAAAAAGTCCGACTCACTTTATATCTTCAACATTCGCAGTTTGACACGACTCATTCAATTCTCTCTTCGACAACCTTTGGAATTTTCAACGCGACTTTTAATTTTTCAGGTTTGACGCGAATCATCTCAAATTTTCCATCTCATCTCGGCCGCATTGGTTCCATATTTAACGCCGAAATAGCTTCTAATCGAAAAAAAAAAACCTGGACTGGATTCTCAGCGATACTCTCCGCTCTAACCAGGTTCCATCGGGTTCTCGAAAACTCAACGGCTCGACTCTCTCAAACATCTTAACCCCCGGCCTTTTATTATCTCATTTATGCAAATTAATGCGCAATCGAACCTGCTGATTCGTCGCCTTCTCGTCTCCCATCGCTCGCACATGCAGCCCACCTCCGTGACTGTAGTCATACTCAATTTTCACTACAGTTGTTTATCGGGTTAAACGGGAAGTGCTAAGAGTTTCATCAGCGCACACTACATTAAAGTACTTGTATTACAGACATTGGGATGTTACATTGTAGCAGTCGAGACAGGGGCAGGAACTTGGCCTATAATGCGGGTCCTATTAAATTTGAGATTCTATGGATATTTAATAGGGAGGAACTAGTGACAGATATTCCAGAACAAATGTGGCTATATTACTTCCATGCATAGGTGAATTGTGACTTTATATAGGGTGTTTTCTGATGTGAATACTTTTCTAGCACTTTACAGGGAGTCCACCTGGTTTGCATCAGTTTTACAAACGTCCTCAATGTAACTCTTCAAATCCATGTGGATGTTAGGCCGATAAATTTGAAAAATGGGCTCTCGGATAAGATGTTATTTGTCATGGCACTCAGTAGTTAAAAGTTTTTATTTTATTTTATCTGTAGTTGTTAAAGGAAAGAAGCTTAGTCTTAGTAGAATGTAATGCCATCATCCACGTACAGCCTGTGTTACACTATGGAGTGAAGGCCTTTTTCTAAGGTTTCTGTCATTCCCTTGGGTATGAGCACGGGTTTTCCTCATGTATACTATAGAGCGTAGTATCATCAGCAAATATATATATATCTTAGACACAATTTTTTAAGGGAGGTTATTAATGTATACCAGAAATAAAACGGTGCAAGTATCAACCACTGGACGACATCTACATTTATATCATGTTGTTTAGACGTACGGCTACAGGGAATAACCTGCGTTCCTCTCTTGTCTAGGAGAAATCTAATTATGTTGAGTATTCACCCATAAATGCCATCCGATTTAATCTTTGTAAGAAGCCATTTATCTCAGACCTTATCCAAAAAATTAGATATGTAATATACAGCTCTAGGTTCACCCGTCTCACCCAGTGCCTGCTATATACGTTCAGAAATAATGGTTTAATTTTCTGCAGTTAAAAAGGGCTTGGCTAAATCCATATCGTGTGTTAGAAATAAGCTTAGAATTTATAAGATGGCGATCTAGTGCTTGACCTATTGAGAACACAACGATTTTAGCGAAGAGAAGCAAGAGACTGATTGGGCTATAATTGAGAAGGTCAGTATTCTCGCCAATATTCTTGAGTATTAGTAAAACAAAAACAAGTTTTAGCTATCATAAACCATCGGCTTGAATTTGTTGACTCGTTGGGACAGGACCTGAGGAAGCTCAGGGTAGAATATCTTTATTATGTCAGGAATGAGATCAGCCCCACACGCTTGGTAATGTCAAGATTTTTTTTGGATATAACGTACATGAGAAAAGGTGATTTTCAGTTCTACGGGTATGGTTTCTGTCTGCAAAGAGAAATGTGTGATGATCTAAGGTGAGGGTTGGAGGAAAACCACCGGACAAGTAGGTCACCTTCCTTGGCTACCCTGCAAACGACTTATTGGTTGTTTGTCTGTATGAAAATCATTGAATGTGTATTATTTTTCATATTATTATAAATTTTCTAGAAATCAGGAAGTCATATTTTCTGTTGCTCAAAACATTTCCTAGTAACTTCGGAATACTTTCTCTTAGCTTGGCTAGTTCACTCTTGCATTTATTTCTAGCTTCTGAAATCTGTTGACTATTTGTGCTTAACCTGTAGTGGATGAATCGTTGGAATGTATACTGCCTTTACGCAATGTCAGCTGCACAAGTTGGAGTGAACTATTTAGGAGGGCAGGGTTTACTATACTACTTTTGTATAAGAATACGAGCTTCAATTTCTGCTTGTCACAATTCAGTTGTCTCATAGGCACACTGTTTAGCAGGCAAAGATACTGGTGTTATGTAGGAGGTCGAACATAAGAAAGTATTTGTTAGTTATTAATCTGTCGATCTATCTATTTATCTATGTGTATTATCGATATCTATCTATTTATCTATGTGTATATCGATATCTCTCGATCTAGTTATCTATCTATTTCTGTATCTATCCATCTCGATTTATCTATTTATCTATCTATATAACTGGAGAGATAGACAAGAGATGGATATGAAGAATGCAAATAAATAATGTCAAAATATAACACCATTAGAACATAAATAGACTGCAGCAACATAACTTAGGTTCAAACAGTGAAGAATCACCAACGATAGACATTTAGTGACACGTGTACACATCAGAATGAACCCTTCGTCCCAAGTACATATATCGACATATGGTGCTATTGTACACATGACACAACAGTCCCCTTTATGGTTCATTATATAACACTGGTCTATGATGTATTTGTGATGTACTCTCCAATGACTTCTTAATCATCCACTTTTAATTATCTTGTAGTTTGAGCAACGGCTTCTTGGCTTGGGGGTCGAAAACGTAAGACGATACCAACCAATATAACAATGTGATTGACGCTCCGAAGTCAACTATGGACATTTGTTACACAATCCTTTGCAAAGAATAGGTCTAGAAGTGTGGGACTGTCTGGGTTTGGGAATGCGATACAGAGGAGCTAGGTGTCCTGCTACCGGCTGCATTTATGTAATACGTAAAACGATGCAAACTACTACTGTTTACATCAAATCCCCAACTATATGAACTTAGGTATTATTATCTCAAGAGAGTGCCGCATCAGCATTGTTTAATTAAATAAAGGTTGTTCAATACAATACAATGTCGATATATCCATTGTTTGTATAGCTATGTTACAGATGTGACCTTCTTTCTTAAATGATTTTTCATTAATTGAGATACTACTTAGGAACAACATTTATTTTATAGTTGAGAAAAGTCGTTAGATATTGGTATATATATGTTAAGTTGGAATTGACTTTTAAATGCGGCTTATACATATTTTGAATGCAAGATGTAAGTGATAACAAGAAATGTCTTTTTTCATTTCATTTTATGTATCTACATATTTTTTAATGTAAATACTAGGGGAAAGACATCTTATCCCAGGCGTAAAATACCCTTTAATATTATATTTTATTCCGTCCATATTTCGTATATATTATTACAGAGTCTAGATTTCAAAATTACGTAAGTGCACTTAACTAGAATCGAAACCGAAACTGTAAGATTCAAAGCTGGTGGCGTTACCACTGTGACACGCATATAAACTGATTAAAATTAAAAATTAATTAAGATGAATGTTTAACGATTCTTTCAATTTTGACCCATTATTGACCCTTTGAGAACAGTTTTAACCAGCTAAAGACTCATAAAAGAACGGTCCGGAAAAATCCAATCATTTGAGGCTCTTAGCACTGCTTTGCGACTTTTAGTTTCGGAGAAAATTAAGTTTGAAAATATGGAGACAGACAGTCAGGCAGACAGACAGAAATATCGCCGTTTATATATTAGATTTTCAGAACTTACATCGACAGTGCTAGTGTTAGGGTTAGGGTTAGTACCTAGGTAGTCATCGTTGAAAATATATATAGAAATCTTGCTACACAGAATTTTCCGCGTTAATTGAAAGTCTGTTTCTTATGTTTTCTGTATATGTAAGATTGTTAGACGTTTCTGTGTTATTCGATTAACATATACGTCGTAGTTGCATCTGTTTTTGCCTGTATATACACCTAGATCCGTATTAACAAGTCGATACAATATTATATACAATAATATGAAACTATGTATTTGTGTTTTGTTTTATGCATATATGTGTGCGAAAGTGTATTTGTGTGTTTTCCAAGTACGAACGAGCCAGCGCACAACTACTACTTTTGTGTATGTGAGAAATAATTGTTCACCTCTTACATTTCTCTAGGTTTTGAATGTTTTCAATTTTTATCTTGATTTAGTTCGTAATGTACTATATGATATTGAAACATATAAAATGTGCTCTTTCATTCATTCTAAACACTTCTCATTTATAAATTCTGTATTTGAATAAAGTTATCAAAAAATCTTTGTTTTGAAATTATAAGGTGTTATGGCATTACATAAAATAAGCATATACCTTTCTTCATATGCCTTATTCCCCTATGGCACAGTGGCAGTAGAAGAAAAAACATATGAGGAGAGTGATAGAGAAAGTAAGAGATACATATATAGCGATACAGATTTTGAAAAAAAACATATATATATATATATATATATATATATATATATTAAGAGGTATATTTAGTAATAAAAACAAGGGAAAAAGTGCTCAATACGTTGGTAGAGCTAAATATGTTTTTATCATTTCAACCTCGGAAGTATTTGTTTAAATAACTAAAAAAATTGCTTATATAGACGAGATAAACAAATAATTAAATTGTCCGAGGACATACTTGTTTGTAACGTTATTTGATGACATATTTTAATAATAAAAGAAAGTGGGGTGAAAATATTGGTTTTATTAGTGCTCCAGAGGTCTCCTTATCTAGATTAGTAATATAATACACCTAGGCATTTCAGTGAAAATATTATTACATACTTACGTGTAAAATACAAAACTACAACCACAAACACGCGCGCACACACACACACACACACACACACACACACATATATATATATATGGAGAAATTAAAAACGAACAAACCAACATTATTTACGTTTATCAACATTTCGTCTTTATTTCAAGACTTCCTCAGAATGAGTTATTTAAAAAATCTTGATTAACATATAGTCTTGGTTTGCCCTGTTTTCATCTCTGAATCAAATTATACAATTATTGCCGTAATTTTCACAATATATATATATATTTATATATATATATATATATATATATATATATATATAAATTTCAAGATGGCGTACCATGGAAAAACTTTCAACTTTCCGATTTTTTCAATCATGCCCATATTCTTTTATTCTCTTTTTAAGTTGATAGGTTTTTTTTCTTCTGATTAGTAAAGGGCGGAATTAATTTTTAAAAATGGCACAATTATTACATGAATCAGTCTGCGCTACGAAACAAGTGCAGTTAAAACTTGTGCATTTCAACCTACTTAAGGAGATAAACAGTAAGATAATAAACATTTTGAAATTTTGAAATAGAATACTCGCGGGGGTACGTTGCCTAGGTGTGGTGAAGTGTGTGTGTGGGGGGGGGTAAATAAAAAATGGAAAATAAAAAATAAGCGAACGATGTTAATACTTCTTTAAAATATCGGAAAAACAATAACGAACAAAAACCACGAACGTGATGGGAAAATACATAAATAGCAAAACAGAAGAAAGAATAGCATAAATAACCCTGTTTGAATATTTAACCTTTAAAAATCGAAAAAATATACCTGATATCTCGACTCGAAGGGCAATCTTAAGACAACGGCACTTTTACTATACTGACTTGCCTATGACCGCATCAGCGAAATCGGATCTTTTTTTAAATTTAAACTAATTCAAGAAAGAACTCTTTTGCGCATGCGTGTATGGCTAAATTGTCATGAAGGACCGATTATTTGCTACTCCTCCCTGTAGAAAAGTACCCAGATAAGGGTGAGGGAATTAATATTTTTAGCCAATTTTTCGATATTTGTCTCCCGAAGGACCGAGCTTATAAATTATACCAATTTCCTGAAAATCCGTCACTACTGTTAAAAGTTTTTGCGAGACATACATACATACATACATACATACATACATATACACATTTAAACATATTTTTGTCCTTTATATTATAGAAGATGGTCTGTAGCTACATCGGACTTTATAAATTGAAGGACTGGTATAAATAAAAGGTGATATAATTAAACTAGCACAACCTCTTAACCGGCGTTGGCCGGTGGAAGCATGCCTCTCACTGCGTAAAAAATACTAACGAGTGTTGTTGTTGTTGTTGTTGTTGTTGTTGCTTAACTCTCAGACTCCTCATATTCAGAATGGATTTCGGAATATACACCCCATTTTGTTAGTAGGGGTGGAGTAGTAACAAAATTTTCCCGAAATGTATTGCATGGTGACTGCATTGTCGTTTTTCTCGTGCCGCAAATACCATACAAAACCACAAAAACAACAAAACCTTTAACCATACAATGACATATACTCTGAAACATAGCCTGGCGGGCAGGTTATGTTCGAGGGTATCTTTCATTGTATGGTTCAGGGCCTTGTTCAGGGTATGGTATTTTTGTTGGCAAAACTCGAAGTAAAGCGGCAAAATACTCTTGAAGCCTCAGTCACTTAGAAGGAACTAAATTCCTGTAGTCGCATGCACGTTCAAAAAGTTACCGGTTTAATTAAGCTTAGAAAATAAACAGTATAAACAGAACCGATTCTTTAAACAATAAACCATTCTTATGTATTTTAAACAATATATACAGAATATTGTTTCTATTATAAACAATCTTAATAGAACACTTTCGAGATTAAAACAATAGAAATATTGTTCGCAGACAATTATCAATAGATATACCAATAAGGGAAATAAATCGGAGGGATTTAGGCACAAACAATTTATTATGTTTAGTGACCTAAATTTGTGTGGGGATATAAACAAAAGTTATTATTAGTTATAAGTTGTAAAAGTACGCAAAAACATTTATCAATATATATTCCCAAGGGAAAATGGAATTATGTTGAAACAGTAAAAAAAAATGTAATTTCGATTATGATCTATTTGCGTTCAAAAAATATTACAAAACATGTAATGGCAATTAATACCCGAGCGAGCCGTATTAAAGAAAAGGTTAAAAAAAACTGAAGACGCCCCCGGTAAGAAAAATGTAACTAACCGAGTGTACCCGTGTGATCGGCCAGAAAACATTCTTAGAAAAAAAAGTAGTAGCGACAGTATGCAGGATCGAACGTGTAACGCTTTAAGGAAAAGAATTGTGTTCAAAAAAAAAAGGAAGGGTTTTAGTCTAGTGTTCTACTACAAACTGACGACGTTAGCGCTCTTGAAATAACGCCTTTAAAGATAAGATGTTTAAGCGTGCAAATTTTCTCGAAATAGGGATTTACTTATAGTGACTCTTTCAGTCGACACCGATAAATGGCTTAATGTAAACACAAGTCTTACTACTTATAAATTAGACCAGCAGTCCATGTTATTTGTTCAATGTTTTAAAAATTATGTGTTAATATTCTCGAAATATTTATAAACTTCAATTGATTCGTTCGATTGACACCGGTAAATGTAAACATAAGTGTATCTACTTAGAAAGTAAACCATCAGTGTATTGTAAATGATCAATGTTTTTAAAATCAAAATTAAAATTAAATTATACGACAAAACGCATGTTATCATTTATAGCTACATACTTTTCAAGAATACTAATTATTTATTTAGCGTAGAAAGAATAATTTTAGCCAGTTTTTACTTTAACAAAAAAGAAAGGTTTATATAGTTGTTAGTAAAGGATCAAGAAATTTAACATTTGAGACAGTTTAAAGGGTTTCAAATCACATGATAACCGGGTCTCGAATGCAGTAAAAGTGTAATAAGATATTTTGGAATTAGGTTAATACGCGTATAAAGAAAGAATGTTTGTCAAGTATAAGATAAAAAAATAAAAGAAGGTCTATGTAGCAATCAGGAAAGAGCCTGTGTCAATGAATAGTAATCGATGTGTTTATGCGTTTGTAATCGGGGTATTTTATTTAGAATGAGAGCCATATTTTTTATCGCTAGAGCGTTCTTTTTTAAATTATGATTGCCATTGTGGAATGGAGGAATAGTTTGTTCGCAACCGATGAGATTTGATTGAATTGGAGGAGGGAGGGATTATTTTTGGAATCGGGGGAAGGAAAGGTTTTGTTATGTGTGTAAATGTGTGAGCCAAAAAATAACGGTGCTATTCTACATATGACCCAAACGCAGAATATGTACCAGTGTGGAGTCGGAGCGGTAGGAGTAATTTTTATTTAGAGGGAAAAATAGCAGTTGCTTCCATTGTTGATAATTGCGACAGTGATGATGTCTTTTCTAGGATGTAATCTAGGATTTTAATCTAGCGAATAAATGTGAGTAAGGTTTCGTTCAAAAGTTACATAATTTTGCTAAACTTTCGACACAGGGCAACATATTCTCACGAAGTCGGTATCATTTTAAAGCTCGCCATCTCGGACGATAAATATAGAAAAATTGACCAAAAACATTGATTTCTTTACCCTTCACTGAACAGATTTCTACAAGTAGGAGTTGATTTTTTGCGAGACATTTTTGCAAATCGTCGTATTGGTTCGATTGACTTTTCCTAATTTTAATATTCCTAACTTTCGGTCGCGTCATTGAGTAGAGGTAAGACGTACGATTTTCTTTCACTTTCTTTTCCGCCTTCGCGTCACGGGTTCGAACCTGACTGCCTAATACCACTTTATTTTGCTCAACACACACGTCCAAACACCCGGCAAACGCCGGGCACCCAGGCTAGTACTAAATAATCGCTACCGGTAATAGAACGAAAGGAGTAGGTGGAAATAACATATAGCAACATGGCTCGTTTCCTACGCATACTAAAACAAATTAAATATATAAGAGAACTACACATCAAAAGCAAAGAAATAGATTTAAAAAAATAGTTATTTCTTAAATTAAAAGAAAACTTAGTCTAAAATACTAAAAAAAGAAATTTGATTATAAATATTATCTTGGTAAAACAAAGATAAGTTTTTTATATGCTAAAGTAATTTTATCACCAATAATTTGATTTTTGAAAAGGATAATGCTGCCGATCGCCGAGATTATTTATTTAAAGAATATTTATCTGACAATTATTTTATGGTAAAAAAAAAGGAATTACAAATCTTATTTTTTTAGGTGATGATTGGTTATTCGTATTATTTGGATTATTCGAACTAATATTCTCATATTGTCATTTTCAACCTCCGGCCTTCTTCAGGTGTATCTTGTCGAACTCGGGAATGTTTCTGTCGAACTCTGGAATTTGGAAGGAATTTCTCACAGAAGCCATTATTTACTTCACGGAAGTAGCATGCTCTCGTTTCGTTAGCCATGACAGGTGAGATGTCCTAAATAATTCGCAAATGTATTTTATATAGACCTGACTGGGGTGTCATCACATATAACTGGAACTAAAACATTTAGCACTTCAGTCGCGTCTCCTACAAATGAAGCTACTGAGAAATATTTAATAAACATGTAATATTAAACGGCTCGAAGAAATGAATTGAATTTGAGCATGCGCAGAAATAAATAAATATATGTTGGCAAGTTGAAATGAACATGCATTTCAACTTGTCGATATATACCTGTACACGTTATTCATCCATCCAAACAAATATTTTATTCGTTGTAAACAATCTTTAGTGTATGATTACCATTTTCTGTTAATTTTAGTGTAAAGTGAATAGTAGTTTGAAAGTCACACACATACATCTATTGTTTTATTTATATAGAATATATATTTTTCTGTATACTCTGATTACATAATATCATATATAACTTGTATCAGTGTGGCGTGATGGAAATTCCATATAATATTATATTTCGGGGATATTTCTCTTCGTCGAACGTTTGTTCAAGTTAAATTCCAACATGCATATGGATGCCGTTTGTAAGCTAAGTTCACTCGACAAAAGTTGGAATGAATATGAAACACCAAATTATTACTTTTGATACTGTAAATGTATTTCGTGAAAAAAATAATAATATCACGAAAGAAAATATTTGGAAGAAAATAAAGCAAAATAGGTTTTTATTGCCAAAAATTACACACGTATTTTCTTTATTATTATTATTATTATGGGATATATGGTATGATTCTCGAAGTCTGTAACCACTAATTAATATACTTGATATATTTATCACATTGACCCACAAAGGCTTGTGGTGTAATTTATACAGTACTTAGTAAATGTAATTGTAAGTGTTTTGACCTCTTCTCCTGATCTGAAATGGAACACATACATCAAATCTGTTGCCAAGGTTGCTGGAAGAAAGGTGGGATCTTTCTACCACTCTAGTAGATAGCTCACTGTTGATGCAATTCTCTATCTATATAAAAGCCAGGTACGTCCAAGGATGGTGTACTATTGCCACATCTGGATAGGAGCTGCTAGAAGCAGCTTATCCTGCCTTGACAGAGTACAAAATAAACTTCGTAACTTAGTGGGGGGTGCCATTTTCTTTTCCCTGCAACCTCTTTCCAACAGAATTGACGTTGCGAGCCTGTCTTTGTTTTATCGTTATTTCCACGGCAGGTGCTCGTCTGAGCCCCAATCTCTAGTCCCTTCTCGCCAATCGTTCTCGAAAAACACCCATATAGCTGAAGCCACTGTCGATAACTTTCCCCACTCTTTAACTGTGCTTAAATCAAAACGTAGATTCCATGAAAAAAGCTTCTTTCTTAGAACTGCACGCCTGTGGAACTCTGTTCCGTTTGTCTGTTTCCTAGCTGACTATAACTTGGTTGTCTTCAAGTCAAACATAAACAAATTATTGATGAACCCTTTAGTAATCCAATCTACCCTTATCCTTGAATGGCCCCAGGGCCTTGATCAGTAGTGTCTCCTATGTAAATAACAGTTACATCTTTTCTGGAAGTTAACTGTTCAGTTCTCAGTGCAGATGGTGCTAAGAATACAATTACGAATTGCTTAAGGCCTCTACCTGGATTTTGCTGATGGAATTAAAGCATGCTACTCTTTGGATGAAATGAAGGGCTCCATTCAAAATTTTAAGCAGAATTATGAGTTCGACAAAAAGATTACCGACTTCAACAAAATATACCTGGAAAGGTTACATCGGTTTAAATTGGGTGCGAGTCACAGTCAAGATTAAAATTGTTTTCTGAATGATCCGATTTATTATATCCTACTAGCGGGGGGGGGCTCCCAGCTTTGTCCGGGAGTTAATATGTTTATTTTGATTTGTCCATATTTTAAATATGATATTTTAACTCGTTCAGATTTCGTATATATGATTATAAAGTCATGATTTCAAAAGAAAAAAAAAAGTATTCGACGTCATCTGCTTGAATCGAAACCCAAACTGTAGCATTCAAAGCTAGTGACGTTACCACTGTACCATCGTGACACACATTCCAACTTATTTCAAATTAAAAATTAAAAATAAATTAAGATAAATGTACACAAATGACGATTTTTTTACAATTTGATCTAGTTTTGACCCTTTCAAAACTATTTTAACCGGCTAAAAACCTATAAATTAACGCCCCCTAGCGCCGCGCTTCGACTTTTAGTTTCGGTGGATATAGAGTTTGAAAATAAGGAGACAGACATATAGCCTTTTATATATTAGATTGCGAGGAGGTGGAGGCTCGGCTTTACCCGGGCGTAAAATAAACTTAAATATGATATTTTATTTTGTCCAGATTTTGTATATATTATAATAGAGTCATGGTTGGTTGGTTGGTTGGTTGTTTTTGTTTTACGGCATATCAACCCTTTTCGGCTTATTTAATGCCGAAGCCAAAGATTTTGAAGAAAAAAATTTTTTAATAGAGTATATTTGTTATTTTCACGTCGGTTTCTATTTAACTCATAGTTGGGACCCTAACAGGTACTACCACTCCGGGTCAGAGTGGACCTGGGAGCAATGGTAATTAAAGGGTGGTTCTACACTCCCCAAAGCCCACAAGCTGGGGCCTCACCACTGGATATAGTTTAAGGTCATATCCAGGACCCCCATTGAGGGACTTTTACCCTCTGCAGGGGGGGGCAGTCAGCATATTATAATGCCCCACCGACAGGGCCTATAGAGTCGTGATTTCAGAAGCAAAAGTATTTGGGTGAAATCAGTTAGAATCAAAACCGAAGCATTCAAAGCTGGTGACGTTACCACGCTACCAACGTGACACGTATATGTCCTGATTCAAAATTAAAATAAACTAAGATAAATGTAAAAAAGTTTTACGATTTTTTTCAATTTGGATCCATTTTTGACCCCTTAGAACAATTTTAACCAGCTAACGACTCATAAAAAACGGTCCGTAAAATATCTAATCATTTGAGGTTCCCAGCGCCGCTCTGCAATTTTTAGATTCGGAAGATTTAGAGTTTAAAATATGGTGACAGACAGACATAAAGTCTATATATTAGATTATGTATTGTTAAGTGGTCAGTTAAAAGTAGAAACGTGGATCGCCAAAATATGTTTTAATTCTTAAAAGCAACAAAATACAAATTACATTCATAATTACTGGCAATGTCTAGAATAGAACTGTTAAATGAAATAATCAGTTACCTCGAACAAATTGTGTAGTCATCTATGCAAAGTTTTATAAAGAATATTTCGCTTAAGTCTTCATATTTGTGTTCAATTAAACGTTCACAGTGAATTGTTTACAATATGCTTAGAGTTTCTCAACCTCTTTAGTCTGTGAAACCATTAAACGTCGCAAAGAACTATGCATAAAAACAACATTTACAGGAACATCGGAGAGTGGGACATTAAGATATTTTATTGAGCAAATTAAGATATTTCACTAAACAGATTAACATATTCGACTAAGCAGTTTAACATGCCTCACTAAGCAGATTAGCATATTCCATTAAGCAGATTAGCATATTCCACTAATAAACCTCTTAAATATTTAGGAAGATAACAGTTTTCTTAATGCATAATATAATTCTGTTTTCATATACAAAATAATCATCACATTTTTCGAAATATTTACATTTCAAAACTCAAAAAAAAAAAAAGAAGAAAGCACAAATTCTGCCCCTGCACCCGCTGAGTAATGAGTAAAAACGAATTTACATAAATGTTGTGCAGGCGATACTAAGCATATTGTATATCACCGTTATATTTCTAACCAGCGACTGACTGCGTCGGCACACACAATGCCGAGTCAAACACAAAATCGAGTACATACAACATCAAGTACACCTAACATCGTCTTACCATCAACGCTTACCCTGTGAATTCCGAGTATGGGAAATTCCCATATGCACAAAACAAAATCATTGAAAAAACAAAAATGTCCTAACTAAGGGTAGGGATAATGAGTAAACGTTGGATAAACTGACGGTTAAAATTATTACGACCTTGCCAGGATTCGAACCTGGAATCTTCTGATCCGTAGTCAGACACGTTATCCATTGTGCCACAATCCCTGTCCATAAGCCGAAAGATGTTACCGCGACTGTATACAGACAGTGCTAAATTCCGTTGATATGGGCAGGTAACTTTTTCGACAAAGTTATGAAATGGTCCCAAAACCCTTATTTCAGGCTTTTTGTCTTACTCCACGTTGTTCGTTACGAACCATATATAGATAAAGAGGATCTAGGGACTCACACCTTTCAGGAAAAAAAGAAGTTTTCAATTCGGATCATCCGTTCGAAAGTTTTATTGGTATATATACACATAAATAAATAAATAAATATTTACAATTTTATTAATAGTATAGTTAAGGGTAGGTTAGATAAAACAGTGTTTATACTACAATATCATAACAATCGTTATCAGAAACGTTTAGTACTATTACTTACATGAAATGAAATTATCGTAACCATATCTAAAGGAGTCTATTGCTAGCATTGGTTTCTCCGATAATTTTCTAGTGAGAATTACTTCTAAAAAGACATAGGGCACCTATGGGTGGAGCCACGGAAAAGTTATCAGCATCCTAAGTAAAAGTGACTCTTGTAGAATGGACTGAATTCGAACTTGGAACATCTAGCTTGTCCGCTTGTGTCGTTAGCCACAAGACCACAGTCACCTCTCACGAAATGAAATAAAAAGTTAAAAGTGCATTAGGTTAGTTTAGCCGTTTTTTGCTGTTGTTTTTGTTGGTCATAATCCAATAATTTCGTATGAATTAGATAATTATTGTTGGCATTATTCGACATATTTCTAGTTAGAATTCTAGAAAGACATCTGGTCCCTACAGTAAGAACTACGTAATCGTTGGCAACACTGCCGTAATTAAAGTGTTTCTGTCAAACTGGGTTCGGACTTTTCACATACGTGTTGTTAACCACTTAGCCACCAGCAGCTTCCTCCCACTTTTATTTTTTTGCGGAACACGGTGACCAATTGCTTATCATAAGCGCTTTGACAAGAGATTATTTTTTCCATAACTTAGACTCTCGAGTATGTATCAGTTTATATCTTATATGTTTTTAGATAGAGTGGTGTGGTTCTCAATTGATTAACTGTGTCGGATATATACTCGAGAGTCAAAACAATGAAAAGTATATTCTCTTGTCAAACCCCTACTAATCATTAAGGTTAAGAGAAGCTTGAGTTAAAGAACGTTGTTTAAGACGATTAGTCTGTTTGCAAATTGCATTCTTATAAAACCTGTATTCTTTACATGCGTTTGAAGGAAAATATGTATTTACATAGTTTACCTATTTAATTCGTGCGTTATTATATTTAAATAGTATCTATAAACAAATATATTGGATTAAAGAAATAATTCAAACCGTGACTTACCGAATTTAGGTTTGGACAGCCCCATCGGCACATGCTGGCGGTAAGGCTGAGGTGTTATCGAAGAAAGTAAACACGTTTTGTTGAATTAAAACGTGCGTAAAATTGAGTCAGTAAAGTTTTGTTGTTCATGACAACGTCGTCTCGAAGAAAGAGGAACGTCGTAAAAAAAATTAAATGGTAAGGGGGAAGGTAGAAATGTCGATAAATAACTGAACAACTGAAATTATAAGGTGGAAGTGAAGTGACTGCAAATAGAAAGAAATGTATTATGAAGGAAAGGACGTCGTGATATTGACTAGAAGAATACCCGTCCCAGTACGAGTAAATTTTTTTATAAAAAAATAAAAAATAAACTAAGTAAAAGATGGTCATCCACTTTTAGAAGATACTTTTTAAAACTAAAATTTAAAAGAAAAATTTGAAAACTTTGAAGTGTCGGAAATAATGAACACATCATTTTATTTATTTACTGTTTTGTTGTTGAAAGTCCAATATTTTTCTAAAAATAGCCTCATCAGGGTAGAAAATCCGGTCCGTGTTTATTTTATTTTATTTTATTTTTTTTTATAACAAAAAGAAAGAAAAACATGATTATATCATTATTTCGGACGCTTCAAAGTTTTAAAATTTCTCATTTAAATTTTATTCAAAATAAGTGCCTTCTAAAAGTGTGTGACCATCGTTTACTTTAAATTTCCCCGCTCGAAACTAGAGTAAACACACACGTGGAACGACCTGAACAACGAGTATATTTCGCTTCTCTTCTACTCCAGGGCATTACCTCCTCTTTAACATCAAAGTGAAGAAAAGAAAAAAAATGATTATATCATTATTTCGGACACTTCAAAGTTTTCAAATATCTCATTTAAACTTTGTATCGCTTTATTTAAATTGAACTCGTTACAGACATTTGATATAAGGATCTTACAGGAACGAAACATAATTATCGCAAATACAAGAGAGCCTAGTCTTTACAGGATCATCCTATAGGTAAGAGAAAAACAGCACAAAGTGCGTTCCACATGTTTTCATGTCTGATACATGAGCTATTGGGATAGGAGGCAGTATTAAAATGAGGTATCAAAACAGCGAATTGATGGCGACTACTATAGCAAAAAGTCAAACGAGCTGGAACAAATAAAGTAGGTAATAGATCAGACGATTATTATGAATACGTGCCATAATAGTGTTTATACAGAAAGACTAAGATTAACAACATCACGTCTGTAGGAGACAGTTTGTAAATAAGAATGAAGGTGAAGCCCAATAACAAGATAGCTACGGTTGTACGCTTTATCAAGAACCCTAAAATTTAACAAAGATTCATGAACTCAAATATAATAGCAGTAATCTGTACATGGTCTGGTCGTAGATTAGTAGAAATAGAAAATAGACATACTCGCAAACCTATTGCCTGGCAACAGAAGAAACATTAATGTAGCGATAAAAAAATACCAGAAACGTAACGCATTGTTGAGGTTCTCAATGTATTACCACTTGGTTGACCTATTGGAACCTTCATAGAAACCTGTCGGGATATATCAACAGCATGCTCAACACTGTTGTCGTAAACCCCAGCTACTTTAAGGGTACCACACACTTTCTACAGATTTTACATAGAGAAAGGAAATCTATCAAATATCGTAATTATTGAATGACTATATTTTTAGTCTATTCAAACATTTTATACAAGCAAGAGTATTCGCGCGTAGTTAAGTTTACATAGTCAAAACCAACGATGCATCCTCATACAATATAATGCAATTCATTCTGAAAAAAAGACAACTTAATATACGACGGTCAACGCTTTGTACCTATAAAAGGTACAGGCCTGAGATTATAAATGGTTCCAAGTATGCTTACATCAAACGCATACATTTGAAAAAAAAAACACTTAAAATTTCCAACCACGATGTTACTTCAATACATAGATGGCATATTTCTGTTTAACCACATAGGTTTAGTAACTGGTGAACTTTTACAAACATGTCCACAATTGTCACACTAATAGAAAAATCCTCAACGAACACTCCAGCATACACATTTACTTTGTAGACGTCCTTTCAAACATCACCAAAACAACTTCACTATACGACACTTCACCAAAGCCACCGACAGACAACCATACTGTCTCTATTAAAAAAAAATCGTTATCAAAATCGATTGAAGATCCGATCATAAATCGTTAATACATATGGATAAAGAAAAATTTCCTATACTATTTACTGAATGACCATATGTATGTATATATATATATATATATACATATATATATATATATATATATATATATATATATATATATATATATATACTCTTACCCAAGTAATTGATCATTCTTGTCATTTGTTCATAATACTGAATTATAATATATGTATGTAGGTATATATATATACATATATATTTTTTCTTTATCCAAACAAATATTGCTACAGATATTCAAAGAGAAACAAAGACACACACACTCACACACACACACACACACCACACACAAACACACACACACACTTACATACATATATATATATATATGTACAGAAGGTCAGAAAAACATTGGAACCGTCGGTTTCAAGCCTAACATAAGAGAACCAGTTAATAGTAAATAATGTTAGGCTATCGCCGGCCATTTTTATGTTTATCTTACCGAAGAATCAAGGACCGCATATGTTATTTCTAATAATGTTTATTTTTATTATATTATAGATTGTCCGTCCACTTAGGCACATCGGAAATAGCTGATTAACACCGGAAGTCATGATAATTAGGAACGGAATAGGACAAAGAAATTAAACAGATAATTATTAAAAGTATAATCATTAAATAAATGATTAATCAATTGATATTAAAATAAAATAGATATAAACAGGGACGGACGAGTTATAATTCAATAAAAAGATAAACAGAAAAAAATGGCTGACGATAGCCTTACATTATTTACCATTAACTGGTTTCCCCTCATGTCACGCTTGAAACCGGCGGTATTAATGCTTTTCCAACCTTCTATACAAGTTTTAAATGAATAAATATTATGCTCTTATATTCAAAATGTTTTAATTTATAATCGAACACTTTGCCGGAATTCTTTCCTAGAAACAATGAACAGTTCCCTCTAAACTCTTTAACAAATGCATTCACGAATCATGCTTTTCTGGCTGCTGGTAGACTGTTTCTGTGGTACAAGTTTAAAAAAAGAATTCTGGCGAAAGAACTGATCCATTAAATTATCGCCTAATTAGACTCCTCCAATTTTCCGCCAACATATTTGAGTTCTTAATTAATCAAGGTCTAGTCCACCACCTTACAGCTGCTAAACTTCTATCTGACCACCAATATGGATTTCGGCAAGCCCGTTCTACTGCAGATATTCTACCTGTAATCTCTAAACGAATAAACCAAGCACTGGATAAGGCAGGAGAGGGAAGGGTTGTAGCCCTAGATATATCTAAAGCTTTTGACAGGGTATTGCACGATGGTCTTCTCATGAAAATTAAATCCTATGGTATTACTGGACGAATGCTTAGCATAATTAGATCCTTCTTAAATGAGAAAAGAATTCAAGTTGTCCTTGATGGGCGTACGTCCAAAAATTTTATATAAATGCGGGTGTACCTCAGTAATCGATCCTTGGACCTTTATTATTTCTGATATTCATAAATGACTTACCTGATAAAATTGTCTCTGAAATCGGTATATTTTCCGACGACACCACGCTCTATAGTAGGCACGTGGGGGACAACTAATGAGCACATATCTAAAGTAATGGCTGAAACCCTAGAGGTTCCCGTAAGTAATCGAATTTACCAAATTACCACTACTTACGATAACTACTCTATTATCCTATTGGCTGCTGTATACTCATTAAACCTATCATCAAATGGCGTCTGGGCCTTCATTAGTTGTAAGTCCTACGTAAAAAAAAAATCAGTTCTAAGTGAAACATTGCTGGATGTATAAAATTAAATACTCCTTGTTGGCGATACTAAGAACATAATTTCGAATTACGAAGAGTTTATGTTCGACAGAAAAAGAGTTTATTCGATATCCCATTCCCTAACATTATCATTACGTTTCCTGTGTTTAAGTTTAAGACATGTTAGCAGATTTCTATTCTAAATTGTATGGAGATAAAAAGGAACAATTGAGTTACTGCCTTTGTTGCTCACGAAATAAACTTCCATCTGTTATTTACTATATAGACATGGCAGATTGAAAAATTATATTTCAAACTAAAGTGTAGTAGAGAAACGGAAACGCATTTGATATTTTCTGATGACGGGTCGACAAACCAACGCAAGACTCACTGATGAAATTATATTTAAATTTTAATTATTCTAAATTAAAAATATACTGTTTTTATTCGAATCATAACAGACAGTTTTAGACGCTATTTCGAACTTAACTGTAGTAGATCGACAAAACGGCAAAACGGCATTTCATTATTGTAGACATGTTGACGGACAGAGTTTCTATTAAGTATGCTTTGACGCATCGATAAAAGCTTAAACGATTAATCCCAATTATTTACAGTTTGAGTTTAAACTTGTTAATAATTGTCCATCTGTAAACTTCAGAGGAACGTTCTGGGCGACATAAATCATGTATGTTTGAAAATGTAAATTAGGGTTAGTTGAGATCAACTCCGTTTCGTTGAAGGCCAATAATGTCCGCGATAAAAGATTACCTCCTTAGATTCCGACATGGAGACGGGGTTTGTGAAAGCACGAATTCGATTAAAAACGGAGCCAGTAATTTTATACTGAAATATTGGTCAGTTGACGTGTGCAGACGTGCTTCTGGGTAGCAAAAAATTAGCACAATTTTTCCGTCAAGACGATATCCTTAGCTAAAATGTCTAACGGTTCAAATTGTTTTCTCTTTTTTCGTTTACTTCTTCATTTGTTTCCCTTCTTTGTTTTAAGGCGTCTTATTAATTTTCCTATTTATTTTTTTCTGTCGTTGTTTCTTTTTTTTTATTCGTTTGTTTTCCGCTTAAGTTACATGTTTCTGTTTTCTTCTCTTACTATAATCTTCATTTGGCGGTGGCAATTTTTAGTTGATTGCTATAGTGTTTTTCTCCTCCGTATTTTTCCTTGCATCGCATTCTTTTATCATATTTCTATATTCACTCATAAGTTTACATATCATTTATTTTCATCGTTTTAATTTGCTGGTGTCACAAGATAAGAGAAACTGAAAATATTAGTTTCCTGACTTAAAATAATTCTACTGTTTTTATTATTATTATTATTATTATTATTATTATTATTATTATTATTATTATTATTATTATTTTATTTGAAAAACTTAACCATATTCTGCAAAGTACAAAACAAGTTAATAAATTTCCTTTTACAAAAACAACCCAGCCAATCACTATAAATATTTGAAGATATAAAGAACTTGAAGCATAAATCATTTCCCGAAAATATGGGATTCGATATTAAATGACGCGAAAGGGTTGATATGCCGCAAAACAAAAGAACAAACAAAACAAATAAGATTTACTACCCCACGTTTTTACGGTGATACTCGGTAGTCTTGTACTTTTAGCACCGCTTTACTTTTTTTTTTTTTTTTACAAAGGCATCACCACATTATCAAGGCCCAGAGGCCACTCAAGGATAAGGGTTAAAGAGTGTACAGTAGAAATTTGTCAATATAGTAATCATTAGTAATGAAAATTTGGTAAATTTAATAACTTATATGGAACGGCTCATCAAGAACTTATTTACTTTAGACTTGAACACAACCATATTGTAGTCAGCCGGAAAGCAGGAAAACGGAAGACAATTCCACATGCGTGCAGTTCTAAGAAAGAAGCTGTGTTCATGGAATCTACGTTTAGGTTTAGGCACAGATAAAGAGTGGGGGAAATTATTGATAGTGTTTACAGCTAGACGAGTGTTTCTTGTGAAAGTTTGGCGAGGGGGGACCATAGATTGAAGCTCAGTTGAACACTTTCCATGAAAATAACGATACATCAGAGACAAACTCGCAACATCTCTTCTGTGAGATAGAGGTTGCAAGGAGGAGAAAAGGACATCTCCTACGAGGCTACGAAGTCTATTTTGAACTCTATCAAGGCAGGACAAGTCCTTTCTAGCAGCTCCTGCCCAGATGTGGCAACAGTATTCCATCCTTGGACGTACCTGGCTCTTATATAGGTAGATATTTTTCTTTTAACTATGCTGTTGTTTTTACAAATTTATCATTATAAAAGTTAACAAATTAGAATGTCATCAGTTAATTAATGAAACTAGCAGGAACACCCGACGTAGTCCGGTTATAAAATACGCTCAATTATAATATCTTAATTTATGCAGATTTCGTAGATGTTATTATAGAGTGAATTTTCTATCGATTGTTCTATAGCATAAGTGTTGTAACGATTAATCTGAATCAAGAATCGGAATTATCGGAGTCTTTTGGGGTACCCGTATCGTGATCGGGAAAATTTGAAACTATTTTCCGATGCCAAAACCGATTCCTTTAATTATTTATTTTATTTTAGTTTGTTTTTCATAAAACGTCTTCCATTGTTTGTAGTAATAATAAGATAATAAATATTTATTGATTTAAAATTCCAGTACGACTAAAAGCTCTACATCACACACTCATAAGTGTGTGATGTAGAGATTTTAGTCGTACTGGATTTAAAAGAAGTCTGTTTGTAAAGAGCCGCGCGTTGTATCTAGCGGTTGTATTTTTACAGACTTCTTTCTCCAACGTTACAACATGGCAAGGAAAACGAAAAGGAAAAAAAACAACAACATGATAAATTTCAAACAAGTAAAATATTTGTTTATTTTCCTAATATTACGTTGTTATTTGGCTTTCAACCGCACTTGATGCGTATTTTATTTTATTCAAATTAAAACAACGTTTCTATATGAACTCTAATCCTAGACGTTATTCTCGCGTTGCCTACGCACAGTTCAAACATTTCAAAATACAACCGCTAGATACAACGCGCGGCTCTTTAAAAGCATACTTTTTTCTCCAAATTTAAAACATGGCAAGGAAAAAGAAAAAAGGCGGGGGGGGACAACCCACTGACTATGGAGTATACCTCTGAAATATATTTGTGATAAATTTCAAACAAGTAAAATATTTGTTTATTTCCTAATATTACGCTGTGATTTGGCTTTCAAGCGCACTAGATGCGTATTTTATTTAATTCAAATTAAAACAACGTTTCCATATGAATTCTCATTTTTCACACACACACACACACACACACACACACACATATATATATATATATATATATATATATATTTAAAGTAGTGTTTGGATGTAGTTGGTATTGTTGAATTCGAAGGAATTATTATTTAGAATTATGTCTATACTATCGATAATGAATTGCTTTGTGAATCTGGGATGTAGTGTTTTTGCGTGTCTGTTGATCCAAAATATTATTGCTTCTTTTCCTAATTCATGGGGTATATTACTATATAAACTGCTAACGTCAAATATAACTAATAGTGTCCCGTTTTCTACTGTATGTTGTAAGGAAAATGGATGTCGTCCCTTATGTAGTTCTTAACTTGATCTGTGAAAGGTTGTAATAAGATGTCTATTAAGTTGCTAAGTCTGCTTGTCGGACACGCTGGTCGTGCTACAATGGGTCTAAATGTAAGGTCACTAGGGTTTGGAGCGCTAATATATTCTGAGTTTTGTGTATCCATGGCAAGTTTTATTACGCCAGATTTGTGTATTTTAGGCAGTCCGTAGAAGTTGTTGGTCTTTGTAATGAATTATATATATATATATATATATATATATATATATATATATATATATATATATATATATATATATATAAATTTAAGTCCGTTCAGCTGTAATCAAAACCGAAAACAAAACTTATGAAGAATTCTTGGTAAAATTATTTATAAAAAGAGATGACTTGTGTGCAATCAGCTATAATCTAAATCTAAATGAAGAATTCTTGATAAAATTATTGATTATTAAAATAGAAGGTCATAACAAGTAAACAGCAATCACTAAGAAGAAAAGATGTACGCGTGACACACAAAATAACACACACGCTATCGAATACATATATAGAGTATTTTTCTTTAGATACTGCCCTTTCTTAACCATTTAATAGATAGTGGACGTAATAGTTAAATAGCTTCGATTAGTGAATTATTTAAGTTAGACGAATTTTGAAATAGTATAATTTAAACGGCAAAAGGTAGATTACTATGCGAGACTTTATTGCTACATAAAATGTGAACGGGCAGCGTAATGACCTAGTGATAGTTTAAAGTCCTAGGAACTTCTGACAAAGCCAATTAATATGAACAGCTCGTTAATATTACTCACATGGGTCGTCAGCATTAATTGAATGATGAACAGATTCAGTGCTGCTTTCTCGAGTCTCGACAGATTTTCAGGATTCTCTCTTTCTTTCAGTAACGTTATAAATGATTTTGTGCTAGAACACCGATATCGCGCTGATATCGCCAGTTGGTTTACATCGGGGTTTAAGTGCCAGGACACATCCCTAAGGCTCCAGTACTTCCCGCACTTATCCAGTTTAAGTTTGATTAGTCCACGCCATGTTCGTTTTTTTTTTAGCCTCATTAACCTGGACTCAATGTTATTTTCTTCAACAGGATATAAAAGTTATATTTTATTATTACAGTATAGTTTGATAATTATCTTATTTGAATCCAACTATTATAAAAGTAAAATTGATTGTGTTAAGCTAGTAGTGTTTAAATCTTTATTTAAATATCACCTGGTTATTTTGGCGCATACATTTGAAAGAATAAAAATCGGTTAAAGACCTAAGTTGTACAAAACATGACTTCAATATATGACGAGACTTATGAATGTGTTCTAATCTCTTTCTCCCCGCGCTGGATCTCTTCATATGGTCGGCTCATACAATTTTAGGCCTGCATTTCGTATTTATTTAATATTTAGGAATTCTCATGATCAGAATTCATAGAGTTCTGTGAGGCCGCATACAAATGTTAAGATAGTACTGCTTACTTACTGTGGTTTTTAACTCGCATTATATTATGTTGAGAAATATTTCTGTATATATTTCGCGTATAAATGTATCTTAAGAGAATTTTTATGTAGATTAATATATTTATTTGTATAAAATTCGGTAGCTGTATATTTTTACATGTATATTGTATGTTTTTTTGTCAAATAAATACTTTTCAAGCAATTTATTTTTACATATAAATAACTGTTAGCAAATGTTTTTTTTTTTTGTTTGTCCAATAAATAACAACTAACGTGGGTGAGTTGAGTTTTTTTTTTTTTTTTGCCGATTCAATTGGGAGTAGTTGGGCTCTTTTTTGCCAATGCCTGGAAAATGTTCCTTACGAAGATATATTTCCTTAGATTTTTTGACACTATCAGACAACGGCAAAGTGGATGGAGAAGAGATAGCGGACATGTAAGGAAGCACTTCACCAACCGAGTAGCTTTCGGGGATGTGAGTTAATATGGATAGAAACCGGGTGGCTACCAAATTTTTGCCTCCACATAAATTTAAAAAAAAGTAGCTGTCTAAAAGCTCTCAGTAGGCCCGCATTCTTGTTTTCTGCGATATTTGACCGCCTTCCACATTCAATCCACATGATTCAAAGTTGCTTATTTTTCAGCCTCTACGAAGTAAAGGCTGTGGTTCATTATTAATTGCTGATATCCCTCTCCACCCACTTTGTTGTCTTCAAACAGTCTGATACGACCGTGGTCCCTGGCAGAATATGTATTTTTTTATTGGTGGAAGGGTTAGGGTTTCTGCATTTCGGTTTGGTACGCTTTTTAAGAAACCCTCCTTATCGGCGGGGTCATATCCATCGAAGACCCAGACTGGTGTGAGTAGTTTGCCGACGTTGCGTTTGCGTCGGTTGAAAACAGATTCGTCTATCTCCACCGTATGTCCTGGACCTCCTTATCTGCCAGTTGTTGACGCCATGCTCTGGAAAAAGCCGAACAAGCGCTAAGTTATGTCTGGTTCAAAGGAGGCACAAGTATCTAGAAGTTATTATAGAATCGAAATGTTCGGAATCATGTTCATACATAGTAATGTGACAACGATTATTATCAGATGAACATCAGAAGTAAAACCATTTAAGCAGCATTTTTCGCGTTCCCTGGAAAACCCTTGTATGAGAGAAGCCAAATGAATATAATATTTATGACAACGTTTTGCCTTTGAGGTTAACATTGTTACAAAATCTCAAGTTCATTATTACACTTGCCTGCAAATCGTTCGCAGACGCATAAAGAAACCGACAGTCAGACAGGCGGACAGGCAGACATCCGTCCCTTCTATTCCCGTAGATTCACAAAACGTGCTTTATACATCAAGAGATTCTGCGGATATCACCGAAGGAATGCATTCTGCTCGGAGACAGGAATTCTACCAATATAAAAGTCGCGTGAATAAACGGACATTCTGCTTCTGACATGTATTCAAAAAGAGCCTACATTGAACTTCAAAACGTTTGACACTTTTAAGAAGAATAATATACATTCTACAGCATAAAAAACATGAATATCAAAGTATGGACATGTGAGGGAAAAAGACGTTTTCAACGTTTCGCTTTCATTCAGTTCATAAACATCTATTTGGATAATCTTCAACTCAATAATAATTATGGTGATTTTAATCTGGTATATACATGTCGACCATGTGATCTTCTCGAACCCATTTACTCATAATTACTGGGCAAAATTAGTATATTGTCAACAACACAGGTAGTGTGTTGTGTCATACGTTCCTATGATGTTACACATTTCTTACAACATTACATCGTCATCCGTCTGCTAGCTTTACACGCCATCATTTTTAGAAATGTTTCTATTTCGAAATTATTTTAATTAGCCTAAGATGTGATTCTTTCCTGTCAAAGTAACTTTTATATCTTTCTTATACAAGCCGCATCACACACTTCAGAATGAGTAAAAACACGAGAAAAGGATACGTTAATCATCTGAAGATACAAGCCCTAATTTTGACCTCAAGACAACCATTTTTGCAAATAAGGAGTTTTCACTCCAAGCAAACCCAGTTATAAGAAATAAAACCGAACTTGTATCTGATTTCAAAAGCTGATTTTAAAAATGACAATGAGCCGTTCTGTTTACACCTATATAACAAGATAAAAAATCCTGAGTTACCATATATACACTGCTTGTAGAAAGCTTACGGTCCGTCTTGCAGTGTAGATTGCAGCATTAGCCTGTTGGAATAATCATCCATCCCCACACAAACGATGACCCTCCATCATCAAAGATACTTTTTGTAGCATGCTAACATAACCAGATGGTGTCTGACGACCCTGCACCACCTAGTGCTTCATCGTCCCCCTGTAAAAAAAGGCACTCCATACCATTACGGACCTTCCACCACTATGGCGTGTGGAAAAATTTCAAGGGACATGTTTTTGTTATGCCAATATCGATGGAAGCCACCAGGACCATATAAAATTGAATTTTTTCTCATCAGAAAACAGGAATTTTTTCCACTTCTCAACGTCCCAGGTTTAGTATTCACGACCAAATATTAAGCAGCCCACTTTGTGACGTGAAAACAATCGAGGAATTTGTTTACGCTTTTTATTTACCATGCCTTTTTGTTGCAAGTGTCGTCTGATGCTTACTGGACTGCAATCAGCATCATAACCGCATAATCAGTGAGGATTTACTTTACGGGGGTAGCATGCTCTTGTTCCGTCAGCCATGACTGGATAGAGATCCTAAGTAATTCGCAAACCCGTGGCGCAGTGGTTAGAGTACTGGGAAAATCAATTGTAAAAGTGATATTCTCCTGAAGGTTGAAGGTTCAATCCTCAGTGTGGGCGACCAAAATATACATTTGCGAATTACTTAGGACCTCTATCCAGTCATGGCGGAGGGAACAAGAGCATGCTACACCTGTGAAGTAAATAAAGGGTTCCGCTCGAAATTTGATCCAAATTCACGAGTTCGACAGAAACATGCCCGAGTTCGACAAGATACACCTGAAAAAGGTCGGAGGTTATATCGACCGAAATGTTGTGAAAATCACACTCAAGATGAGAATAGTAGTTTGATGAATAATAATACAAATAACCAATCCTCATCTAAAAAATTCAGAAAAGTAACTATGTTAATTTTATTTTATTTCGGACTACTAGTCTCATCTTATCTTTTTTATTTGGTGCACAACGTTTCGGCCAACTTCCTCTGGCCTTCGTCAGGTGGTAACCGCGACGGATAGGAACTTACCACCTGACGAAGGCCAGAGGAAGTTGGCCGAAACGTTGTGCACCAAATAAAAAAGATAAGATGAGACTAGTAGTCCGAAATAAAATAAAATTAACATACAATGCTCATCTAAAAAAATTAAAAAATTCCAATAAGGAATAATATATATATAGTAACTATGTTATTTCGAAACTCATTCTTAACATGTGTAGGGAGCTTTTTTTACTTTCTACATCGTCTTTTTTTGCATATTAATCTTCAAATATTTATAAAAACATTCAAGTAGCATTTTGTCAAGTAGCAACAAACGTAAGTCTGCTTTGTTTAAAGAAAACATAAATATTACACGTGTTAAATAAATAAAAAATACAGAAAATACAAAAATATCTTTATGATGTACTTACACGTTATGGAAAAATGTCATATTCCAAAAATTATATACATTGATCGGGAATATTTCTTTTTAATTCCGAAAATAAAATTTTATGACGAGTCAGATAAGAGCAGCTGTAGGAGCCATATTTCTCTCAGGATGCATTAAAAGTTAAAGCCAGACCACTGACAAGGGTCAATTTGACGAACGAGCTTTATCGATTTCTACATAGGTAAAAAGTCATCAATGGTGACAAAAAATACTTAATCGTTAAAAATCGTAAAATTTGATTTTCTTAAATGAAGAATTGTAACAGAGCACGGACAGACATGTGACGGCTGTATGCAAATACCGAGCCGTGTGCAAAGTGACGTTACGATTAGAAAAAAGAAAAAGACTAAAAAGAATGTGTTCACAAATCAAGGATGACATTAGGTAACACGAAGTTACGCCTACAGAATAAGGAATAATGGTATTTTATTAAAACCTGAAACAGCGAGTTGAATTTCTTTTCTATTACTTGTCCTCTGTTTCTTGCGACGTACTCTGCTACAACGTTTTGGGTCCAGCATGTCTTTATGTTAACACGTGTGTCAATGTGTGTTTAACTTTGAAAAAAATACTTGATCACTTTACATGATATGTGAAATTTAACATTTTTATTCCGTGATGAGTACGTAAACCATAAGTATTTTTCTGCATTTCTGTCGTTTTAAAAAATGTGCTATTTTAAATATGCTCTCTCCCTCTCTCCTTATATATATATATATATATATATATATATATATATATATATATATATATATATATATCAAATAAGAGGGTAGTCACCAACAATGTGTATTTTTTAACATTATTTTATTATTCCGTAAATAGAAACTTAAAAAATACGCTATACATATCTCCAAACACATTTAAGAAAATCAAATTTTACAAGGTTATTTAAATATACATTTTTCTTTCGTTGGAATTTCTTAATCCATTATATATATATATATATATATATATATATATATATATATATATATATATATACATTTACATATATATATATATATATATATATACGTACATAGAACTATAATAAATTCATGAGGCCAAGCTTTTTGTTAGAAGATTTCACTTAGCTTATCGTTTACATATGTTTATCAGTCTCCAGATGTATATGCACGTACGTCTATTAACGTGTGTGTGCGTATCCTATATGTGTACGGGTACGTGTAGAAGCATATGTGGTTGTCTGCGGGTGTACATGCATGTATGTTCACATATGCGAGTATGCTCGTGGAGTGCGTGAGTGTCCAATTCCAAGTTTTATGAAAAACTTGGTTTTGAATAGAGGACACACAAGTTGCTGACTATTCCAAGTCAAAATTGTTGAGAGGGTCATATTCAGATAGATCTTAACCTTATTGGCTTTACCTGTGCCCCTCCTGCTGCCAACCCTGCCCGTCCTACACTCATGTTTCCATCATTCACGCTGAGGAAGACCGAACGATTGGTTGAAAATAGTGCTTTTGAAAGAAATATTTTCGTTTTTTGTTCAGAAAACTTTTTGTATTCCTACACGTCAACACATAGGAAATAAATACAGAGAAGATATAAACATTTATATATTTTTCATATTGATATTTTATTCATACACACACGTGCATACACACTCACACACACACACGCACACACACACACACACACACATATATATATATATATTAACTTATTGCCGTTTACTGTATATTTTAGTTTTCATTTTTAATTCTAATTTTCGCTCCTTTGGACTGTTACTTCAGCACCTGATGATGATTCGGGTACGTATCGAAAGCGCTCGTGACAGCAACAACCATTGAACTTTTATTTGATTTTGATACAAAAAAGATTATACGGAAAATCGAAAAAATAAAAAAAGAATCATAAAGCAAAGCGTCTCCGTTGCATGTAATTATGACTTGCTTGAATGAAAAAAGGCTGCCTATATATATATATATATATATATATATATATATATATATTTATATATATATATACATATATATATATATATATATATATATATATATATATATATATATATATATATATATATATATATGGGGATGTATGTGTGTATAAGGGCGTTTTTGTATGTGCGTACATCTAAATTAATATGTGACCTTTTCAATATGAACCTACTTCTGGCGTATAATGTATTGAACAAAAAACAATCGCAACGCTCGCCTTGCATAATTGCCATGCATTGATGTATTCATTTTATTAAATTCTAAATGAACAATGTTACCAATGTAACTTGAAGAATCTAAAATAATTATCGCAGAAATATTCAATAATGTAAGAGAATATCCTGCGGCAATTTTGAAAATGACTTTCGGCGAACAATAAGATAAGTTTTGTTAAAATGCCTTCGGTTCTGTTTCATTTGTTGCCGAGATTGAAAAAGTAGAAATCTCTCTCTCTCTCTCTCTCTCTCTCTCTCTCCTTCCCTCTCTGCATCTATCCATCAGTCTTTAATTATTTTATATATATATATATCTATCACTATATTTATCTTGTACATCTTTCTGTAGGTATTGTTTCTGGCTTTCTGGATCTATCACTTCTCACACTCTCTCTCTCTCTCTTTCGCTCTCTCTTTGTGTTCCCTCTCTCCCTCACCTGCTCTCTCTCCCTCCCTCTCTCTGTGTTTTTCTTCCTTTCTGGCTTGCTCGATCTCCGCTCATTGTTTTTCTTTTACTTTAACTCACTGCTGGTGTACGGAATTCATTTCAGCCAATGAAATTTAGTAAGCAAATGTAACTGAAGTTAGATGTTTCACATTTACTTTGAAACGTATGATTATTAATTGTGCCGGATGTGAAGTAAATAGCAACTTGGTTTCAATGGATTGTTTAGAATAGTTTCGTGCTTCGGTATAAGACGACACGTACATCCAACAAAAATCTCTCCGACAGTATTTCTTTTCTAACCAATCTCTCTCTCGTTGCTTCCGTCTCTCTCTCTCCTTGATTATACTACTACTACTACTACTACTACTACTACTACTACTACTACTATTAATCATAATATGAATGAAAGCCGATTCTATCAAAACGTGAATGGGGGAAAAGCAAAAACAGAACGACCAAACCCAGCAGAAACAAAACTGTATTGGAGTAAAATATAGGGAGAATGACATGAACATAACAGAAATGCCGAATGAAAGACATGATAGAAGAGTTACAACTAATCGAAGAAGGAACAGTGAATGAAATCAGCAAGGAAACCCTAAAGAAAACCATAGGAAAAATGGCAAACTGGATAGCACCAGGGCACAACGGGATACATGCATACTGCTTCAAAAAATTCACAGCACTACATGAAATACTAGCCCAAAACATGAGAAGATGTATACAGGAAACAATCGTGCCAGATTGGATGACAAAAGTCAAACCACTCTGATACAGAACGACACAGAGAAAGGAACCACCTCCAGTAACTATAGGCCTATCACGTGCTGTAACACTATGTGGAAAATATTAATAGCACAACTGAGGGAACAAATCTACCACTCACTAAATAATAATGGACTTCTCCCCGACGAACAGAAAGGATGTCAAACAAAAAAGGAGGAACACGTGCACTGCTATACATAGATCAAAAGATCCCAAAGGAGGTAAAAAGAAGGATAAATAATTCAGCCAAAGCATGGATCGACTACAAAAAGGCCTACGACAGGATCCCACAAACATGGATAATAGAATGTTTAAAAACGTATAAAATACAAAACTGAGTCATTAACGTAATAGAACATGCAATGAGAACATGGAGACTGGAATTGACGGCTGAAGGACAACATATAACAAAAATTAACATGCAGATGCATCTTCTAAGGAGATTTACTATCACCATTGATGTTAATCATAGCCATGATACCCCTGAACAATATACTGAGAAAGTTCCAAGCTGGATACAAGTTCTCTCATACAGAGGAAAAAATGAACCACTTAATTTACATGGACGACCTGAAACTTTTTGCAAGGACCGAAAAGGAAGAAGATACGCTAATAAGCACTACCTTGATCTTCAGCAAGGATATCCAAATGGAATTTGGTGTGGAAAAGTGCACACTACTAGTTATAAGAAAGGGAAAACTGGAGACAACAGAGGTTATGGAACTACCCAACCCAACGGAGATGAATTCACTAGGGGAACAAGTGTCTATTAATACCTGGGAGTTCTGGAAGCAGACACCATCAAAGCCACAAAAATGAAAGACAAAATTGAAAAAGAATACCTAAGGAGAACAAGAAAACTTCTAGAAACAATAAAAGGTATAAATACATGGGCCGTACCACTAATAAGATACTCAGGACCGCTCATAGGATGGAGCAAAGAACAACTTAACTAGAAGACTAGGAAACTCATGACCATGCACAATGCACTACACCCAAAGGACGATGTTGATTGACTCTATGAGAAAAGAAAAGAAGGCAGGAGAGAACTAGTTTGTATAGAAACTGTGTGCCTGACACACACACAAAAAAAAGAATTTGAAAAATATATAACGTAAAAGACGGAAAGGATAATTATGGCAGCGAGAAACACTGAGAACATCGACAAAACAGAAAACATAGAGATAAAGGGTAAGACGAATAAAGAAAAATCGGAAGAAAACACGGAAGATTCATAAGGATAACAACAGATGACAATAACGAGAACACCTGGATATGGATATGAAAAGACACATAAGCCGCAAAACTGAATCCCTAATATATGCAGCACAAGATAACTCGAAAAGCACCAACCACATCAAAGCAAAGATTGATAAAACACAAGAAAACAGCAAATGCAAACTAGGTGGACAAAGAGACTAAACGATAAAACATATAGCAAGTGAATGCAACAAACTGGCCCAATTGGAATAAAGAACAGACACGATCAAGTGAGCATGGCAGTACACTCGAATTATGCAAGCAGGACAAACATAAGTAGGTAACAGTACTTGAAAACGAGAATCACAAAGTCCTATGAGACATGGACATACAGACTAATAAACCCATCCAGGCAAGAAGACCTGATGTCGTAATAATTAACAAGAAAGGAAAATCATGTCAAATCGTAGACTTTGCTGTTCTAGCTGACCACAGGGTGAATATCAAAGAAAAGAAGAAACGGAGCAAATACACAGAGCTAGCCAGACAACTGAAAGGTTTATGGAAGGTGAAGAAAATCAAAATAATGCCTATAATAGTAGGAGCACTCGGAACAATTCCGAAAAACTTTGAAAAAAGAATGGGAGAAATTGGAATCAGAGGAATGACTGGAAAAATAAAACGAACAACAATAATGAAAACAGCTGAAATATTAAGGAATACCATTGAATGTGGAGACTAACACATACGAACTAAAAACGCAGACCAGAAAACTTCTACAGAGACAAAACATGAAGCGCTACATGGAACCAAGCTGATTGAAGCTGCATACGTAAAAGTTCTTTAACCTACCCTATCCCCCCAAAAAAGAGTGAGATCGAATAGCCAAGTAGTCCAGGAGGAAGCAAAGACCGAGGAGTGAGCACTGACCAGAACGCCACTTTATAAGTACGAAGAGAACTGGGACCTTGGGGAGGTTTATTGCCACTCAAATTCCAGAACTGGGGCCTTAAGGAGGCTTATTGCCACTCAAATAAAGACCAATGGCCACTGCCAACGAGAAATCAATGGCAAGCAGTTGTTGCGATAATGCAAATTTATTTGCAAATATTATCGAAAGAGGTGCAGAGTACTGGAAAATCTGTGGAGACTTGTTGTCACTCAGCTTTCAGGGAACACCACAGGCTGTATTTAATAAGATCTTTGATAAGCTGTGTGGCAGCTCCTTGTGAGCCAATAATAGTAATAACTAGCAGGATCTATTAATCTGCGTTGGCCATTAGACTCAGCCCCCACGTATAACATTAAATAACGGTTGTTATTGGTGGCCAACCCCCAACATCTCAATATCGTAAGAAAATATAGAATTTAAGCCGGTCTCAACTGGTAGCGGTGGGAACACTAAATATTGAGAGTAAAAATTAGGAACTTCTTCCCCTGCATATGTGGCGATTTAGATGGTGTTGCACATCAGGTGTGATCTAGCATTTTGTTATCACGAGTGAATGTGCCAGAAATATCGTTCGTAAGCTACACAAAATAGTAACTGTCAGAGTAGATGTAGCGAATGTTTATGCAGTATCTGTTGTTGCAAACCTATAGTAATTTGGTCCAGAGGGGAACTTCTGCAATCAAAATATTATATATGGAAATAATAATAATAATAATAATAATAATAATAATAATAATAATAATCGGGACTCGTGGAAATTTCACAGCGGCATTTTTCACATGCAATATAATGTTGCTGGGCATTCTGTGAACGTTCAGCGTGAATAAAGACCCTGCGATATTATTGTACGCTGTTCGTTAAAACTGTAAAAGTATTTATCTAAGTAATCTGGTTAATAAAGACTCTGAATATCTCTGGTTTATATGGTTTGTTTCTAATTTCCTTATGTGATATAGTTCCATTATATGGACACCCGGCCCGAACAGAAATTCCACTATATCATTATACTATCTTTAGACAGAAGAGATACCACCCTTGCATCTTAGCCGGAAGAGCCAGAAGGTAGATTTTAGCTTTAAGTACGCCCCTAAAGCGACATCATATTTTTCATTTCATTTTTTATTTTACGCCCTCGAGAAACGGTTGATCATATTTATTAAATAGCTGAATAGAAAGGGAGAAAATACTACGAAAATTTAATTAACATATCTATATACGCATCATTTTATGTCCGTTGTGTGTTATCACCCTCTATCAACTTTTTAATAAATAAGCTCTCCTGATCGAATAATTTGTAATCTGGAAACGTATGTGCGTTGAAGATATTACGGTATCAAGATTGATTGATTGATTATTTATTTATTTATATATTTATTTATATATGTATGTATTTATCTATCTACCTATCTATCTATCATTTTATTCATTCATTTATTTATATATCTATTTAATTTTATTAATTTATATATTTATGTGTACACATTAAGAGTTCTCACAGAGATCATCAACATACATTGTTTACTGACAGCAACCGGTGGTGTTCCCTGAAGTCCGGATAAAAACAAGGATTCCCGTGAATTACAGAAGTTTCCACCTTTTTCGATAACGTTTACAAGTGCATTTGCGTTTTTAATGCAACGATCGCTTGCCATTGACTTCTCACTGGCAATACTCATTATTCATCACTAGAATTTAGAATTTAGATAGCAGTAAGCTTCCCAAATCAAACAACAACAACAATAACAATAACAATAATAATAATAATAATAATAATAATAATAATAATACTAATAATAATAATACTCTGGACTGTTCATAGGGTGGACTAAAGAAGAACTGAGACAACACGATGAGAAGACAAGGACACTCTTGACCATGCATAAAGCACTATACCCGAAGGACAATGTTGATCGACTCTAAGTGAAAAGGAAAAACGGCAGGGGGAGGAAGGCTGGTTTGTATAGAAGACTGTATAAATGACACCAAAATAGAACTAGAAAAATACATAATGCAAAACACTGAAAGAATAATTATGGCAGCGAGAGACACAGAAAAAAACCCAACAAAACAAAAAACAGAGAGACAAATAATAAAACAAGAAAAAATGGGAAGAAAAAATGGGAAGAGAAACAACTACAGCGAAGATTCGCAAAGATAACAAAAACGAGTATAACGAAAACATTTCGACATGGATGCGAAAAGGACATGTTAACCGAGAAACTAAATCCCTAATAACGGCAGCACAAGATAACTTGATAAGAACCAACCTCATCAAAGCAAAGATCATCTTGTCTTCTTGCTTGGATGGATTTATCAGCTTGTATGTTTATGTCCCATAGGATTTTGTGATTCTCGTTTTCAAATACTGTTGCCGGCTTATGTTTGTACCACTTGTCTGTGCGTTCGAGATGCAATTGTTTGCATAATTCGAGGGTAATGCATTTCGCACTTGGTCGTGTCTGTTTCACTTTCATTTGGGCAACTTTAAAGTTAAGGATTGCGAATTTCTTAATCAAATGTGATTTATATATCGTCTAAATTCTTACACGTACTCGGTTAAAGTACAAGTGCTGTTTTTATTAGGGGAATATTTGTCCGGTAAAAGTCCGATAATTGGCTAGTGAAAATGGGAACGAGAATTACAAAGAATCGCATTGGTAAATTTGCAAACTTAATATCATGTCTCTATATAAGAACATGCCAACATAAATTGCCTGCATTAGATCAAATGTTACTTGATGGACAAATATATTTTCATAACTTATTTTATATCTTTATAAATACGTATATGTACATATATATATACATATATGTATATATATATATATATATATATGTGTGTATGTGTGTGTTTAAGATTCGCCATAAGAAAGTATATATTTTATTTTGTAATTTTGTTGATTCTTAAGCATTTCTCATATATCACGTGTCAATTTGAAGCAGAAACCATATATTGCTATTTGCTAAACATTTCCATGTGAATATCGATTTATTTCTATTTTTCAGATATATACATTTTGTACGTATGTTATTTGTAAGTATTGAACTTATGTTGGAATAAAATTATGTTATTGACGTCTTTTACACGTTTCTGTGATTCTTATTTCCATAAGACTCTCATTCTTATTGCACTTTCCTCTCTTTGTCAAAAATATTAAAAATCTATACTTTTATAAATTCGTTTCTTGTGCGTAGTGATATTCATATTAAAAAATATTTTTTCTGTTTATTTAAAAAGAAAATGCAACTTCATTATATATATGGGTCGTAGAAGTTCATTCATCTGCGAATGATCTAGTTAATTTGTATGTTTTTAAGCATTTATTTTAATTAATTCTCTATTAGTTTTTTTTTCGGTTTTCTTATGAGATGACTATTTTTAGTTTACTATTACGGGGAATTATATTCATGCATATATTCTATATGATTTATACTTGCCTAATATGTGCATAAAAAGGCTTATATTTCAATACAAACGTACGAAGAAGTGATAAAATTAAAAAAATATATTAAACAAACAAATGTTATTAAAGACAAGATAAGCCAATCTTCTACCTATCTGCAAAAGTCTTTAGTGGTTTTACTCACTTTAAAAAGACAAAGAGCGGCGATCTGACTGTTAAATACTTGAAGTTCGGAAAATATCTATCTATCTATCTATCTATCTATCTATATATATATATATATATATATATATATATATATATATATATATATCAAATCTCCTCTCATTATGTATTACAAGCCGTCGGCTCTCTTGTATTAACATGTACCACAAACAGAAACATCTTAAGACATATGAACACTCAACACATGATCACACACAGGAACACACTAAGACTCTTAAATAAGAACAACGAAACATATCCATATTTAGTACCTTCTAAAAATAACACACTGCAACAACATCCGTGCTTATGATATGGCGACATGCGCGTTATGGATAGGAGCTTTGTTTTGCAGAATGAGAATACTTTTGTTGATCTTGTTTCTCCTCTTGATCTTGATAACTTACCTTAATTTCCTTAAAATTGTAGCAATACACTCGCCTGTAATTGTAATATAGTGAAAACATATACGTCATAATCATGTTGATGCATCGGCTCCTATCAGATTTCCCAGGTTAAGGAACGTTGAGCATGGCTATGGCTAAAATAGGTGAAAATTTGGTAAGATCAAGTGCTGTATATATACTTAACAGCTTGTTGAGTGGTAAGTCTGGCCAGACTATTTTTGCCAAATACACGCTGCATGTACGGCCCTGAATAATTAAGGGACTCTCGGACTCGGATAGTGAAACAATAAGGAGAAGAAGAGACTTTGAATCATTCATTTATTAATATTACATCTTCATTCTTCTTCACGGCTTGCTATTTTTTCGTTAACAGATTACTTAACCATTCTATTTTAACTTCTTCGATAACATTGTTCTTCGTCTAATTTCTGCATGTCTTTTTATGTTTCAGTATTTCGATTAATCCTAGCATCTACCGCTACCAGACGGCTCACTCATTCTACGAGTCCATAAACGATTTTACTTACATTAACACGAAAAGTAAACATTATTAGAAACTATAATTAATATGAATATCCAATCTATATATCTATAGACGTGAACATGTATGTGATCTGTATCACTGTGTATCTGTGTGTCTCTGTGTGTACATTTCCCTACGCATTAACTCTGTCAATTTTAAGTCTACAGACTCGAAATTTGATATACAGGGTACTGAGATTTGGGAAAATCGATATAATCGCTTTTCGGCCAGAAATGTGCCTATTAAAGGATCAAAGTTCAACGATTTGACCTTGGAGAACTCTACATAACTCCTCCGACAATTTTGGGTCTAAACACTTGAAATTTTAGATATAGGTTCTTTGGACATGGATCTAACTTAATGACTTGATTAGAGCCCAAAACAATAAATTTTAAGGGATCATAAAAGGTGTCAAAGTTTTATAAAAATTGACCGTTTTATTTTTGTTTGCTCAACATACACCTCCAAATACCCGGGCAACGCCGGACACCCCTGCTAGTATTCAATATATCACATCTCATTTCCGACGACTTCTTTTGGGGGATGCATAATTCATTTCGAATGAGTTTATGAAATTTTAAAGGGATGGTAAATGTTTTGCATAGAAATCGTTCCCGACGAAACATGTAGTAGATCTAATAAGCTAAAGAAAATGAAGAAAAAGGGATTATCTCGAAGACAAAAGGTGTCTAATTGGTTTAGTCTTGAAAGGAGAATGGAAAGTGAAAGTGAGTTTTTTTTTCTCTTGGTAACCTTGATGCACATGGTTATTTATTTTGTCCTTTAGTCTTAACATTCCTTTTTTCTGACAAAGGAGGGATAACTGATGTTTGGTGTCGGGATCTATCAATCTAACATTTATCATTGGCAGAGTTATTCTTTAAAGTAGTATTTTCTTACATCAGTAGCTCCATGTTTTTTCTGGAGCAATTTCGATTAAAAAAAAAGAGCGAAGCTTATGTATAAAAGGAAGAAAGCAGGAATTATGTCCTACAAGACTACAGTTTCTGAAATGAAGTTACTAGATTAGAAAGACGTTTCATGACAAGGTATCTTAAAGGAAAAATTGATGAAGACAATGATTTAAACGATATAGAACTGAATAAGCAGACATTAAATCAGGTTATTCTGAAGAACACTTGTTATGTGGTCCGGAAAATAAGGTTGGTGATACATCATTTTGCTGACATTTTCCCATAAATTATCTAGCGGAATTAAAGACTTATCGTTATCATGCTGACAGGTGGCGCCACTTTCAACGCTAATTAGCGTTGCATTTCACAGCATATACACACATAGAAAGAAACCAGGAATCTGAATTATTGCATAACTGATTAAATAAATCTGGTATTATTTTTTACTTGTTTTATTCAACTTCAAAAGGATGTGTTAACTGTCCACATAATATTATCATTATTTGAATTACAACACCCATCGATCAGTGTGCGCTCTTACAAATTTGGGTTCCACGCACCATTAATTAACAACAGCAAGATAGATATACTGACAATAAGAATGAAAAATACTCTACATGAATTCATGATTAATAATTACTATAAAAAAAGGAAAAGACGATCGGTTAAGACATATTGCGTGATTCATACGGATTATCTACCTATTGTTATACTAAAAGTCTGAATTTGTCTTAACATCATTGCGTCATTTCTAGCAAACATTTTAAAATAATCAACTAAGACTGGAGCACTATATGTATTCGTATCGTGTATTGCTGATAGCATACAAGTCATATTTAAAAAAAAAAAAACATTTTAAATCGTAACTATAAGCAATGGAGTATCAGCTCTATAAGGATAAATACAAAATTTGCATAAATTAAAATGTGTTTAAGCATATTGTACCGTGTCACGCGGGAGGGGGACATTTCCTTATATTGTGTACAATAGAATAATTGGATCTATAATAATAAATGCGAAATCTGCACGCATTAAAATATCATATTTAAGCGTATCTTAGGCTCGAGCAACGCCGAGCGAATATCCAGTTTAACTCTTTGTTGAGAGGCAAAATAAGCAGATGTTAGTAGTACATTAGCGTTCTAAGGCAACAAAACGCCGGATAAAAAAATAGTGTTAAATGTCGTCAGTATTATCACTGAACAACGTAATTAAAAAGGTATTTTCGGAAAGGCTCCGGATCATAATCGGGATTAATTTTTCTCAGCAACACAATGCTCGCACACTTTATTATGCAGGCTTTCCGCGTATCGGCTATCTGGCCATTTCTCACACATGATCCACACTTGGTAAAAGTTAGCGGCAAAGTCATGTCGATGATGGAGATGACTGCACATGTGGCGACTTTACTATCGCCGATCTTAACCGACCCTATAAGCCGAACTATGGTACTTCTTAATGTCTTTATCTCATCGATCTCCAACAACCAATTAAAAAACATTGTTTTTCAATGCACCACCAGAACAGTGATCCTAGCAGAATTGTTTTCGTCCGTGATGATAATCACTTCACTAGAATATTTTTAATAAAATACACCTTTACTGCCTTCCAGTATCGATATCGACTCGCAGCCACTGTTGTCAGTGAAATGCCCGTGTCGATTAACGCAGAAGATCGCATTCCATCAATATAGATTAAAATCTCCGAGAGTTTCGCGTTTACATTCTGGTAAGGAAGATGGTTGGTTCTTTTACCGAACGGTCCTGGGCCATGTCAAACCATACCACATTGGCAATAATTTATTTCACATTTTCGACAGTCTCTTATAATGTGTAGCAGCTTAAACCGGTGCTAGGGTCCTAGACCAATTCCCCCGAACACGATCACTCATACCAATTGTCTAATGTTGTTCTGGTAAACGTTGATTTGCTCTTCAACTCATTTTACCACTGTTTACTTCTTATATGTTGTAAATATCACAATCACTGAACGACTTCTTTTAGCAAGTCTCTACCTGTCCTGTCTCATTTTTGTGTATCCGTAAGTTGAAGGACAATGCAGCTCTTTATAGGTACATGGGTGCAGCCTCGTTACGTCATCAACCCTCTGAAGTCTCGTAAATAGCATTAAAGTCTTTGGCCATACTTCCACATCTCCCTTGAAAGTAAATGAATTTACAATAGCTTGAACGATATATTAGATTGTTTACTCTTTCAGCCAAATAACTCATTTTAAGTTAAAAGAACGTAAAATAGATCTGGATTATTTTTCTTCTAAACAACAGAGAAAGTGTTTGCTCTTAATGTCAGTAGTATTACTTTATTGGCCTTTTTACAGAAAAGAGATACGCCGGCAATAGTCCAAATACAACGTGGTGTCAAAAACTAAAATTCTTTTTCTACAAGACAAAAATGTTACTCATTTTATCTATATATTTCTGACTGCAAAAAACAGGGCATAATGTGTAAAATTACGACTCTTCTTTCAAAATCGAACACTTCTAGATTTGTTTCCACTGTTTCTATGCAGCGGGGGTATGATAATTCTGGCCACTTATCCTTTGGTATTTTTGTACCGTCACTACTGTAAGATTAAGATTATAAGCTTCTGAGATCGAATATTCAAGAAAATTTTTTTTTATTACGGAAAAAACCTATAAAGTAGTTCGAATTACTTTAAGATATGTCTTATGTGTAAAACCTATTTGCACTTTTATTGAGTTCAGTATAAAATAATCGGTTGTAACTGGCTAGTACTTTCTCATTCTTACATTGGAAACGAATTAAGTATTATTAATTGATACAAACCAGAAAGTTATTCAGATATTATTTCATGATAATAAAAAGTTATTCGTTTGTGATTAAATTCTAATCGAAATTGTGCAAAAAATTCCCCTAAAATTCCTGTCCTAATCCAAGTTTCATGTTTAAACATTGCGAGTGAAACCTCTAAGGTCTTACTACTATGTTTACGTCATTATGAATGAGAAAGTGTCGTGATGCTTCGCATATCTTCTTCTGCCATTCTTTTTTTTACAAAGCAGTCACCACTTATCAAAGCCCGGAAAATAACGATAAAGCATAAACAGGCTCGCAATCTCTCTTCTGTGGGCAGTCGGTTGTAGAGAAAAGAAAGGGCCATTCCCCACTAGGTTACGACGTCTATTTTGAATTGTCATAGTAGGATAAGGTCTTTCTAGCAGCGCCTGCCAAGATGTGGCAACAGTACTCCATCCTTGGACGTACTTGGCTCTTAAACAGATAGAGAATTGTAGCAGTGAGATTTTTTTTTTACAAAGGTGGTCACCATTATCAAGGCCCGGGAGCCACTCAGGGATAAGGGTTATTGTAAGTGCAGTACGTTAGTGTGGAGATTTAATAAAGTGTCTACTTAAACGGGCGGTTCATCAGGAATTTGTTTACGTTGGACTTGAAGACATCCAGGTTGTAGTCAGGTGGGAAGCAGGCAGACGGAACAGATATCTACTGGAGCGGTAGAACGATCCCACAATTATTTCAGCAGCTTTGGCAAAGACTTTGATGTACGTGTTCCATCTCAGATCACGAGTAAAGATCAAAACTAGAAGCTTTTTAAAACAGGGAGCTCCCTTCTAAGAAGAGAACCATTCATTTCAATTGATGCCAAACGGGGATCAGAGCGTTGGTGATGGAAATATAGGTGCTGGTTTTAGTTGCCTTAAAAGTAACCAGCCACCTCTTCCCCCTTGCACCTAATTGATGACGGTTCTGATGGTACTTTTAATATGCATGAATTAAAGTGAATGTTTAAATGTTCATTATCGATAGAGCTATAATTATAGAAGTCACCAATTTACACTGGTAAATTGTACAAATAGTGCTGGACAAACTTTTTAACCAGGCAAAATAGATGGTTGTTAGCTTAGCTGTTAGATAAGAGGGAGTTTAGTGTAATGTAACAGATAAATTGGGGATGGTTAGAGTGAGTTTAGATTAGGTTAAGGCTAGGTTAAGTAAGGGTCTACATGAAAAACTGCTGCGTCCTTGTCTTGTTTCTACAATTCGGTATAGCTATTGCAAAATTGCACTCCACTTACAACAAAAATAATATGTTCACAATTATGTTTAGTTAATTTTTACAACGTGCCCCAGCGTATTATAAACACACCAACCTCCCTATTTTAAGATTGGATTTTGGAATAAACATCCGCCAACCTCGAAACCCGTTCTTAATTTGGAGAGGTTGGGAGGTTATTCCGAAAGTCGTTTTAAACATCGGGTGGTTGGGGTGTTTATAATACGCCGGGGCACGTCGAAAAAAATTAACCTTATGTTTTATTAATATTATTCTTATGTTTTGTTATAGGCAGATTTTTATACTTACTTTTTCCATCTGAGTTTGGCACATGCTTCATTGCGTATATAATCTATGCTGCTATCACATAATTTCAGGATGGCGCTGTGACCTTCATGCGATCAAGTGTATTTGTCTTTTCGGTTATGATTGTTCGAACACCATTACTTTGTAAATGTTGCCAAATTTATGGAATTTATATTTTTGTTATTCGAAGAAAGTATTTTCTCGGTTTATTAAACTCATTTACATATTACTGTGTCGTATTATGGCATCATAAGCTCTATACACAAGGAAACAAGTATAAGATGCCTATAAAAACTGCAATTATAACAATTTGCTTATATTAAACACAAATTAACCAATTAATCAATAATTAATATAAAAGTAAAACTCATGATTGTGGACTGGTGTTTTTTGTAAGATGAAGCACACACACACACACACACACACACACACACACACATATATATATATATATATATATATATATTTAATTATTAGGACTATGGCAACAGAAAATTCTTATCATTGTTTTGACCCTCGAATATATATCCGGCACAGTTAGACACAATTAATCAATTGAGAACCACATAAAAAAAAACATATAAGATACCAACGTTTATTCATGCGATAATACAAAACAATGAAACGAATATGCTGTTGTCATAACCCTAATAATTATTTGGTATAATGATTATTATTAACCTAAAGACACTAGTGTTCCATTCTTTAGAGAATCATCAGTGCAGGGTGTCACGATTAACACCGGTCGATAGATTCGAACCCGGCAACAGAAGCGACCTCTGACTCCACTAGCAAGGGCCTAATCCATTCGTTGAAGTTTAAAAATGTATTTTTTAAATACTTTTAACGTCTGTCAGAGTAATCTAATAATTATATGATGATCAGCACATACTACACACACACGCATGCGCGCGCGAACACACACACACACACATATATATATATATATATATATATATATATATATATATATATATATATATATATATATATATATTGGCAGCGAGTAATTATTCAAGCCCGTCTGATTGAATACGATAGAGTAATTTTTTATTTTCCGAAATTTCTGGATATACCTTTTTGATTCGCCGAGCGGTCTACAACGACAACAACAACACCAACAAAACAACAACAACAACAACAACAACAACAAAACAAACAACAATAACAACAACAACACCCGCTCCTGATAATAATCGGACACACCGATAGAAAGCGCCTTAATAGAATATGGCTGAACAACAACATGCCGACTGAAACAAAAAAGACCGCTCGGCGAATCTAAAAAAGTTTTAAGAAATTAATTTTTGGTCCCTACTAAATTACTCAGCCAATTTCTTGTCTAAGCATTTGACATTTTACATAAAGGGTATTCAGAGATAGGACAAGCTTCTTAATCGGTATAGGAAGACCTTTGCAGATTCTGCCAAATTCCTCCGCCAATTTTTGGTCTAAAGACTTGAAATTTTAAATGTAGGTAACTTGGACATGAGTAAAACTTTGTATTTTGATTTGAGACCAAAATAATAAATGTTAAGCTCTGCCACATGAGCAAACCTATATTTATATATATATATATATTAATACTTCTACAAATATATACAATTTTATATACTCTCGAAATATAATAAGGATGGAACAGTAAAATTGTCGCCACAGAAAAGACGACATGATTCCATTTTCCTTTGATGTAAACTGGTTTTCTTTTTTTATGCAGGCCATCTACTAGTTAGCAAGTTGTATACAAATATCAAGACCGATAGAGGCCTTCTCTCATGTCTGAAAATGACACAATGTTCAACAAACGAGATCGGAGATGTGCCGCTGTACAATTTATGCTATCTATCGAGTCAAGTTATGACAACAGGACCATTCGTAGAGTTCAACTCTTGAGAAGTTTCCGACACCGGTCATGATTTTTAGGGTGTTTTTTTTTTCTAATGGTCGCACCATGCCATCTTAGATCTTCGAAGTCTGCTTAAAAGTCAACATCAAAGTGTACTTGAGTGTGCTGAAAAATGGTACAATTAGGTGACCGCTGGCAAACCTTAAATCTGGCAGCAGGACTCGGTGCCAGCCCACAAGTCCAAAGAGACCTAAGCTTGGTTTCAGAATGCGTGCTACAACTTTGCACCTACTCGCACTGGCCCTATCCTCCCTCTATATAAACCTGCTGGACGATTTAATTTCGTCATACGTCGAGAACATCACCAACCTGACCTCCCACAACACTAAAGCCAGCCTGATCACCGCCATGTCGAGAGTTTGCCGAGCTCCCGTTGGAGCTTGTGGAAAGGCATGCTCCTTGTTCCGACCTTGCATTAAGGCAGTGATCTATGCTGATGACGACTACATTGAATAGATATCAGATCTACCTCATAATCAAGTAACCTGACTTTTAATAAAAGATTTATAATAGAGCTGTAGTGTTTGTTTATATATATATATATATATATATATATATATATATATATATATATATATACTAGCATGGGTGCCCGGCGTTGCCCGGGTATTTGGAGGTGTATGTTGAGCAAAAAAAAAGCGGTCAATTTTTTTTTAATTTTGACCCCTAATATGACACCTTAAAAATTATTGTTTGTTGCTCAAATCAAGTTATTAAGTTAGAGCCATGTCCTAGGAACCTATATATAAAAGTTCAAGTGTTTAGACCCAAAATTGTTGGAGGAGTTAAGTAGAGTGCTCAAAGGTCAACTTTGACCCCTTAACAGCCAAATTTCTAGCCGAAAACCAATCACAAAGATTTCCCCAAATCTCAGTACCCTGTATATCAAATTTCGAGTCTGTAGACATAAAATTAACAGAGTTATTGCGTAGGGAAATGTACACACAGATACACACACAGACACGTTCATTTTATATATATATACTAGCAAAAGTACCCGTCGTTGATTGGGTTCAAAAACAGCCTACAGAAAATGGACTCTGATTTATGAAAGTATGATAGGTTATGAAAAGGAATGGTTGTAAAGAGATATCTTCGAATTTGGGGATAGCAAAACCAAAGCAAAATATGATAAAAGTAAAAATAAAATAGATAAACCCCATATTTTATTATACCATACATGTTCGCATTGAAACACTTACCACAATATTCTGTGGATCTATATTAAAAAAAAAAAAAACCTTGTTAAACTTTGTGACATATTTCCATTCTATGGAGGTCAGGTGCGAACGAACACCACATAATTTTATTATACCATATTTCTTCAAACTGAAACATAATTATGAAAGTATACTCACGCAGATAGATATTAAATGTCTTTATTAAAGTTTGTGCCTATTTCCATTCTATGGTGGTCAGGCGCGAATACAGACCCCACAATTTTATTATATCATCCCTATTTAAGTTAAAACATACTTATCAAGTATTCTCATGTACATCTATATCAAAAACACTTGTAAACGTTTTTTTTTTTAATTTTTAAATTTTTTATTTCCATACTTTGTGGACCAGGCGCGAACGCATACCCCACAATTTTAATGAACCACCGGTCTGCCAGATCAAATATACTTATTCCTGTGTCTCGATACATCTATCATTATATGTAATCAGTTTTTTAAAAAAAGTCAACCATATAGGAGCCTATTCGTGACCAGACACACACACACACACACACACACACACAGATTCAGCTTTATATTATAGAAGATATATATATATATATTATATATATATATATATATATATATATATTAGGCTCCTTCAGTCTATGATAGACTATGAATACCTACATAGGGGTGCCTGCGCGTGAAATTCCTGTGGCAGGAGGTGCAGAATCTCTAAACACTCCTCTCCTGAGTGGATATTGTTAAATACCAGTGGTAAGTGAAGTGTATGTACACAACGACTGGAAACAAATGCCGAGATAAGCAGAGAGCACATACAGCGCCTAGAACTCCCCAATGATCACCAATCTGGTAATAACCAGCCTCAACATTGCTTAACTTCGGTGACCTGATGAGAATCGGTGTGTCAACGCAATTATGCTGTGTGTGTTTGTATATATATATATATATATATATATATATATATATATATATATACTAGCATTTCACCCCGGCGTTGCCCGGGTGTTTGGATGTGTATGTTGAGCAAGAAAAAAGTGGTAGTAGGAAGGCAGGCTCGAACCCGTACCGCAAGGAGAAAAAGAACGGGGTAAAACTTAACGTTTATGCTGTTACGATCACCGACAAAACGAATTTTTTTAAATTAAGGCTAGACAATCTAAAGGAGAGGATAACTTTCAAAAATATCGGCGAAAAAAGTGCCCCCCCCCCTGTAGAAAAGTGCCAAGTTGAAGGGGAAGATATTTTTCGTATGAAAGAACGAACTTTAAAACGATACTGGTCTTCGTAACATCCGTCGCCTCTATTGAAAGTTTAAGGCAGACATGCAAACAGACGTACATACATACATTTATATATTGGTAACTAAAAATTTTCGACCCAAACTGATGAAAAAGCTTGCCCTATCTCTGAATGCCCTTTATGTAAAATTTCAAATATTTAACCAGAAATTGTCTGAGTAATTTTGAAAAGACCGCAGAGATCAATTTTTTTTAACTTTGTCCCCTATTATGACCCTTAAAATTTATTGTTTTGGGCTCAAATCAAGTTATTAAGTTATATCTATGTCTAAGGAACATATATCTAAAATTTCAAGTGTGTAGACCCAAAATTGTCGGAGGAGTTTGGTAGAGTTATCAAAGGTCAAATCGTTTTACTTTGACCCCTTAGCAGCCAAATTTCTGGCCGATTACATCGATTCTCCCAAATCTCACTAACCTGTATATCAAATTTCGAGTCTGTAGACTAAAATTTGACAGAGATATTGCGTAGGGAAATGTACACAGACACACAGATACACAGACACACAGATACACAAACACTTTCTCTTTTATATATATACTAGCAGTTCCGCCCGGCTTTGCTCGGGCCCTATATACTGTCCATAAGGTTATGTGCATATGTATATATTAAAAAGTGTGAATATGTAAAGTAATGTATTTCTGTATAATAGTCTTCCTTAATTACCATAGAGAAAAGACAAACAGACATTTACACTTTTATAGATGTAGATAGATAGATAGATAGATTGGATGCAATATATAATAATGATTAAAAAAAAGACTCATGCGCCACCATTGAGAATCGAAACCAAAACGTTCAGCTCACGATTTATTTAGCCTCTGCCATAAATGACTGGGCTATGAAAACATGTTTACTGCAAGGCTAAAAATTAAAACATGAACCAATATTAACTACATTATGCATTCGTAATGGCGTCATTCGACCTTCACCTGGCAAATTTCATTTTTTTTTAATTTTCACACTTTTGCACGGATTTTTCCAGGCTAAAACCCAAATATAAAGTTTTGCATGGATTCAAACATCTTATATATGAAATTTTATGTCCGTAGACCAAAAACTCTAGGAGGAGTTTGGTAGGCAAAATCTGTGCAACAAAAATATATACGTATATATAAATATATATGGAAACAATTTTGTGTTTCCTGTAAACGTTTTACGCAAATATTACGCAAGTATAAATCATGTAGAATATCTGCATGAATATAATTACACGTAATAGTTAAATAAAGATGATCACCCCATAAGAAAACCGAAAAAAACTAATAGGAAATTAATTAAAATGAATGTTTAAAAGAATATGCAAATTAGCTAGATCTTTTGCAGATGGATGCAATTCCACAACCCATATAAAACAAAATTGTATTTTCTTTTTAAATAAGTAGAAAAGGGGGTTTTTAATATGAATATCAATACACCCAAAAGAAAAACGAATTTATAGGAATATAGAAGATAGATAGATAGATAGATATATATATATTCAAATACTATTAAAAATCTAACAACTTTATTTTTTTTAAAACGTTTTTTCATCCTCTGTGTCTCACACATCACGTTCACGCCTTTCGTTTGTTTAACTTTTAGTCACTTCCAATTAAGAATCTCAAATTATACCGGCCAGCTATCAACGATAACATGTTTGCGAGAAAGATTTCATCAAAGTAAATGGCAACTTCAGAGACTCATAACGCAGAGGCGAATATTCCGTAAATACTTACAAGAATCTTTCGAATTACACCACTTGTAACAATTTTTGGACGTTCCTTTACGTTATGAAATGAGAAATCGGTTTAGAGAAAAAAAAATGGTTAAAATCTAGACGATACTTAAGCCATATAACGAAAGTTTAATGTTAGCCGTAAGGTGCTATTCCTATTTCACAGGGAAATACAGCATCGCGAAGTAAAGATTTATTGTTCCATAAGGGAAGACGATTTATTGTAAATTATGTAGTAAAATGCATTATTGCTGGAATGTTACTCAAGTATGTCAGCTTCACACGATTAAATAAGTAAAGATGCACAGTTGCCATCCTTATTTTGGCAAAGATAAACCGAACTACGTAAAAGTTAAAAGAATTTTGAATCGTATCAATTCTCACGACAGAAAAAAAAAAACAATTTATTCGAATTCTCGAATGCATCAAGCTCTAAGGTTGCAAAGATATGGAATCTGGTGCTAAATAAATAAAACCGTTACAGAGTCCACTGAGCAGAAAATAACCCTGCTTATGAGGAAAGCCATATGATATACGCTATAAAATAGATAAAACATACCGTAAGCATCGTACCAGTTCATTTTGATGAGATGACTCCTATTAAAAGAAACGAAAAATAAAACATACACAAACGTTTATGATGCGTTTTCATCTCATTTATTTCTTTTATATTTCTTCATCATCTTTATTTCTAGCATTCTATTCTCTCGCTCCAACTATATATATATATGTGTGTGTGTGTGCGTGTGTGTGCGTGTGTGTGTGTGTGTCTGGTTAGATATAAACAAACATATGGCAATTAAGCAACCTAGAATTTTCTGCATTTCAATTATCGTGGGAAAAGCTACGATTTCTCACGAGAATGAGACGCGTATTATTCTGTATAGCTTAATTAGCATATAGATTTTTATAACTTAATACCTCGCTCTACTTATGTATTGAGCCTGTTGAAGTAAATACTGAACATTTTTGTGTAAAACTATATTTTTGTATATTCATATGTGATTAAATGAAGTGGGCATATATATATATATATATATATATATATATATATATATATACAGGGTGTTCCATATTTAACGTTACAATTTCCAATTAGAATTCATATTTAGTGAATTTTCATTATCTATTTTTGTATTTTTTAAGTGTACATGGATGAAGTTTAACTAGAAGATTACTTTGGACAGTATGCCCCATGATTTAGCGAAAGGAACTGCCATTGTAAAGTTATTCAAATCCGAAAAGTTTGCAGAAGCAATTGCAATGTGAATCGAATGATGGTGTTGAGAGCACTAAACCGTTTCAAAGCAACTGGTGAGATCAATATATTTGATTTATCTTGGAAAATGAATCTCAGCTTTCTACCATTCCAATTTGGAGGTTCTGAATAAAACACCACGTGAGGAATAGGCCAAAATCCCAGAAAAAATCATTCGTAACTCGGTTGAATCTTTCATTAAGCGTTTGCTGCAAGTTTTAATACACAGTGCGGCTACATTGAATACAGTTTGGATATTTAGAATCTAGTAATATTATGATATATATTTACATTTGGGTAATCTGTATTATTTAATAAGCTAGCAGTTCAGCCCAGCTTTGCTCGGGCCCTATGTACTCTTCATAACTTTATGTGCTTATGTATATATCAAAAAGTATGCATATGTACGGTAATGCCTTTCTATATAATAGACTTCCTTAACTACTATAGGGAAATGTTAGTGGAGACTGCAGAGGTAATTTTTTTTAAAAAATTACCCTAATTTTGAACCTTTAACATAGTGTTTTTGAACTCAAATCAAAATAAAATCTTTGACAGATATTCAGTAACCTAAATGTAAAATTTCAAGTGTTTAGACCTAAAATTGGCGAACGAGTTTGGTAAAAGTCTGCAAAGTTCAACTATTTCAACCTTGATGTCTTGTTAGCGAAACTTTCGCGAAATCTGATTAAAAAGATTGCTGCATCTCTGAGTACCCTTCATGTAAAATTTCAAATGTTTAGACCCAAAATTGGCTTACTAGTTTGTGATAGACTGCAAATGTAAAATATTTTGAACTTTGACCTTTTGTCAGCCAAATTTACGGTCAGAAACCGATTAAATAGCTTTCCATATGTCTGAATACACTTTATGTAAATTTTCAAATGTTTAGACCAAAAATTTGCTGAGTAATTTGGTAGAGATCGCATTTTTTTTTTTTACTTTGACGCCAATTCTGACCCCTTAGCATTTATTGTTTTCGGCTCAAATAAAATGAAGCATGTTTGATCCATGTCCAAACAACCTATATCAAACATTTCAAGTGTTTAGACCGAAAATTGTCGGAGGAGTTTGGTATAGTCCTCATATGTCAAACCGTCGATTTTTGACCCCTTAACAGACAAATTTCTGGTTGAAAATCGACCAAAGTGATTTTCACAAATTTCAATGCACCTTATATCAAATCTCGAGTCTATAGGCCGAATATTGACATAGTTATTTGGTAGGGAAGTGTACACAGACAGACATACACGCAGAGACATTTTCACTTTTATAGATATAGATATGAGCAAAAACCTTGTAAAGCTAATTATTGAACACCCTGTATACACAAGGGTGTAAGCATAAGTAAAGGTCTTTTTTTTACGATAAACGTTAAAGAGCCATGAAGACAAAGGCAGTACCATTAAAACAAGCCACGGTTCTAAATGTATTTCATTCAGCTAAGAATGGTGGTTGTGGGTGCTCGTATGGAGCGCACTTTGTTATACGAGGGTCGACCTAAAAATAAAGCCTCTTATATATTAAGCTAAAAAGTCAAAAAGCTATGAGCACGGCTATGTTTCCATTAAAACGAGCGATCTTTTACCCTTCAGAATTTATTTCTCCACATAGGCACCACCATTATCAATGCATTTTTTTGCTGGGATTCAATGATGCTTCTTAGCTTCTAATGTACAACCATGATAGGGATTGCTTACTTAGAGACTTACATGTCAATATCTACAACAGATAGACCAAGCTGTCAAGTCCTAATTGTAAAATTTCAGTCATCAAAACAATGCCATTTGCAATTCCTTTCTAATCTATTCGGGCGGAATAAAATAGGACACAGTAATTTTTGAACGTCGTATGTGATCGATTGTGCATGTGTCTACATTTTGATGTATATCATTCATAATTTTTCAAAATTATTTCCGTGTGTTAATATTTTTCTTATTTCTCTTTCTTTCTTTCTCTCTTCTCTCTCTCTCTCTGTCTGTCTGTCTCTCTCTTTCTCTCTCTCCCCCCTCTCTCTCTCTCTCTATCTATATATATATATATATATATAAGTTTCGTGGTTTAATTTTAAATTCTAAAAAAAACAACATATAGAGACATATATTCGATTAAAGAATATATTGCTTGACAAAGGGATATATAGAAATGGTTGTTTTAATTTCCTTAATCCATGGATTTTATACAAGGGCTCATATCATCAGAGGAAATGAAATGCATTTAGGAAAATGTCCTGCTGCGAATGGACGCTATTTTGCTTTTCAGCACAATTATTGAAATTAGTTTTGGGGTGGTTGTGGATAATTATATGGAAAAAATTATACGGGAAGAGAAGTATTACTTCAAGTAATATCGATCAGGATTTTCATCTGAATTCTATCAGTATCTCATTTCGCTTATATAAATATATATATATATATATATATATATATATATATATATATATATATATATATGTATATATATATCAAATAATACTCCCGATCAAAAATTAAAGACCACTTGAAAATCTTAAAAAAGAAACCTTTTTATGAATAGATTTTAAACTTCTCCCACTTAAGATTATCAATATTACAACCCCGAACGTTATGGAAAACAACTGCATATCAGACATTTTATTAATAAATTTATATTTTCATAAAAGTAGGCATTTTAAACTAGATCAAAATTATAACACTAGGGATATCAGTTGTTTTATAGTTCAGTTACAGATTAGCAATCACCGCGTAAACGTGTCACCATGCCTAAAGCAAGCAAACTTACCGAAGTTGATCGTGCTCGAATTCTAGAATTCCATAAGCAAGATTTGCTACAGCGGGCGATCGCAGCTAAAGCAAATTGCAGTAAAACTGTGATTTACAACTTTCCAAAGAAGAGTTGGAATTATGGAAAAGTAAAATCTACTGGTAGCCCTCCCCCCTAAATTCCTTCTGCATTGAGTAGATGAATAAGACGGGTTTTTGTGAAAGACAGAGGACTTACTTCTAGTCTAATTAACGCATCCACAGGTGCTGATCGCAGTCCAGTAACTACCAGGCGACACTTTCGACAAAAAGGTATGGTAAATAAAAAGCGTAAGCAAATTCCCCGCCTTCTTCCACGTCACACGGTAGACCGCTTGGTCGTGGATACAAAACATGGAATGTTAAGAAATGGAATGTTAAGAAGTGGAAGAATGTCCTATTTTCTGATGAGAAGAAAAATGAAAACAGCCAGTTTTATCTAGCGCTCTCGATCATTGATTGTCGTCGGGAGTAATTTTGTTAAAAAGTTCTTTTTTTTTGTTCCCTTTATATATAAAATTTATTAATTTGGTTAATTATTATTTATTTAGTTAGTTTAACTTAAGTCATCTCCCCTTTCCTGTCTCTTCCTACACACACACACACACACTCACACACACACACTCACAGACATATGTGTGTGTGTGTGTGTGTGTGTGTGTGTGTGTGTGTGTGTGTGTGTGTGTGTGTGTGTGGGTGAATGCGGAATTGCGCATGTAGTTCGTGATATAGTATTTGTAAAGGCATTTTGGTACGTCCGTCCTAAATATAAAATTTATAAAACTGAGTGCTTAGTCCCGCATATTTTACGCATAAGATACCCACTTAGTTGCACGACTAGTTTATTCTAAAGTAAATCACATCCTTCTTATTTACAAAGTAATCGATTATTCATGCGTTTATTATTAAATAAGCGCAAACGCTTCTTAGAGAGTAATGATTTCCAATGGTTAATTGAAAAGGTAGGTGATATTCGTGCGATTCCTCTAAATAGCATTCTATCTGACAATACATATTTAGAAGACAGCCGAGTAAAGCTCTGTCGTCTTTGTGCGAGGAAACGGTGATAGAGGGAGGCTGATCCTGTGATATTTATCTTGTAGCATTCGATCGGCAAAGGGGCGGACATGTGTGTTCAGTGCCATGAGTTGAGGGATAGAATCACGTTGGCAATTAATGAACGTTGCTGAGAACAATGGCAACCGAACCGCACGACATAATCCGTAGAAATCTCCTAATGGAACCTCAGCTTAAATAGATCTCTGATGAGAAATAATTCAGGCGCTATTCTGAACATATGGGGGAAAGTTATGACTTACGTGGCTAAATTGTAACATATATGAAAAGGATTAAATGATACTACAATAAAAGGCCATCATCTTTTGTTTACCTTTTATAGTAATTTACTAGTTATCGGAAAATTAGAGGATGTCTTTCCCGAGTCTAAGAGGATATAAGTGCCAATAGGTTTCCAGCACTTTTGTATACGTTCAGTCACTGTCTGAAATAAATTTACGTTCTCGAAATAGCCGTTTACCACCGAATTTAAGCTGATAAACACTGTGACGACTCTTTTGTATTTGTTTTTGAAATTTTAGTGAAAATTATCAAAACGGGATACCAATACTCTATATGTTTTCAGTACAGTTATTTATAGAGATTTGAACCCTCGTTTCCTCATTTTCTTGTCAAACACATTTCAGAACAATTAACTTTGAGAACAAATGACGTCCTTACCAGCGGTTTATAATAATAATAATAATAATAATAATAATAATAATAATAATAATAATAATAATAATAATAATTATTATTATTATTATTATTATTATTATTATTATCTTAATATATGTTATGTTTCCATTGGAACGTACAATATATATATATATATACATATATATACATATATGCATATATATATACATAAATATATATACATACATATATATATACATACATATATATATAATATATATATATATTAATCAATTGATTTTGTTGTTGTTCCTTCTTATGAAACGGATTTTTAATTTAATTATAATTTGATTTTTAAATTTTAAATTATCAATCACATTACTTAATATTGAATTAGCTCTAGGATATTTACTTATCGAGCTTATTATATATCTAAATTACAACGAGCACTTTCTCTTTCCTGTATTTTAATTAAACTAGTAATTTCACTGTTACATTAAAATACACTCAGCTCTTTAGACTATTGTTCTAATCTCCTTTAAATTATATATATATATATATATATATATATATATATATATATATATATATATATATATATATATATATATATATATATATATACGTACGGTGCCCGCAAAAAAAAAATCAACACTTGTAATTTTTTCAAAAACTGCAAATTTAAGCTAAATTTAATGTAACTGTTTAAACAACCTATACCTCATTTGATTCGCCTTTTATTCCTCTATAATTTTAACTGTTTATATATAACTTTTAATTGAAATATTCTAGTGTTTCCGTCAATTTAAAAATAACTTAAATTGAGGAGGCAAAAAGAAAGTCCGCAGCAACAAATTCGCTTAAAACCATCTTAAATTATCGCCCCTAAATCAGTTTAAAATACTCATCAACAGGCAACAAAGCATCTCTAATCGTAATTGTTGTTTTTCTAGGTTATACAACGTAACATTTAGTTCATATGTAACGACTGTCTCTTAGTGATCGTCAGGAGCTCAGCAATATCTACCTTTCTGGTTTATCGAATCGAGAAATCGGTCACAGATTAAAATGTGATGAGAAAACGGTACGAAAGACACTGCAAACCACCAAAACACTGGCATTGTCTGTGATGTTCCTAAATCTGGTCGTACTAGAGTTACTTCTAACAGGAAAGACAATGCTATCAAGATCCGCAGCCTAAGAAACAGATTTGAAACGGCTAACCACATCCCTAAATCCAACAACAGTGCAATCTTGTTAAAAAGTGCTCTCTTTCTACTGTCTAGAACAGATTAAAGGAGTTTAATTTGCGACGATATGTTGCAAGACGCCAGCCAATGATTTCTGTAAAGAACAGAAAGCGCCGACTGGACTTCATCAGATTCAATGAAGATCGTGACTCTTTATATTGGTCAAAAGTGCTTTTTAGCGACGAAAGCAAGTTCAAGAGACTAGGCAGCGATGGTAGGCAGTACGTCCGTCGGAGGAAAAACAAAGAATTTAATCCTAGGTGCTTAGTTTCAACGCTGCAAGGTGGTGGAAATTCAGTTTTTGTGTGGGGCATTACTAGTACCAATGGTTCAGGGCCTATAATTCGCTTGCAATGTCGAATTAATTCGACCAAGTACATTATGTTTACTGAGCATTTTCTGCCCTATTTTGGTCGGAATTTGGATGATAATCCCATCGTCATGCAAGATAATGCTACCATTTACACAGAGCGCATTGTCAAGAGGTTCATAGAAGAGCATAACATTATGTGTTTATATTAGCCTGCACAATCTCCAGACCTCAATAGTATACGAAAACGTATGGAATTACATCAAACAACAGCTACGCAATGACAAAATTTCAAATTTTGAAGAACGTTGGACAAAAATTAAAGAAAAGTGGGATGCCCTTTCCCCGGATTATTACTGCAGTCAACTTCTAGGAATTCCCAAAAGATTGCAGGCTGTCAAATTTAAGAAGGTCTATGCTACTAAATATTCACTAGTTCATTGTCTCCCTCTTGTATTTGTGTTGCATTAATGTGCGAAAATTACATTTAAATAACAATTTTCCATTATGCGGATTTTCTTTTTGCCTCCTCAATTTGAAGTTATTTTTTACATTGAAGTGAACAATAGAATATTTCAATTAAAAGTCAAATATGAGCAGTTCAAATTATAGAAGAATAAAAGGCCAATTAAATGAGGTATAGTTTGTTTAAACACCTACAATAAATTTAGCTTAAATTTGCAGTTTTAAAATAATGACAAATGAGTTTATTCATTACACACTCACACACACACACACACACACACACACACACATATATATATATATGTATATATATATATATATATATATATTGTTTACTCATTATATATATGTGGGTGCGTGTATGTGTGTGTGTGTGTGTAATGTGTAAACGAATGTATGAAATATATAAATATGCAAGTTTTTCTGTGAAGATTTATTTATTTATTATTTACATTAGAACTGCTAATGATCTTATACGAGGTAATATGAATAAAACTATGCGTTGTAAACATATATATATATATATATATATATATATTAGTTGCAGACTGAAAACATGTGTCCCTTAAATAGAAAAATAACACTTCTGTTGAATTACTAAGAGTATTTTTCTCGGCATTAAAATTGGTAGATATAATAGCAAAATATTTATAGTTCTAGTCTCACCTTTTTAGGCTACTGAAAAACACGTTTTATTATTATAATTTACATTATATATATATATATATATATATATATATATATATTTAAAAGAGTGTAGCCATCAACAATTGTGTTGTTTTTTTTAAAGTGTTCATCATATTTTTATTTTAAAATATTTTTATAACGCGTTTCGAGCTTAGGGTGTGCTCTCTTCAGATGTTTTCGTAATAAGTAATAGTAACCCTAAAAGCAATATAGCGGAACTAAAGAAGGGCCTTAAAGAATTCGAACGGAAATTTAGACTAATAGAAAAACTAGATAA
>NC_136505.1:51858315-51913315 GCF_053919585.1 Euprymna scolopes
ACGTTTTAAATAAAAAAAAAACATTTCGAACGCGCCTCCATTATATGAAAGAAGGTACTCTTGATTTATATGCTGAGCCTCTCTGCTTGTGAGGCAATGAAACTTCTCATATACAGTTATGATGTTATGCTGTATAAGGTGTTAACTTTGGTCAGAATCGTCTGTTCCTTCATTCATCGAAGTTTTTTTCGGTTATCTATTATCGATTGGTTATCGAAGGCATTCAGATACAAACCTGTTTTAGGACACTACCAGCTACATGAAGTACATTTGTGTGAAATTTTATAAAAATCGACCCAGTCGTTTTCAAGTCCATAGAGAACGAATTCACAATCTATGAACTCTTACGGACATTATCTGCTTTATAACATGGATACGCAGACTCGCTTTCTCTCTTTCTCATTGCGACCTTCAACCGATAACATCAGCTAGACTGTCCATTTCTCCCTATTCGGACTAACGATCGCTACCCCTATTTAATCACACATGCAAACACACACACACACACACACACACACACATACACACACACACACCACACATAAGGACACTATTTCTGGTATGTATGAACTATTTTCACCTCACACGCCTTAGGTGTTTCAAGACTAATGTCAATAAGCATCTCATGTACGTTCGATAATCATCTTTTGTTTTGTCAGCTTCTTACATTATGTAACTTCACACCTTGTCTCAAGCGAATTTCATAAATTATATACTGCTTTAGGACGTATATACCTCGTATGTAGGCATAATATTGAACTAGAAGCTTGCTACTTTCTGCAGAAACCTTTCTTTTTTAGCTGCATTCACTTTGAGTGTAACAGACCGCGGACGTGCGTATGCAAATTCGTGTGAAATGACGTCACCGGTAAGGAAAAAAACTATTGCTGTAATATTTTTGAAATGAAAGGAGAGTATGATCACTGAAAGTATGAAAGCTCTAATTATATATACTGGGGATAGGAAACTGACTAATCGAATACAGCCACAATCTGCTAGCAACCAACCAGGAGCCAGAATTGCTCCATAAAAAATGCTGAATCATTTAGCATTCTAGCATATGATTTTTTCGTGTCAACACAAGAAAGAACTTTTGCCATTTGCCTGCAAAATTATGAAGTCTGAGACTTATACAGAACAGCAGTCCACCGAAAACTCTTCCTCTCCAGGACGTGTAAAGAATTGCTACACATCGTAATCTCTTCTGAAATTAAGCACGTCTTTCAATTCAAGAACAAGAAAAAGGGGAAAGAGCACGTTTGAAAAGACGTGCGTATTAGATGCGTGGGACAGGCGTGACGGGAGGATGAAGGAAGTCACGCGTGACAGGAGAATGTGTAAATATACACCGTTGTTATAAAAAGAGTCGAGTTATTATTTGCCCTCTGTTCCTTACAACGTACCCCGCTACAACGTGTTGGGCCAACTTGTGTAAACGTATGCACTATGTTATATGAGAAACTCTGTCCGTATGTAAAATGTTGTTTGAACGAGCATTTTCCTTGCTGAAAGCACAGATAGAACGGACCTATGTTAAAATATATGTTCTTATTCGCCTACGACCGTGCATTAGAAGTGTCTCTGTTTCTTTATTCTAGTCGAGTGTGAAAAATCGTTCAGTGTTTTTTTTTCTTTTTTTTTGTTCATCTTTCTTTACTTTCCTTTTATATACATTTTTATTCAAGGCAATTGCTTCATTCCATTTTCACACTTGAGGACAGCTCAATTTTTCTCATTACTTTGCAACTTTCCTGATTCCTAAGACTTCCATCGAAATTTCTTTTTTCTTCCGATGATGAATAGAGTCGTAAAGTAAGAGATGGAACAGAAAACGATGGAAAGAGATGGAAGAATACACGCATACGTATAAATGCTCGTTAAGCGAGTATGGCCAACCTTAACAAACTCAATCAAGATAAATACTATCCGGTCAAAAGTGTAATAGTGTAATATCAGACGTAAAAAGTTCTAAATAGAGGAGGAAATGAACACCGATATTTCACTAGGGAGTTTCATAATACATAATAACTTGAAAAATTAATTCTGGTATTGGAAGTAGAATAGTCTGGTTAGGATGTGATTCCGAGTAGAACATAACGTTTCTCCAGCTTAAGAGGTGCCTTAAATAAGTTTCCAGACTTTAATCGTATGGATACTTTTATTGAGAGTACACACATGAAACTCTAGTCTCCTTCGAAGTAATCTCCTCCGAATGCAATGCGCTTGTTATACTGGTCTAACAACTTCTAGAACGCTCCATGTAAGAGCACTTGTCTGAGTGTGTCAAGAACCCTCGTCACGGCCTTTTTCATCTCCTTAATTTCTCATAATGAAAGCCTCTAAGGAGTTCCTTGAGCTTAGGGAATGAATAAAAGTCACAGGGAGCAAGGTATGGAATATAGGGAGGGTGAGAAATTATCTTGATGCCCATACTGATCAAATAGTCTGTGACAAGGATGGGGCACCCTTGGGACAATCTTTGCTACATCTTCTGCATCTTCAGTTCCTCACAAATAATTGTGTGTATACAGTTCCTACATTGAACTCAAACCGTGCTCTTACTGTCTTTATAGACACGACTCACGACACGTTACTACTTATAAAAGAACATGCTTTTATAAGTAACGAACTATGTCACGTGATGACCGTTTTCTTTTCAAAAATGAAAACGCTGCATTTTTATTTCAAGCAAAATCAATTCCTATTTACAACCGTGAAGGACGTCTTATTATAGCAGTTAAGTTATGAATTTTGTAATTTCTTTTCTAGATGCAAGTGCTAATATTATATCTATTTCAGTGTTTAATCTTTATTTTTTTTCATTGTTTTATTAACTGCGTAAATGTTTTTCTCGTGGAAAGATTTACCAAATCTATCTGGCAAATTCCTTTCGAATATATATTTTTGTTTTATTTTATTTTTATTTATTTATTTATTTTATCATAGATTTTCTTGTCTATAAGTGTTTATATTTTCCAAGTTGATAGCATAACAGATTTTGACAATTATTTTCATTTTCAGTTAGTGAGAGAGGAATCTTTCACTTAACCTCCTCTTAAACACGGCAGTTGGACTCTTATTAAGTACAATACTTAATAATTTTTTTTTAATGGAGAGTAGAAAATGCATTGTGGATGCGTTATCAGTAGCTCCCGTTACTCTCGCTTGTCTTTATTTGTCCCTCAGTCCAAATTTTTAATGAGTGATTTTTCTGACAAAGGGTGAAGAAAAAGCTGTTTTCTAGGTTGGCAGTATTTTTGCGTGAACAGCCTCCAGGGATATCCGACATTTTCTATTTCTATGTCTATCCTTGTAGGGTGCTAGAGGTAAACATTTTATCTGGGCTGACGTTATTCGCCTGATAGACAGGGACACGAACCTTGGATTAACCACTAAGGAGGCTGTCCTATCAGCAGGTGCAAATACAGGGGCTGCTGTATTGCCATTTGGTGAATGGATTCTGGACCATGCAGTAGCTTTTGATGGGGGCTCTCGATGCCATATTAGTGGGTAATTGTTACGGCTTTACCTTTTCATGTGCTACAAAAAATTTTCTTCATTTCTATTTTTCTCTTACTTTCCTTCTCTGACCTGCTTCAGGCATGTCTGTCGACCAAGTCCACAAATCCCAAAACACCATCATGAAAAGTCTTAATAAAAAACACACGATTATACCCTGATTTCCAACTCCAAACGTAGACCCCACTACCAGATATCCTTCTCTAACATCAGGGTTCTACGTTTTAACCTTCCAGAGGTTGAAACCCAATTACAGGAGACTAAACCAGACATATTATTTCTAAGTGAAACTGGCATTGGACAGACCATTTCCCTAGATGAGTTCGTAATTAAAGGATACTCTAATTTAACTTCAAAATCTAACCCCCAAGATCGCCATGGGCATGGAACGTGTGCCTATATAAAAGATGACTTTCCATGTGGTAGGGACATCTCCAGAGAAGATTCTAACTTACCCTATATGTGCTTCCGGGTTGCACTAGCTCAAACTACTGCATTTATATTTGCTCTCTATCTCCTCCACAACAGCGGAGTTACTATCTTTAAAAGCGTAGCTGAGAAAATTGACCACACCCTATCTGCTTATCCTTCAGCTAATATTCATGTTTGTGGATACTTCAATGTTCACAATGTGGAATGGTTAACTCACTCAAACAAGACCGATGATGAGGGGAGGTTCTGATATGGTTTCTCCATTGCTTTTGACCTCACTCAGATTGTTCATGAACCAACCCGTGTGCCCAATACTGACGGCCAGTATGCAAGTCTCCTAGACCCTTTTCTCACAACTTCCCCTGAACTGTGTTCAGCTTCTGTTCTGTCTCCACTTGGATCTTCCGACAACTCAGTTGTATCAGTTAAGATAAAAATGAAATGTAATAAGACCCCAGATGTACCTATCCATCGTACTGTATATCGATACTCTATGACTGACTGGGATAGCTTCCGCACATCTATATCAGATCTATATCTGCGTCTCATGTTTAAAAAGGATGTGTCGTCTATAGTATCAGACCTGATGGAATGGTTAATTGTAGGTATAGACCGTTTCATATGTTCGAAAAAATTCCAGCAAAAACCTAACAGCCAGCCGTGGTTCTCTCCAGAATGTGCTGCTGCCATTTCGCATAGAAATCACTTTTTCTATTGCTTCCAACGTAATAGATGTACTGAGACTAAAGCCGCCTTAAGATCTGCCAGCAACCACTGTAAAAAAAGTAATAAAGAACGCAAGAGAGTTGTATGCTCAGTACGTCAAGTACAAAGTAGCTGAGCAGCGGCTTGGTTCCCACCAGTTTTGGCAAATAGCAAACAGAATCCTGAACAAAAGCGTGTGCTCTATCCCAACTATCATAAATGGACCTGAGGTAATCTCGTCAACATCAGACAAAGCCAAACTCTTTGCCAAGAACTTTGCAGCTAATTCTAACCTTTGCGACCAAGGTTGCCCACCTCCAATAGTTCCTCCTGTATAAGAAAACATGCTATGTGATATAGAGATATATGTACGTGATGTTGCCAAGCTAATCAAAAACCAATGTCGTTCGAATGCTGACAAGAATCCATTATTTTTCTTATATACTCTTAATCCTTCAAATGTTCATGTGAATTACGCTAAGAAAACTTGTCGAGGGGGTTAGAATAACCACGATATTCGCCCTAGAAAGCCCGTTGTCATGTGAGTATTAAAAATTTCGACGTTATTTTGGATGAATAATTGAGTTATTTGTATACGTGTTACTAATAAACGTGAACCTTACTTTTTTCGGCAATTCTGTGACTGTCGTGACATGTAATATATCATAATATATTATATTCCATTACATATGTTTTTGACAAAAAAGAAGCTATGTTTTCTGTATCGGAATCTATTAATCTAACACTTATAATTGATTTTCTTTTATGAAATATTATTTCTTAGTTTTTTTTCAACGAGGTGCTATATTCCTTATCTGGGTCGATTTCGATGAAAAAATGCTATGTCTTACCATATCAGCATCGTTCATATTACAAAAAGTGTTATAACGAAGTACAGGGAAAACCATTTATGCATGGATTATCTAAAGCTGAATTAAAGAAACGAAGATCATCTAAACATTTATGTGAGGACTTTTCAAATCTTCTGTAATGATATGGATATGGATTTTGCAACGAAGAAGTGTAGTTAATTGAAATAGAAAAAAGAAGAAATTGTTGAAAGTATAGGAATAAAACATTTCAATGGGGAAATGATAAAAGAGGGTGAAGGATAAGCGTGCACGTACTTCGCAATTGTGAAATAGATATATAGGTTTTGTGAATACTTTCAAGAGATTAGATAGGCCTACAAAACTTAATGCACTTGGTTTTTATCTGTTCATGTACTCCCTTATACTACAAGGATGATTAAAGTTGATCAGATTCTTTCTTCAAGTTCGCCTGGATCAGAAAAGATCCTTAGCACGCTTCGGCACTTGTGCAGAACACGAACCGCGCTGAAACAACGGTGTTATGCAGAAATCCATTCTTTACTGTTCTGTATCTTCATTGTTAATAAACTAACGCACCGCAAAAATTGGATCCAACTTGATAAATTAAATCAAAAAAATTGTAGGATATAACGGGCCAACTTACCAGAGTATAGGGGGGGTGAAAATGCTCTTCTAATTTCCAAAACGAACGATTGCTTTCTAGCTATGCTAACAGATGCCAGTTCTTTTATTTCTTTTTATGGTAGATTCAAATAACCAAAAGTTTTAGACCAATCAGAAAAAAGGTTAATTATTCTATTTTTTTATTCTTTAAAGTTTATTATCATTTATATATAGATACATTTTTATTTTTAGTTTATATTTAATAAAAAATATCAGAAATACGACACCACAATAGCTGCCCGGGAGGGCGGGAAACACCACAGATAAAATAAAAGAAGCTGAAATTAAGGAAATAATAGTGAAAGAAGAAAAGAGAAATCTTAGGGTGGTTCTTAGAACGAGAATGAATGGGAAAACAAAATATCTGCAGTAAACACATGGGCAATAGCTATATTTTGATACGGGACGGGTATGAGTTGAAAGATACGGGCAGGAAGACAAGGAAAACGATCATAATGAATGGAACGTTTTACCAAAAAATGATTATATATGAAAGGAAAAGAGGTCAGACAAGACTAAGAGGTGCAGAACGATGCGTTAAAAAAGAAAAGATTGTCTGAAAGTCTACACATCCAACTGTAAACAAAAGTGTATCAAGAATGTGTCAAATTTGAAAAATCGCAAGAAAGCAAATTTAAGGCAATAAATAACCAAAAAAGGAAATACAAATTGATTGAAAGAAAAATGCATGGTCGGTTCAGGTTCTACCAAAGGAGGCGGATAGGGAAAAAACCTGGCCATAGATTTTAAAATCTAACTTGAAGGTTGGGACAGAAGCCTTACTATGTGTCGCACAGGAACAAGCGCACAGGACAAATTATAATCGAAAAAACGACTGAAAGTCCCTTACGTTGACTGTGTAGGCGGAAAATAAGGGCCCATTGCTATGCTGGAGTATTTTAACTGACTGTTGTTTTGTAAATAGGATCTTGCGGAAAGTTCTGGAAGACTGGGGGAAAAAGATGCCGTAGCTTATACTCGATTGTTTTATTCGCCTATCCGTATATAATCGGCAATATCAACAGTCAAACACAAAATGTAAATAATAATAATAATAATAATAATAATAATGATAATGATAATAATAATGATAATGATATTAATAATAATAATAATAATAATGATAATAATACTGAGAATTGTGCAAACGACTGCATTTTGAACGGACAGACAAATGGTACAAGTATAAACTCGCAACATCACTCGAAAACGAGAACCACAAAATCCTATGGGACATGGCCATACAGAAGGACAAACCCATCCAAGCAAGAAGACCAGATGTCGTAATAATTGACAAGAAAGAAAAATCCTGTCAAATCGTAGACTTTGCTGTCCCAGCTGACCACAGGGTGAGTATGAAAGAAAAGGAGAAACGAAGCAAATACACAGAGCTAGCCAGAGAGTTAAGAGTGATTTGGATGATGAAGAAAATCAAAATAGTACCGATAATAGTAGGAGCACAAGGAACAATTCCGAAAAACTTTGAAAAAAGAATGTCAGAAATTGGAATCAGAGGAATAGCAAAAGTACAACGACAAACGATAATGAAAACGACTGAAATATTAAGGAAAACCCTTGAATGCGGAGAATAATACAAGAAGACAATATAACGAATAAGCGTTACAAGGAATGAAGAACACCGAAACTGCATATCTACAAGTTCTACACCCCCATTATGCATCCCCCCATTGTTTCATCATCGCTCTTCCCAATAAAAAAGTGACACCAAAGAGCTGAGAAGGGGCAAGAAGGACTGAAAGACCGAGGAGAGAGCGCCAGCCAGACCTCAGCTGGACAAGGGCAAAGAGAACTGGGACTTTGGGGAGGCTTAGTGCCACTCAAATTCCAGTATAAACCAATGGCCACTGCCTGCGAGAAATCAATGGTAAGATGCTGTTGCGATGATGCAAATTCATTTGCAAATGCTATCGAAGGAGGTGGCGAGAACTGGACGTCTGGGGAGACTTGTTGTCACTCAGCCTCCAGAGAACACCACAGGTTTCCAATCAGATCGTTTGTTGACTTGTGTGAAAGCTCCATGTGAGCCAATAATAATAATAGTAATGATAAAAATGACATAAATAACACACAAAATAAGAAATGGAAAAATACATAATGCAGAACCCATTTAGCCGGATAGGATCTTGCGGAAAGTTCTAGAGAACTAGGCGATAAAGATGCCATAGCTTATACTCGATTGTTTTATTAGTCGCATATTATAATTGGCAATATCAACAGTCAAACAGAAAATGTGAAAAATAGTAATAATAATAGTAATGATAATAATGAAATTAATAACGCATAAAATAAGAAATAGAAAAATACATAATGCAGAATCCAGAAAGAATTATTAACACAGCAAGAAACACGAAAAAACGAATAAGACAAAGAATAGAGAGGCAATGGATGAGACGAGAAAAGAACATGGGAACAGAAATAGCCACACGAACAATGCATAACGGTGACAAAAGATTAGACTCGCGAAAACACGTAGGCATGTTTACGAAAAGGATATATAAAGAATGTAAGTGAATCCTTAATAACAGCCGCATAATATAACACAATTAAAATACCTTATATCGAAGCAACGATCGATAAAACACAAGAAAACAGCGAATGCACATGTTGTACAAAGAAACGAAACAATAAACTGCAGAATACGTGAATGCAACAAACAAGCCCAAAACATTAGAATAAATCAAGTGCGGAAAGCAATACACTGGAAACTATGCAAACAAGTTCATCCTGAACACGTTGACAACTAATATGCGATCTATCCGGATGAGGTACTTTAAATCACAAAATCCTATAGGACGTGGGCGTACACAGAGGTAAACTTCAAATATGAAGAAACGCTATCAGATATCATAATAGCTTACAAGAAGGAACGGTTCTACTATTTCGTAGATTTCACTTTTACAGCAGACCACATGGTGAATATCAAAGCGACAAAGAAACGAAGCAAATATACGGTACTATACAGATAGCTGAAAAGAATATGAAATATGAAAAAAAATCAAAATAACGCAAATAATCGTAGGAGTACAAGGAACAATACGGAAACACTTTGGGGGGAAAGAGGACATATTGGAATCAGAGGGATTGCTAAGAAGATAGTATAGAGAGCAATAATGAAAACGACTGAAATATTAAGGAAAATCTTTGAATGCAGAAACTAATAAAAAAAAGCTACACACCCCAACCGAAAACATAGAAACTGCAACAGAAGTAAAACAAGGGATAAAACACCACATGAAGTCAAGAAAACAATTATATAATAGTCAGTTAACACTCCCTTAAAAAGTGTAATTTGCGCACCAACTTGTACCACACCTAATTGTCGTGAGGTTCAAGAAGGGTGGATAGACCGAAGACAGAAATCACTAATCAGACCTTCACTGGATGAATTCAAACAGAAAAAGGATCCTTAAAAGACTTATTGTTATTCAAATCCCAGTGAAGACCAAAAGTCGCTGCCAGCGAGAAATTAATGGTAAATAACTATTTCGATAACGCGCATTCGTTTTCAAAGTTCATCGAAAGAAAAGGAGAGTACTGAAAATCTTAGGGATTTGTTGTCACCTATACTCCATGGAACCCCAACAGATTGTTGACAGTAAAATTTTGATGACGTTTCTGTGAGAGAACTCCTAGTGAGTACTACTACTACTACTACTACTACTACTACTACTAATAATAATAATAATAATAATAATAATAATAATAATAATAATAATAATATAGTAGAACGACTAACGATAATGAAAACGACTGAATTATTAAGGAAACCTCTTGAATGCAGAGAATAATACATGACAATATAACGAATAAGCGTTACAGGGAACGAAGAACACCGAAACTGCATATTTACAAGTTCTACACCCCCCATCATGCATCCCCCCATTGTTTCATCACCGACCCCCCCCCAAAAAAAAAGATACCAAAGGGTCGAGAAGGGTCAATAAGGACTGAAAGACCGAGGAGCGAGCGCCAACCAGACCTCGGCTGGACAAGTGCAAAGAGAACTGGGACCTTTGGGAAGGTTGAGTGCTACTCAAATTCCAGTATAAACCAACGACCACTACCAGCGAAAAATAAATGGTAAGCGGCTGGTGCGATGATGCAAATTCATTTGCAAATGCTATCGAAGGAGGTAGAGAGGGTTGGACGTCTGGGGAGACTTGTTGTCACTCAGCTTCCAGAGAATACCACAGGTTTCCAATCAGATCGTTTGTTAACTTGTGTGAAAGCTCCATGTGAGTCAATAATAATAATAATAATAATAATAATAATAATAATAATAATAATAATTATTATTATTATTATTATTCTGATTTCGTTTATCAACATCTCTCTGGAAAGGGATGGGATTCATTTCCCGAGGATTTCCCTTAATCCCGGCTTCAAACCAGAAGCTTCAAAGATCAAGGGTTGTCCTAAGGATGTTAGTGGTACCTACAATTGCAGAGGTCTGAAGGCCGCCGAAAACATCGGGGATTTGTAGTTTTTTTTCAATTGTCCTTCCAGACGATTTGATACTACTTCTAGTGTACCAACTACGACCGGGATTATTTGTGTTTTACCCCGTGTATACGCCTTATCTCTAAGGCCAATGGAGCATAATTGCTCCACTTCTCGTTCTCCGTCACACTCACATTCCTGTCCCAGGGTATTCAAAAGTCTATAATCTGACAGTTTTTTGAGACCTTGTTAATGACAACCAAATCCGGACGATTATGTTCCAATTGATTGGTCGCTATGACACTTTTCCCACTATACCTCTACTTTGCCATCCTCACTTGTTTTCACTTCATCAGGCACCTACTCAAACCATTTTCCAACACATTTCACCCCAACCCTCTTACACATCTCCCAATATATCCGGAGTCCCATGCGATCGTGTCTTTTGCGGTACTCTCTCTGGGCCAGTCCACTACACCCTGCTGCAAGGTGCGCAATTGACCCTGAGGTCTTACCACAAATCCGGCATTCTTCAGTAACTTCCTCTCCTAGAACCACTTTTTTAAACAATCGTGTTCCTAATGCCTGCTCTTGTGCTGCACGAACAAAAGCTTCAGTATCCATCTTTAAGTCATTGCCATGATCTTTCATCAGGCACTTCTGCTATATCCTGGAAGAATCTTCCATGCATTTTCTTCCTAGCCAGTTCCTCTGCCCTTTCTCTATCCATACGTTTCACATAACCAGCCTTGGTCTCACATACCTCAACTTTATTGGCCACAACCTTAAGCATCCACTCCTCACTTCTAACCACATGCTCCTTCAGCGACATCGCCTCGGTTCTAACACAATCTTTTACATTTTTTAATCCTCTCCCACCATCTTTCCTCTTTTGATAACACCTTGTTACGTTACTTCGAATGTGAAATATACAAAACATTGATAAAACTTTTTTGTTTTGATATCCATGGCATGCAAATAATAATAATAATAATAATAATAATAATAATAATAATAATAATAATAATAATAATAATAATAATGACTAAAAATAAACTAGAGATATTAATAAATACCACCAAGACCTTCAGCCAGGGTATCCGAATGGATTTTGGTATGGAAAAGTGTGCACAACTATAAGAAAGGGAAAACTAGAGACGACAGAAGGCATGAAACTACCCAACCAAACGGAGATGAGGGCATTAGAGGAACAAGACGCCTATAAATACCTAGGAGTACTGGAAGCAGACACCATCAAAGCAACAGGAATGAAATAGAGAATTAGAAATGAATACCTCAGGAGAACAAGAAAACTTCTCGAAACTAAATTATATAGGAGAAACATAACAAAAGGCATAAACACATGGGCAGTACCGCAAATGTTATCGACCCCGGGAAACCTGGGTAGACTTGTTGTCACTCAGCTTCCAGGGAACATCATAGCCCGTTTACAAGGAGATATCTTTGATGACCAGTGTAAAAGCTCCGTGTGAGCCAATACTAAATTAAATATTAATTTTTATATAATTATAAAACTCAAATGACCTTGTTACAGGTGTTGTAACCCAACATCCGGTTTACGACTTCCGGTTGCGCATGCATACATAAACAAATAATCAACGCGACAATAAAACGTATTGTTTTACTATATACGTTTTCATCGTCATAATTTTTTTTCTTCGCATTTAAATTAAAAGATATATCAAAATTTGAATTTAACTTTATGTATTATGGTATCTGTTCAGTGCGCATTTACCTATAAGTGTGGTAAGCCCCTTATAATTCAATGCTTTTAAGTTTTTTTTTTTTTTAATAAACAATTATAAACAGAATGACTAATAGAAATCTATCTATATTCTTTTTTTATTTTAATATACTTTCATATAACTGTTTCTGTTATGTCACAAATAACTATTTCCATTTACGTCACAAGTATCACGCTCATACATTAATTCCATAGCTAATATAAAAACTGACCCAACGGATCACGAGCAGTCTAGTAAATTATAAAGGTCAAAGTAGTGTGGTAAATAACATAGAATGCGTCTAGTCTGAAAACGAGTAATTCATCATTGACAAGATAGCGCCCTCAAGACCTATTCAAAATCTTTATAAGATATTTTTAATGTCTAAAATATATAGGTCTGATTTGTTTTAATGTTTTATTTATGGCGTGAGGCAGAATACCATTAACTATCATGGGGTTTAAACTTTGTGTTTTTTAATGTGGCGCCAAAATAGCAACTGAATCTAGTTAAATGCCCATTAGAACTAAAAATATTATTTATGGGGTTTCTTAATATTATTAGAGGCTATGAAAAACTTGATCACAATCCGGAAAGGGATATTGCATTTTTATAATGACATCAAAGGAAAATAATTACGAGAAAAGATGATGGCATCATTAATTTTCCTTAATGAATCGAAACTCGATTTATTTATATATATATATATATATATATATATATATATATATATATATATGTATATATATATATATTTATTTATTAATTATAATTTCAAGTATGATAAAGGACATAAAAAATGCCTTGATACAAGAAATTAATAGTTAGATCTCCGAAATGTGCTTACTTCAAACACATTTATGGATGAATGTAATTGCCCTCGAAATTAGGTAGGTTTGTTGATGCCATTACATTTTATTTTTGACACAGAACCGTATCTGATCTGACGGGCGGAGCCATAGAAAATGAGCTTTAGTCTGTCATAAAGTTGCGCCATATATGGATGTTTTATATATACTGTCTCTTAAAAAACATTTGTAACTACAAAATAGTCATGATTAAAGGCACCCTTCCTGATAGTCAAATATGCAAACATGGCTTAACATTTCCGAGCTACAACAATGGAGTAAACGCTTATCATATACTGTTAAGTTTACTATAAAGAAGATTGATTTCGTTCCTGATGAGATAACAAACTTATCTAACCTGATAGTATCCTATATCCATTTACAACTACCATGCCTGAAAAGACAGTGAACCAATCACTTGCATCTCCAATTTGGGAAGAGACCAGTTGAGAATCCCTAACTTAACAAGTCCTAACCTGTCTACTCAGCTTTATGGCATCAATACAATGCATCATCATATACTTATTTATCAATACTTCCTCGATATGTGCTCCGACGAATATAATGCACTTGTACCACGTTAGTATTACAATCCCAGACAAACTCTCCTAGTGTTACACGCTTTCATTTTATAAGTCACAAGATGCCATAAGACGTGCAACAAAACAGCTTCTTCCCACGTACAACTTCTCTGTGGAATTTCCTCCATGCCCCCAGTTTTCTAGCAATGAAGCTTCTTAATTTTAACATAACGTAAACGTTGCTTCAGACAAAACAAATTAAGATACCCCTTTATCAAGCTGACACCTAATCACAAAAAAACCTTTACATCACAGTGCCAATGTACATAGTGTCAAGTTGATAATAGTATAGATAAAAAAAACAATTGTATTTCTGACTGTAATTACTGGGGTATTTTTTATTTCAAACATAGTTATAGCTGTCATCATGCGAGTCAAGTTGATAATAGTATAGATAAAAAAAAAACAATCGTATTTCTGACTGTAATTACTGGGGTATTTTTTATTTCAAACATAGTTATAGCTGTCATCATGCGAGTCAAGTTGATAATAGTATAGATAAAAAAACAATCGTATTTCTGACTGTAATTACTGGGGTATTTTTTATTTCAAACATAGTTATAGCTGTCATCATGCGAGTCAAGTTGATAATAGTATAGATAAAAAAACAATCGTATTCCTGACTGTAATTACTGGGGTATTTTTTTATTTCAAACATAGTTATAGCTGTCATCATGCGAGTCAAGTTGATAATAGTATAAATAAAAAAACAAGCGTATTTCTGACTGTAATTACTGGGGTATTTTTTATTTCAAACATAGTTATAGCTGTCATCATGCGAGTCAAGTTGATAATAGTATAGATAAAAAACAATCGTATTTCTGACTGTAATTACTGGGGTATTTTTTATTTCAAACATAGTTATAGCTGTCATCATGCGAGTCAAGTTGATAATAGTATAGATAAAAAAACAATCGTATTTCTGACTGTAATTACTGGGGTATTTTTTATTTCAAACATAGTTATAGCTGTCATCATGCGAGTCAAGTTGATAATAGTATAGATAAAAAAACAAGCGTATTTCTGACTGTAATTACTGGGGTATTTTTTATTTCAAACATAGTTATAGCTGTCATCATGCGAGTCAAGTTGATAATAGTATAGATAAAAAAACAATCGTATTTCTGACTGTAATTACTGGGGTATTTTTTATTTCAAACATAGTTATAGCTGTCATCATGCGAGTCAAGTTGATAATAGTATAGATAAAAAAAACAATCGTATTTCTGACTGTAATTACTGGGGTATTTTTTATTTCAAACATAGTTATAGCTGTCATCATGCGAGTCAAGTTGATAATAGTATAGATAAAAAAACAATCGTATTTCTGACTGTAATTACTGGGGTATTTTTTATTTCAAACATAGTTATAGCTGTCATCATGCGAGTCAGGTTGATAATAGTATAGATAAAAAAACAAGCGTATTTCTGACTGTAATTACTGGGGTATTTTTTATTTCAAACATAGTTATAGCTGTCATCATGCGAGTCAAGTTGATAATAGTATAGATAAAAAAACAATCGTATTTCTGACTGTAATTACTGGGGTATTTTTTATTTCAAACATAGTTATAGCTGTCATCATGCGAGTCAAGTTGATAATAGTATAGATAAAAAAACAAGCGTATTTCTGACTGTAATTACTGGGGTATTTTTTATTTCAAACATAGTTATAGCTGTCATCATGCGAGTCAAGTTGATAATAGTATAGATAAAAAAACAATCGTATTTCTGACTGTAATTACTGGGGTATTTTTTATTTCAAACATAGTTATAGCTGTCATCATGCGAGTCAAGTTGATAATAGTATAGATAAAAAAAACAATCGTATTTCTGACTGTAATTAATGGGGTATTTTTTATTTCAAACATAGTTATAGCTGTCATCATGCGAGTCAAGTTGATAATAGTATAGATAAAAAAACAAGCGTATTTCTGACTGTAATTACTGGGGTATTTTTTATTTCAAACATAGTTATAGCTGTCATCATGCGAGTCAAGTTGATAATAGTATAGATAAAAAAACAATCGTATTTCTGACTGTAATTACTGGGGTATTTTTTATTTCAAACATAGTTATAGCTGTCATCATGCGAGTCAAGTTGATAATAGTATAGATAAAAAAAACAATCGTATTTCTGACTGTAATTACTGGGGTATTTTTTATTTCAAACATAGTTATAGCTGTCATCATGCGAGTCAAGTTGATAATAGTATAGATAAAAAAAACAATCGTATTTCTGACTGTAATTACTGGGGTATTTTTTATTTCAAACATAGTTATAGCTGTCATCATGCGAGTCAAGTTGATAATAGTATAGATAAAAAAACAAGCGTATTTCTGACTGTAATTACTGGGGTATTTTTTATTTCAAACATAGTTATAGCTGTCATCATGCGAGTCAAGTTGATAATAGTATAGATAAAAAAACAATCGTATTTCTGACTGTAATTACTGGGGTATTTTTTATTTCAAACATAGTTATAGCTGTCATCATGCGAGTCAAGTTGATAATAGTATAGATAAAAAAAACAATCGTATTTCTGACTGTAATTACTGGGGTATTTTTTATTTCAAACATAGTTATAGCTGTCATCATGCGAGTCAAGTTGATAATAGTATAGATAAAAAAAACAATCGTATTTCTGACTGTAATTACTGGGGTATTTTTTATTTCAAACATAGTTATAGCTGTCATCATGCGAGTCAAGTTGATAATAGTATAGATAAAAAAACAATCGTATTTCTGACTGTAATTACTGGGGTATTTTTTATTTCAAACATAGTTATAGCTGTCATCATGCGAGTCAAGTTGATAATAGTATAGATAAAAAAAACAATCGTATTTCTGACTGTAATTACTGGGGTATTTTTTATTTCAAACATAGTTATAGCTGTCATCATGCGAGTCAAGTTGATAATAGTATAGATAAAAAAACAAGCGTATTTCTGACTGTAATTACTGGGGTATTTTTTATTTCAAACATTGTTATAACTGTCATCATGCGAGTCAAGTTGATAATAGTATAGATAAAAAAACAAGCGTATTTCTGACTGTAATTACTGGGGTATTTTTTATTTCAAACATAGTTATAGCTGTCATCATGCGAGTCAAGTTGATAATAGTATAGATAAAAAAAAACAATCGTATTTCTGACTGTAATTACTGGGGTATTTTTTATTTCAAACATAGTTATAGCTGTCATCATGCGAGTCAAGTTGATAATAGTATAGATAAAAAAAACAATCGTATTTCTGACTGTAATTACTGGGGTATTTTTTATTTCAAACATAGTTATAGCTGTCATCATGCGAGTTAAGTTGATAATAGTATAGATAAAAAAAAACAATCGTATTTCTGACTGTAATTACTGGGGTATTTTTTATTTCAAACATAGTTATAGCTGTCATCATGCGAGTCAAGTTGATAATAGTATAGATAAAAAAACAATCGTATTTCTGACTGTAATTACTGGGGTATTTTTTATTTCAAACATAGTTATAGCTGTCATCATGCGAGTCAAGTTGATAATAGTATAGATAAAAAAACAATCGTATTTCTGACTGTAATTACTGGGGTATTTTTTATTTCAAACATAGTTATAGCTGTCATCATGCGAGTCAAGTTGATAATAGTATAGATAAAAAAAACAATCGTATTCCTGACTGTAATTACTGGGGTATTTTTTTATTTCAAACATAGTTATAGCTGTCATCATGCGAGTCAAGTTGATAATAGTATAGATAAAAAAAACAATCGTATTTCTGACTGTAATTACTGGGGTATTTTTTATTTCAAACATAGTTATAGCTGTCATCATGCGAGTCAAGTTGATAATAGTATAGATAAAAAAAACAATCGTATTTCTGACTGTAATTACTGGGGTATTTTTTTTATTTCAAACATAGTTATAGCTGTCATCATGCGAGTCAAGTTGATAATAGTATAGATAAAAAAAACAATCGTATTCCTGACTGTAATTACTGGGGTATTTTTTTTTATTTCAAACATAGTTATAGCTGTCATCATGCGAGTCAAGTTGATAATAGTATAGATAAAAAAAACAATCGTATTTCTGACTGTAATTACTGGGGTATTTTTTATTTCAAACATAGTTATAGCTGTCATCATGCGAGTCAAGTTGATAATAGTATAGATAAATAAAACAATCGTATTTCTGACTGTAATTACTGGGGTATTTTTTTATTTCAAACATAGTTATAGCTGTCATCATGCGAGTCAAGTTGATAATAGTATAGATAAAAAAAAAACAATCGTATTTCTGACTGTAATTACTGGGGTATTTTTTATTTCAAACATAGTTATAGCTGTCATCATGCGAGTCAAGTTGATAATAGTATAGATAAAAGAACAATCGTATTTCTGACTGTAATTACTGGGGTATTTTTTATTTCAAACATAGTTATAGCTGTCATCATGCGAGTCAAGTTGATAATAGTATAGATAAAAAAAAAACAATCGTATTTCTGACTGTAATTACTGGGGTATTTTTTATTTCAAACATAGTTATAGCTGTCATCATGCGAGTCAAGTTGATAATAGTATAGATAAAAAAACAATCGTATTTCTGACTGTAATTACTGGGGTATTTTTTTATTTCAAACATAGTTATAGCTGTCATCATGCGAGTCAAGTTGATAATAGTATAGATAAAAAAACAATCGTATTTCTGACTGTAATTACTGGGGTATTTTTTATTTCAAACATAGTTATAGCTGTCATCATGCGAGTCAAGTTGATAATAGTATAGATAAAAAAACAATCGTATTCCTGACTGTAATTACTGGGGTATTTTTTTATTTCAAACATAGTTATAGCTGTCATCATGCGAGTCAAGTTGATAATAGTATAGATAAAAAAACAATCGTATTTCTGACTGTAATTACTGGGGTATTTTTTATTTCAAACATAGTTATAGCTGTCATCATGCGAGTCAAGTTGATAATAGTATAGATAAAAAAACAATCGTATTTCTGACTGTAATTACTGGGGTATTTTTTTATTTCAAACATAGTTATAGCTGTCATCATGCGAGTCAAGTTGATAATAGTATAGATAAAAAAACAGTCGTATTTCTGACTGTAATTACTGGGGTATTTTTTTATTTCAAACATAGTTATAGCTGTCATCATGCGAGTCAAGTTGATAATAGTATAGATAAAAAAACAATCGTATTTCTGACTGTAATTACTGGGGTATTTTTTTATTTCAAACATAGTTATAGCTGTCATCATGCGAGTCAAGTTGATAATAGTATAGATAAAAAAACAATCGTATTTCTGACTGTAATTACTGGGGTATTTTTTTATTTCAAACATAGTTATAGCTGTCATCATGCGAGTCAAGTTGATAATAGTATAGATAAAAAAAACAATCGTATTTCTGACTGTAATTACTGGGGTATTTTTTATTTCAAACATAGTTATAGCTGTCATCATGCGAGTCAAGTTGATAATAGTATAGATAAAAAAACAATCGTATTTCTGACTGTAATTACTGGGGTATTTTTTTATTTCAAACATAGTTATAGCTGTCATCATGCGAGTCAAGTTGATAATAGTATAGATAAAAAAACAATCGTATTTCTGACTGTAATTACTGGGGTATTTTTTATTTCAAACATAGTTATAGCTGTCATCATGCGAGTCAAGTTGATAATAGTATAGATAAAAAAACAATCGTATTTCTGACTGTAATTACTGGGGTATTTTTTATTTCAAACATAGTTATAGCTGTCATCATGCGAGTCAAGTTGATAATAGTATAGATAAAAAAACAATCGTATTTCTGACTGTAATTACTGGGGTATTTTTTTATTTCAAACATAGTTATAGCTGTCATCATGCGAGTCAAGTTGATAATAGTATAGATAAAAAAACAATCGTATTTCTGACTGTAATTACTGGGGTATTTTTTATTTCAAACATAGTTATAGCTGTCATCATGCGAGTCAAGTTGATAATAGTATAGATAAAAAAACAATCGTATTTCTGACTGTAATTACTGGGGTATTTTTTATTTCAAACATAGTTATAGCTGTCATCATGCGAGTCAAGTTGATAATAGTATAGATAAAAAAAAAACAATCGTATTTCTGACTGTAATTACTGGGGTATTTTTTATTTCAAACAAAAGTTATAGCTGTCATCATGCGAGTCCAAGAAAAAGGGAAACAGAGTAAAGTTAATGTAATGTAATCTGTCATCTATCGGGAATTGAACCAAGAGCGTTTCATTTAAAATATAGATTCTTGTTATTAATGCAATTTCCTCCCGGCGAAGCCGATATGGTTAATGTTACAAATCTGAATCACGAGGAATATTTAGCGAGAGAAAATGGAGAAACATTGAGTAGTCGTAGTTAATATCAGTTTATTTCATTGACTAGGGTCGCGTGTGTTTGATAAATTTTAGTGCAATCGAGAGTCAAACATTTGGTTTTTGTGCGTTTTTAGGTTTTACAACTATAATACAATTTTCATTCAAAAATAAAATTTTTTATGTATAAATGAGTAGATAACGAAAAATAATACACATGAATGAAATTAATACACAGACACGTTTTACATAAGTGTATTAATGTTTCACTTACCTATACAAATAATACTATCACATATATAAATAAAACAGTAGATGCATGTATGTGTGTGTCTGTGTCAAAATATTTAACCGATAAACATAAACTCCTGGTCACATAACACTAAAGTTAACAGGAAATAGTAATCATTCGCCAGGAACGAGTAATATCTTTGTTTTAATTGTTAAATAATACGTACAATAATATGTCGGCAAGTTGGAATGCAAAATGTTCATTTAAACTTGCTGACATATTTCTATTATTTGTGTGCAGTCGCAATTTCATTCATAACTTGAAGTGTTTTAATTTTAAATATTTCTTGTCGATGGATCAAATAGTAAGAAACACCCTTGGATCGCTAAATGTTTTGGTTTCGATGCTAGTTTTTGACGTCCAAATTATTTTCTATAAAATTAGTGCTCTATATTAGGTACACTATTATATTAAAAATAATTAGCTCTGTAATAATAAACAGGCAATCTGAATGAATCTATACTTCAGCGTATTTTCGACCGGGAAGCCTCGCTCAATATAAAATATTACGCAAATATGGTTTATTATTTACATTATATATATATATATATATATATATATATATATATATATATATATATATATATATATATAAGTAGACTTTAAAGATATCGGCATGAAAATATGTGTCTAATTTTTAGAATAACATAAATGTCCCATGTTTAGGAGGTTGGCAACCATCCCGGGTTCCACCATGTGTTATTTCTAGAAATAATTACAACTAGAAAGATTGATGAAATGAATACTAACAATAATCATCTGATCTATAAGAAATGAATGATCGATGCTCAAATACAGCATCGTTGGTCATGGATCTGTCTTTGCTGCACCTGTTAAATTCTGCGGATCCTGCATTCATTAACTCCGGCAAGAACGTGGAATAACAAGATCATATCTGCAATCATTTGGGACAAGACCACATCAGCAAGTTGTGTACGATACAAATCAATGCATACAAATCAGTTCGGAAAATCGATTAAAATAGAATTCCTTACATACTATGATCTAAAATACAATGAGGTAGTCAGAAAAATAATAATGCAAACCATTAGTCCTCATGAAGATCTCCTAACCATAACCAGGAGGCGCAAACTAAAATTGTTCGGCCACGTAACTGGAGCAGAGAGGCTCGGATAAAGTCAAATCAGAAAGTGTCGAAATTACTGTCATCACTTCCAATGAAGGTCACTTCGACGTATAAAAATGTTACCAATACACATACAAAGAAAAGCAACAAAAAATAAGATATGGCTTGGCAGATAGAAAGAAACCAATAATTTTCTTATGAAATAAAAAAAAACTTAGAGACAAAAAGTTCACGAGCTTAAAAAGAAATACACATTGTTTTCTTTTTCGTATAATAACGTTCACGGAAGAGGCATACAGTCCGGAAAAAACCTTGCCAGTTTCTTCTTTGAGTCCGGTCAGAATAGAAATGTTCTTTTGATTGTGACGTGGAAAAACTGCAGCTTGTGACGTATATATTTTCCTCGGGTCTTAGGAGAAAATATTAAGTTATAATGGTAGACACTTCCAATTCTATCTTTCCTAGTGAGAATATTTCCCACGTGTGCCTTTGCATCTGCAAGCTTTTATTTTTCCGACATATTAGCTACCAAGTCCTCGACAGATTTCTCGGATTACTTGAAGTAACAGGCGCAGTCACTTCAACATTATAAACTTCGACAGGAAACTTAGACGAATTCACTACAACATTAAAAACTTCGACAGGAAACATAGACGAATTCACTTCAACATCTACACTTCCTTTTTAAACGGAGATTAGATAGCACCTCAACATATTTCAAGTGTCTAGTCCGAACTGTTTAGTTCAGCTTGACTTTTCTCACAAAACAGATCAATCAACAGGCAGAAATTAGTCACATAACCAACAATCTCAGTACCAGTGAAGCTAACTCCAGGAAAAGGAAGAAGAGGAAAAGGAAGAGGTATAAAAATATCCCCCCAAAATTTCTGCACTCCCCAAACAAAAACAGAAAGAGCGAGAAATAAAGAAATCCTTCAATCACCACATTAGCACCAAAGAAAAACCAAGATCTCTTTCGTTTAAAGTTCTTACGTGACATCGTCGACATCTGCATTAATTCACTCTTGCTTCCTCATCAGAAAAACAGACCTGATAAGAATGTGTAATGACCATAGCGGGTATAATTACAGTATAAGTACCAAATAGTGAGTTTAATCCCTCTTTCTTTACTCCAATAAGGATGTGGCTTTACCGAAGTTTTTAAAATTAAAACTATATCACCGACTTTGATTCTATTATCAAATTCGGCTTCATACAAATCGGATGACAATTCTCTTAATCCCACGAGATAAATCTTTTACCACATCTGCTTAAACTGAAACAACAATTTATCCCGACATTGCAAACTTCCCATGAGTTTTCCCTGCTAGGAGCATGACTCACAAAAACAACAGAAAAGATGAGACAACAACATCACAAAATGGACCAGATTTAAGATGAGCGAGGCGTCAAACGTGCTGAGAATAGGAAAGGGTTGAGACCACTGGTTGACAGCTTAGATGTAGTGCCCCAAACGGAAACCGCGACGGGGCAAGTGAAGGTGAAGGCGATACTCTCGTCTAACATTGACAGGAACGTAGCATTGGGGTTTAACAGTTTCTACTTAAATGATAAAGATATAAGAAATAAATAATTCAATATATAAACCTTCAAAAAGTAATACTTAAAAATCATAGAGTTCAGCAACAATGTCTCTAGCGGATAAGCAACACAATGTTCCAACGTACATTTACAAGTTCAACACTATCCATTTTCTATTGACTAAGATTAAATGTTAGAATTGAAATTGCAGATGGCTATTGACATTAATGGATTATCTGTCACTCAGATGTTATTAGACTTGGTAGGTGGGAGACATATGTGATAACGTCTGCATTGCAGGCATGCAGAAATTCACTCGTTATATAGACCAGTATATACGGCATAAAAACGTTAACACACCGGTTCCCGTCAGATTACCGACGTTAAGCAACTTTGACCCTCGTCAATACTAAAATGGATGATTTGCAAATCCCAGGTGTTGTATGTGCTCTTCGCTCATCTTTGCATTGTTTCCATTCAGACTTTTTTTTTACACAGTGATCACCACTTATCAAGGCCCGGAAGCCACTCAGGGATAAGGGTTATTGCAAGTACATTACATTAGTGTGGAGATTTGATGAAGTGTTTACTTAAGGGGGCGGTTCATTAGGAATTTGTTAACGTTGGACTTGAACACATCCAAGTTGTAGTCCGGTGGGAAACAGGCAGACGGAACAGAGTTCCACAGGCGTGCAGTTCTAAGAAAGAAGCTTTGTTCATGGAATCCGCGTTTTAATTTAGGCACAGATATAGAGTGGGGGAAATTTTCCACAGTGGATTCAGCTAGATGGGTGTTTTTCGTGAAAGATTGGTGAGGGGGGACCAAAGATTGGAGTTCAGACGAGCACCTGCCATGGAAATAACGATAAAACAAGGATAGGCTCGCAACGTCTCTTCTGTGGGAGAGAAGTTGCAGGGTAGAAAAAAGGGCATCCCCCACTAAGCCACGAAGTCTATTTTGTATTCTGTCAAGGCAGGATAGGCTGTTTTTAGCAGCTCCTGCCCAGATATGGCAACAGTATTCCATCCTTGGACGTACTTGGCTTTTATATAGATAGAAAATTGCATCAGTAGTGAGATATCTTCTGGAGCGGTAAAAGGATCCCACAATCTTTCCAGCGACCTTGGCAACAGACTTGATGAACGTGTTCCATTTGGGCGTCTTCTTAGCACTGGATCTAAGGAGTGCCGATTAAGGAGACGTGTAGTTGGCGATTGTGGAATTCTAGGCCAACAGTTGCACACGCAACTACCCTTAAAAAGGTGACCATTGTTTCTTGAGACTGAACGGGGGCATCAATATGGAACAGTAGTAACATTGTAATTCTTTTTCTTACTCATGACAAGAACTAAATCCGTCAGGAAAATAATTTATTTAAAAGAGTTCAATCTATATAGTATTCTGTTCGTCCTTTCTTTTGTCATTACGCTTTAAATACAATTTTTGAAAGACAAACTGCTTTAATAAAATCTGCAAAATTTGGCTGCAAACATGCTTCATAGGCAAGTCTATACACGGATAAAGATGACTTGCTTTTGATGTCCTTCACTAATGAATATCATTGTAATTATATATGATCATGTTTTACTAGTGTGAGAAGACTCGTAGTATTACTTTTGAAATGCAGTGGTTCTTTACCGAATAAAATAATTCAGCCAAACGTCAAATAAGAATGAAACATTTGAAAGAAACACTGCAAAAAAAACAACAAAAAGGCAAAAAAAAAACAAACATAGACCATTGTTTGCCAAGAGGTGCTGGACTGAAGGAGTAATCAATGTGGTTATATTATTTTTATAACTATGGAGCACAATGTAAGTTTATGAGTATTTATTTGTACTCATGAATTTATCTCATTTGAGTCAGTTCTATATTTAGTATATAATGAGCATTGTTTTCATAGAATCTTAATAAACTAGAATTTACCGCGTTGTTAATGAATTTCTGCACAAAAAAAAAATAATTTTGCGTTATCCTGAAAATAGCAATTTCATAAAAAACTTATTTGTTGATAGAATATATTTCTCATTCCGTAGAATTTTCACAGGTCTTGGTAGTTGTTTTTTATATTATTCAAGTTGATTTATTTTGATAAGCTATATATCTATAAATGTGAAAATGTCTGTGTGTGTGTCTGTGTACATTTTCCTACCAAATAACTCTGTCAATTTTCGGTCTACAGACTCGAGTTTGTACATAAGGGGTATTGTAATTTGCGAAAATCATGTAATCCGTTTTCGGTCAGAAATTTGGTTGTCAAAGGATCAAAGTTCAACGATTTGACATTTGAAAACTCTACCAACCTCCTTCACCAATTGAAATTTTAAATATAGGTTAAATATAGACATGGATCAAACTTTTAATTTGATTTGAGCTCAAAACAATAACGGTTAAGGGGTAAAAATTGGTGTCAAATTAAAAAAGAATGACCTCTGAGGTCTCTACCAAATTACTCAGACAAATTATTGTCTAAACATTTGAAATCTTACATCAAGTGTATTAACGCATAGGGCAAATTTGGAACAGTACACAGTCCCGAGCAAAGCCGGGCTGAACTGCTAGTTTTATACTAATTAAAGAGTTGCACAAAATGTAAATATTTTTACTACAAAGATACACAGGGAGTGCATCAACGAGTTATAGTATTGCCCAGCTTGTTGCTTTTAGTCATTTTTTAATTTACTCTTTTTTATGACAAATTATCTAGAAAAATAAAGCTAATTTGTTTCCTACGAAAAATATCTATTCATGCGGCAGAAAACGAAAATATCTCGAATCTAAACCGTTCCCAGAAAAAGCTATTACCGTAAATATTTCCCATACCTACTTTCATACAATTCGACATAATATAACAATCAACTTAAATTAAATTGCAAATTGTAAGCAGAAACACATAATATTAATATTTAACAATTGTATCTGAATCTTTTGTAAGTTCTATGCAATAAGAACATATTTGATAGGTGCGGCCTTTTTGTGGATTAGAATGAACCGGTCCTATCTTATAACTACAGAAATTGACGGAATACAGAAAAAGTACATTTATTTATCGTTTCAAAGTATAACAGGTATATGAAAACAATTCCAGTATCGGTAATATATACTAGCTGGACGTCTGGCGTTGCCTGTTTGTACAATACGCTTAAACATGATATTTTAATTAATGCAGATTGCGTATGTATTATTATAGAATCAATCCTTTATTGGTTACTAGCAGTCCCGCTAATTAGCGTTGCTCAGTGGAAGCGTGCCACACCCCTCTCGAAAAAAAAATTAAATTAAGGCTGTTGTTGTTGTTGTTGTTGTTGTTGTTGTTACGCAACCCCCAACCTCCTAATGTTACGAACAGTTTTCGGAATAGACCCTCCTTCTCCTCATGGAAAGAACGACTATCGAATGTCAAGAACGGGTGGAGAGGGGTCGCGTAGTAAGGATAATGAGCAGCATAGCCTACGTTGCCTAATCAGATTTTAAAAACCCGCTAGATCAAGGAAACGAAATTTCCAGAAAATTGCTAGACTTTTAACTTTTGTCGTCTGAAATTTTCAAAAACCGCTAAAACACCGTATTTTAACTTCATACTCTAAAAAAAAAATATATATATATATTACATCCAATGGTGCCAACTAAGATTTTACAAACCCGCTAGATCAAGGGAAAGAAATCTCCAGAAAATCGCTAGATCTTTAACTTTTGTCGTCTGTATTTTTCAAAACCTGCTAAAACACCGTATTTTAACTTCGTACCCTATAACAATATTATGAATATCGTATATTCAATATACAAAATGTTCCGTGTTTTCTCACTATATATTTCCGGAATTATATTGAAGCGGTTAGCTTCCCAGTAGGCTTTCACATTGTATCAGCTAGTTTTTCCAGTTTTTCACAGAGGGTATATTTTTTTTTTGCAAGAAACAAATCATAAAATAAAAAAAATATGGTTATAATAAAAGTAAAATTAAAATATATTATAAATTAAAAATCACAAAAATGGCGTACTTAAATATTGAATATTCCCGAATAAATTCGCTATAAATATAGGATGAATGAATGTTTGCAAAATAATTCGTTTAAAAAATCCGCAAAACATAGGCACCAAATTTATATGTAAATCACTTGATAGAATTTTTTACCATTCATAATTTATTAAAACGATCCCACATTTCTGGGACAATTAAACTTTTGGGGGGCTGAAGAGAACTTTTCATACACACATTATTTGTATCTACTCTGAATATTTTTAACATGAAATAAAAATATGATTTAAATATTTGCCAATTTTACAATATCCTTTTATTTCCGGTTTATTGGATAATATTACTTTTCCAAATAAAAATGACCATTAAATTGTAGTATATGTTCTGATAGTATTCTTTATCTTTTCTGTTCTCGATCAATGAAAGAGAAATCCTTTAAGATTGGAGATTTAAAAAAAAGATGTTCCCCAAATCTAAAGTGCCTCCATTTTGGGGGTAAAACCCAATATTTGCCATCGTAGGAAATATATTTGTTATCGTAGGTTGAAAATTGTATGTTATTAATGTTATTATTATTAATGTTATCAATGCATCAAAATAAACGCAATAAACTAAAACTTAAAAATGGTGGTTCATGCTGACAATTAAATGGAATAATAAACTTTGAAAAATTAGTAAAAAAAAGTAAAATCATGAATGTTGGCTCTTTGGGGAGACAAATAAATAGGTACAACACAGTCATTTGGTAAAGTGTAGAACTGTTAACATTCTAGAAATTGTAATGAATAACAAAAATCAACAAATATTTGATACCAAATACAGTAAACTTCAAGTATCTTTTAATAGTGCTGAAACTGTTTAAGTTTGTTTTTTAATTTAACTTATGTTATTGTAAGAGTATCTTGTGTAGTTTCCGACGTGTAGGAGACGGGGAGTCTCGTCGTGGGCGACGAAGCGTTTCACTGAAGAACCACGGCAACACACAGCGAACCAACAAACAATGACAGCCACGGCGCGAAGGTAATTAACAAAGCTCAGCTGACTGCACGAATAGAAACGGCACCCAACGGTCACTAACGGAACCCAACGGTCACTGTACTGATCGCCACGAACGTCAGAACCCGACTGCCTCGCACCTCCAATGGACCGATTTTTATTCCTCAAGATAGCCTAGCTAATTTGCATCCCCGCGAGATCTCGCGCGATCCTACGAGATTCCGTCTCTAATAAAAGCAGGCAGGCGCCATCTTGGAACACTTTCTTCCGCCGCCCCGACCACAGGATCAGCCACCACCCCGCACGCCAGGCACACACGAACCCTCTTGCGCCGAGGGCTACGGTTAGTCTCACAGTTATTAATCGTTGTCTTTACAACAATTAACTTGTTGATGGTCGCTTAACCCTAGTGCAATTGCTGATTCCACCAATGCTTTGGTTAGCAGGCCCACAATACAGTCCAAGGAAACATATAAACCAATAGGTAGAGGCGGCAAGCTTAGTTGGTATAAAGGTCTCATGTTAATGTGTGGGGATGTAAAAATGACCTTATATACAAAGTTAACACAGGTGTAGCAATCAGTATGATCTCAAACACCAACTGATCCGCTTGAAACCCACGGCATTTCAAATTTAGGCAGCCAATGGTTTCCTGTGTGTTACTTTGTGCGTGTGTGCGTGAGTTTGGTTGTGTATGTGTGCGTATGTGCGTCCGTGTGTGTGTGTGTGTGTGTGTGCCTGTGCACGTGGTTGTGCCTGTTTGGTATATGCGTGAGTGTGTTTTTTTTTTGTTTCAGTGTGTACGTGCATACGTCCGAGTGCTTTTGCGTGAGTGTGTTTGTGTTTTATGTGTGTGCTTGTGTGTTTTTTGGCATGTGTGTATGTGTAAATTATTTTTCATAAGTCTAGCTGTTTCTATAATTACTCGAATGATAGAGAGCTTCCTAAGATTTAAGTTTCTTGTTATTTTATACGTAAAAACTTAGTATTACCTTATCGTTTACCTCTTAGTTCTGTTTAACAAGGCATCATATCATGTACTTGCAAGAATATCCGCGCTTCCTACTTCGATTTTCCTTACCAGACACTCAACAATGCCATCGCCTTTGTTTTTTCTTTACACAGTAAACTATAAAGCTTGACTCTAACATTTAATCATAAGCGTAAATTGACATTTTATGTACTTCAAAATCATCTAATGTGTGATTTTATTGCCTTTAAACTGTCTACTTAATATTTTAAAAGTGCTATGCGTGTGTTTGCGTGTATGTGTGTGTAACTTTGTTTGTGAGTTTGATTCTGCATGTGTGTGTGTCCGGTTTCTGCATGTGCGCGTGTGTGTTTGTGTGTGTGCGTGTTTGCGTTCATTTTGTGTGTGCTTGCGTGTGTTTTTCCGTGTTTGCGTGAGTTTGTTTGTGTGTGTGTGTCCGTGTCTTTTTGCGTGTGTATGTGTGTTTGCGTGTGCATTTTCGTGTTTTGTGTGCGTATGTGTGTTTTCTGCGCGTGTGTGTGTTTTTTTCGTGTTTGTCTGAGTTTGTGCGCGTGCGTGGGTACATCCGTGTGTTTTTTCGTGTATATGTGTGTTTGTGTTTGTGTTTTTGTGTGCGTGTATGTGTTTTCTGCGCTCTTGTGTGTGTACGTGCGCGTGTCTATACACGTGTTTGCGCGCGTGTGTGTGTGTGTGCGTCCGTGTGTGTGTCGGTGTTTGTGTTTTTTGCGTATATGTGTTTTTTGTGCGTGTCTGTGTTTTTTTGCGTTGGGTTTGTGCGTGTGTATGTTTCTTTGTGTGTGCGTGCGTGTTTTTGTGTGTGTGTTTTCCGTGTGTGCGTTTTTAGTTTGTGCTTCCGTGTGTGTGTGTGTGTGTGTGTGTGTGTGTGTGTGTGTGTGTGTGTGTGTGTGTGTGTGTGTGTGTGTGTGTGCGTATATGCGCGTGTGTGAGTGTATACATGTGGTGTGTTCGCGTGTCTCTGTGATACAAATCAATCTAATAGTTGCGCCAACCAGACTCAGGCACGGCAACGCGTGGCCGGGCGTGTAGGCTTGTATAGCAAAAAAATTGAAGTCAAACTAAAATGACTCAATTAGGAACCTTCAAGCTTATTAGTTGTTATAATCAAGCACTCATATAATATTTTCACAAAATCAAAACAAGATTAAAATGAGAGCATCAAATTCTGTATTTTCAATATTCATATACACAACTAGATGCTCTCATTTTCAACTAAATTGTGTTGATTCTATGAAAATATTATATATATATATATATATATATATATATATATATATATATATATATATATATATATATATATATATATTGTTGATGACGCACATATTCTCACCAGTGTCCGGACAATCTATGAAGATATTATTTAACAAAATGTGTATATTTACGTTAGTAATTTACTTTTTATATACAATTATTTTCATCATTAGTGATGATCTATAGTAGAATTATTGTCTACAGTTGACTTAAGTACAGTAAGTTATTTTTACATATAAATACACTAATAATACTTATTTTCATTATGAAGTCAATATTATTAACACCAAAGTAATGTATACAGAGCATAGCTGCCTTTTCGTTGGATTTGATTTTATTAGATTCTCTGATTATCGTTTCACTTGTTGACGCGTATCTATTTTTCCAAACGTAAATCAGGAATACAAATCATTGGAGATTTCATTAGCTCTATATAATATATTGATTAATTCGATTAAACAAGGTAAACTGAATTAGAGACAACCGAATAATAATAATAATAATAATAATAATAATAATAATAATACTCCTAAGTGTAGATTCCATGACAAAAGCTTCTTTCTTAGAACTGCACGACTATGGAATTGTCTTTCGTTTTTCTGCTTTCCAGCTGACTACAATATGGTTGTCTTCAAGTCTAACGTAAACAAGTTTTTGATGAGCCGTTCCATATAAGTTAACAAATTTACCGAATTTCCATTACTAACGGTTACTATATTGTCCAATTTCTACTGTACACTCTTTGACCCTTATCCTCGAGTGGCGTCTTGGCCTTGATAAGTGGTGATGCCTATGTAGAAAAAAATAATAATAACAGCGCAACTGATCCTATAGGTTAAATATAAACTCATTGTTTGAGAATGCTATAGTCATGCGACTAATTCCGTAACCTTACATGGACCTTGTACGTTATGACTTTCTCCATTGTAGCTATTCTGTCAACTGTAATGTGATTCAAGCTTTCATATAATCAACTTATATATATATATATATATATATATATATATATATATATATATATATATATATATATATATATATACACTAGCCTGGTGTCCGGTGTTGCCTGGATGTTTGGCGTTGTGTGTTGAGCAGCAAAAAAAAAGGAAGAAAACTGTAGTAGTCAGCCTCGAATTCGTGACGTGAAGGCGGAATAAAAAGTGGAGGTGTGTGTAAGAGTGTTGGTTGAACAAAAAATAAAATAAATAAATAAATAAAACAAAAGAAACAAAAAACAAAAAAAACAAAAAAAAAACAAAAAACAAAGAAAAAAACAAAGGAAAATTGCGAGCGCAAAAAAAAATAGGAGTAGTGAGCAGGCTCGAACACGTAACGCGCTAGAGGAAAAAGAGGTGAAAACAAACGAACAAACAGTCTTACCGATGTGCTTACCGTAGTGGTAACGCCATGGGCGGTCCAAATAACGCCTTTTTATCAGACGTCGATGGTTGAATGCTTGCAAAAAATGTCAGTGAAAAAAACCGCCTCTCCCTGTAGAATAGGGCCCAGTTAAGGGTGAAGGAATTAATGTTTTGGGCCAACTTTTCGATATTTGTCGTCCGAACGCTCATGCTTCAAAATGATACCAATCTCATGAAAATCTGTCGCCTCTGTCGAACGTTTTAGGTAGATATACATACATACATACATACATTTAAACAGACAGGTGAGATTTACATTATAAAAAATCAAAATTATATATATATAGGAAAGTTAAGACAGACTCTTTCTCCTAAGAAACGTTTCTCATGAGAAAAAGTTCATCGTAACTTTCCTTTCTGATCTATATATTAATACGAATACGATAGCGTGTGTGTTATTTTGTGTGTCACGCTTACATCGGGGTCGTTTAATTGTTATGTACTTCAATTTCTTGTTATAATTTTTCTGTTGTTCTGGTGACACTTAAATCATGTATATTTTTTATAAATAATTTTATCAAGAATTCTTTATAATTTTTGGTTTCGGTACAGTTATGGCTGAAGGAACTCACGTTTTATATCTATACATATATATTTTTTTCATAAGTTGTTATTTCGGTTTCGATTCAAGCAAATACAGCCAAGTCGTATGGATATATATATAATTTTTTTATTTTTGTAAATCACAACTTAATAATACATAAAAAATCGATAGAACATGGACTCAAAAATAATATATACGAAATCTGCAAGAATTAAAATATCATATTTAAGCGTATTTTACGAGTGAGCTTTGCCGGGCGTTCGTATTAGCTTAGATAAATACTTTTGCAGTTTTAACAAAAAAGCTCCAATTTCATCAGAGCGTCTCCATTTACACTGGACATCTACAGTATGCCAACATCAATACATTGCATATGAATGAGCCCCCTTTGGAATTTCAATAGGCCCCGCTAGTAGTTTATAAATAAAATAAGATAAACGTAATATAGTTAAATCAATGGCGGAATAGATGGCCGTTAAAAATTTACCTTACCTTTGCTGATATCTATATCTATATCCATATATCTATAAAAACAGAGATGTGTGTGCCACAGACGATTTCTGATTGGTTAATCCAATAATCACATCTCCTAAAAAACTATGGTTCGTAGGCTCTTAACTTTACCATAAAATATTATGGCTTTATTTATTGTCCATCTTGGAAGGGTTTAATTTTTTCATAACTTGCGATTTACAAATTACAAAAATACGAAAATTACACAATCTAACAATCGAACCTCCGACATCACGGCCGCTATTCTGGTGCTAGCCGCAGACACGTACACACAACACGAAAAAAATGTTTTGAAAATCTAGCAAAAATTAATTTTCCTGAAATGTTTCAATATTTAAAAATAAATTATGCCGGCTGATAACATTTTAAAACTTTTTTTAAAGCTAGAAAGATAAAATGTAAAAATACTTATATATATATATATATATATATATATATATATATATATATATATATATATATATATATGAAACTAAACTTAAAAAAACGCGCGTTCACTCGTGGTCTTTTCTGACTTGGTTTGGGTACTTGTGCAGTTTTTTATTGACATTAAAAAATGGAAATATTTTTTTAAAAATATATTGTACGTACTCGTCATGGGATAAAGTTTTCCTACAGAAAAAAATCACGTAATTTCATTAAGTAGTTATTTTTTATAGCGAAAAAAGAAAAAAAAATCAACGCTACAAGCGAGTAATTATAAATTCAACCATCTTGATTCTTAACCAAACAGAAAGTTCAAGTAGGGGGATTTCCCTTTTTTTTGATAGCGAGGCCAAATTTCGCGAATTTGGCCTTTTTTAAAGCAGCTTGGCCTTCAAAATTTCTGTTTGGCCTTTTTCTTCACCGATGAAATAAAAAAAGCAAATAAAAACAACGCAATAAAACTTTTAAAAATACGGCACACTTTTGTTGTTCTTGTTTGTTTGTTTTTTGGTAATTTTCCTTATTTTTTTATTTTTTCAAGATAATACTATTAAATGGGCACTATTATGCCAAATTAGCCCCCCCCCCCAAATGCACAAAAATTCGAGATTTAAGGTTTTGACGAGATAATTTAGCGAATTGTCCGGACTATAGCGAGAGAACCATCCATTAGTTTTTCCTGAAATTTTGCCACAAATTGTATTTCAATACATAGATGTGCATAGTAACAACATTTTTTTGCCGAAAATTCCCGTTGCGTCCCGAGATTTCATCGGTGAAGAAAAAAAGGCCAAACAGAAATTTTGAAGGCCAAACTGCTTTAAAATAGGCCAAATTCGCAAAATTTGGCCTCGCTATAAAAAAAAAAGGGAAATCCCCCTACTTGAACTTTCTGTTTGGTTAAGAATCAAGATGGCTGAATTAATAATTACTCGCTTGTCGCATTGATTTTTTTCTTTTTTCGCTATAAAAAAATAACTACTTGATGAAATTACGTGATTTTTTCTGTAGGAAAACTTTATGCCATGACGAGTACGTACAATATATTTTTTTAAAAATATTTCCATTTTTTAATGTCAATGGAAAACTGCACAAGAACCCGGGTTTGTATTACTGTACACATAGATTCGAAAAAGTTGTCAAAAAACAAATATATAACAAATAAATGTTATCAAAGGCAAGATAAGTTACTTTTCTACCAAACTGGATTTTTCGTGTTTTTATTCAATATAACATATTTATTCATCTCGAAAAACGGGTTTGTATTACTGTACACATAGATTCGAAAAAGTTGATAAGATATGAAACAATATGCATAATATAAACACAGCACGAAAACAAACGTTGTGATCCATTCCCAGCATACGCGCACACACGCGCACACACACACACTCTGGCGTTAGCGGCACACACGTACAGACAACACGAAAACAAACGTTATTAGTACTACTATAATTTCCAGCACACACGCACACACACTCACGTCCACTACCGTCCTTGGCTACGTCACGTTGCTATGGCAACCAAGCCCGCTGACTAACACCAAGACCGTCTTAAAACGTCTATATAACGAAGGCCACGCTAACACGCGATAAATACACAGTAAATTTGATTTTCTTCATTTCTACGCAAATATTACGCAAATATAAATCATATAGAATATCTGTATGAATATAATTACACGTAATAGTTAAATAAAGATGATCATCGTATAAGAGAACCGAAAAAAGACTAATCGGGAATTAATTAAAAACGATAAAAATATGCACATTAGCTAGATCTTTTGTAGATGAATGCAATTCCACGACTCATAAATAACAAAGTTGTATTTTCTTTTTAAATAAATAGAAAAAAAGGGTGTTGATAAGACTATCAATACACACAAAAAAATACAGATTTATTTTTGGGTAAACTTCCCCCGGGTTTTCCTTTCACTTCAGTAAATAATGGTCTTTTGTTATAATATGGCGTACTATTATCCTTATATATATGATGTTTATGTTTATATATATATATATATATATATATATATATATATATATATATAAGTGATAGTGTCTGTGTGTGTCTGTGCGTCTGTGTGCATTTCCCTACGCTAAAACTCTGTCAATTTTAAGCCTACAGATTCGAAATTTGATATACAGGGTACTGAGATTTGGAAAAATCGATGTGATAGGTTTTCGACAGAAATTTGGCGATTAAGTGGTCAATATTAAACAATTTGACCTTTGAGAACTCTACCAAACTCCTCCTACAATTTAGGGTCTAAACACGTGATATTTTATATATAGATTCCTTGGACATGGATCAAACTTATTAACTTTACTTGATCCCTAAACAATAAATGTTAAGAGGTTATAATAGGGGTCAAAGATTTTAAAAATTGACCGTTTTTTTTCCTCAGCATACACTTCAAAACACCTGGGCAACGCCGGGCACCGATTGCTAGTATATGATATATCTTTTTTCACTGATTGCGCGTGCGTACCTTTTAAATAATTATATGATCGCAGGCAGGTCCTGAAATGAAAATTTTTTTTCCTCCAAGGAAGGAATGTTTCGAGAAAAAAATTATTTTCATGAAAGGCAAGACAGTATCGAAAAGATTTTTTTTTTTTTTTTTACACAGACAGGCAGGTTACGTGCATATTAAAAACAAATACGTATATATATATATATATATATATATATATATATATATATATATATATATATATATATATATATATATATATATGTGTGTGTGTGTGTGTGTGTGTGTGTGTGTGTGTGTGTGTGTGTGTGTGTGTGTGTGTTTTATATATTTATTTACTATTGGAATTAAGATTCAAATAGCAATAATAATAATAATAATAATAATAATAATAATAATAATAATAATAATAATGATAATAGCAATAACAATAACAACAACAAGAAGAATATTGATAATAATAATAATAATAATTATAATAATAATAATAATAATTATCATCATTATCATCTACGTCTATTTTTCTTTTTCTATTTATTTCCGATATTATTTTGCGAGATTCTTTTAGGCACGATGAATTTCTTCACTGAGGTTGAATCGTTTGATTTATAGTCAACATAAAATAGTGTTTGATTAGGTTTGATTAGGCTATGGTTCATATGTATTATTTATCAAGTTTAGGCTGACATCTAAACATTTACTATTTTATGATATTTATCAGCGGTTATTTTTAAGTCAATGTCTTTAAAGAAATTATTCCGCATATGTATATTTGTCTAAATTTCTACAACCGTGGGTGATAAACTATAGTGAATCGTCTCTGTAGAGACCTCCCTTATACTTGCTTTCTTTCAAGATAACTCATTAAGAATATAGATACCTATCAAGTAAATTATCTGTGTGATGTTCGGGTACCCATCATGATTGTTAAGAATAGGGCATTTCAACGTGCTTAAATGAATAAATTATAAGATTATCAACATCTTGAATTTTTTAATATATGCTTTTGTCACATACACACACCCACACACACACACACACACACACACACACACACACACACACACACATATATATATATATATATATATATATATATATATATATATATACTAGCAAAAGTACCCGTCGTTTACTGGGTTAAAAAAACAACCTACAGAAAATGGACACTGATTTATGAAAGTATGATAGGTTATGAAAAGGAAGAGTTGTAAAGAGATAGCTTCGAATTTGGGGGTATCAAAACCAAAGCAAATTATGATCAAAGTAAAAATAAAATAGATAAACCCCATAATGTATTATACCATACCTGTTCACATTGAAACACTTACCACAATATTCTGTGGATCTATATTAAAAAAAAACTTGTAAAACTTTGTGACATATTGCCATTCTATGGAGGTTAGGCGCGAACGAACACCCCATAATTTAACCATTTTTTTTTAATTTTTAACTTGTCTATTTCCATACATTGTGGACCAGGCGCGTGCACAGACCCCACAATTTTAATGAATGTCATTATGTCAGATCAAACATACCCATTCCTGTGTCTCGATACATCTTCTATCATTATATGTGATCAGTTTTCCATAATAGTCAACCATATAGGAGCCTATTCGTGACCAGGCACACACACAGACGTTCAGCTTTATATATATATATATATATATATATATATATATATATATATATATGAACAAATGATTAATAAAACATGTTAAAAGACATCTTGAAAAAGAGTTAAAAACATATTTAATTCTAAAAAAAAAGAAAGCACACGATAGGTGGATAGTCCTTAATCCGCGGAGTTTCGAAGAAATGCTCTCCTTCTCATCAGAGGGCAGGAATTAGCAAAATGCAGGATCGGATTTTGCATATAAAAGTATTTAATGAAACTCAAGTAAGTCACAGATCTTACTCGATTAATATATATATATATATATATATATATATATATTATATATATATACAAAACTATATATTAGGTTTAATATATCAATGTATATAGATAATGTGTATGTGTATATGTATATGTATATATACGTTATTTATATACATTATATGTAAATATATTATACCTTACATATTATGTATATACATTGCATATAATATATACATTTTAAATATATATAAATATATATATATATATTTATATATACATATATATTATAAACATTATATATATATATATATATATTTATATTTATATATGTGAATATCGATGTATATGTATACACCAAGAGAGAGAGGCTCATAAATTGGAGCAATAGATGGTTTCGTGGCTTTGTTCGAATTTCATTACCGGCAGGAATGCACTTCACTGATGATTGCGTTAGCATGAAGCACTTGTGTCTGCACGTATAAATCAATACTTATTATTTAGTTATATATATATAAATATATATGTATATTTATTTATTGGTTAAGTTTTTTTATTTGTATTCTCGTAGTGTTTTTCTTTTAATACTGTGATGACGTGCGTGTAATAGATATGCATCCGTATTCTTCATTTCTCTCCATTGTGGGTACGTGTGTTTGACTTAATGACCCTAATCTGAAATTACCTTTAATATTCCATAATGATTACCCAGTTGTAACTGTAAAACTAATATTTAATATAGTAAGCTATTTTGAAGAAAATGTTGAAATCTTTTAGAATAAAGTATATATTATTTAGTTAATACGAATATATTAAATGTTTTACCAATAACGTAAGGATAAAGATAAGGTTATCAAATTTGCTTGTTTAATAGCTATTCAGTAATCATGCTGAGTGTTAGACTTTTTAAGGTGTAATCAGATTAAAACAAAGCGCTATAATCCAATGTTTATTAGCTCTGTATCTTCTATTTCACGCATGCATGAATGAGGATCTTGAGGTTAATATTGACGTGAATGAACGACCCGACCTTTTATGGTCGGGTTTCCTAAGATCTATTGCACAATTTTATCCTGGAGTGGTTTAGAAATTGACGTTGATCTCTCATGCGGGTTGCTTATTCAAAAAAAAAGAATTGCGAATATGAATGAGATAATCCAAACGGAAGCGGATGAAATGATCGTAACTTTTCTATTCACACTACAACTGAACAATAATTAAAATATGGGTTTAACACGTGTGACATGTTGCAATGAATCATTTAAATCCCTCGTTTGCATAATGCTTAAGCTGATTGTATCCGTCGTGTCGGTTCGAAACGAATACAATATTCTGTAAAATATTGCTATTACCATTTCGTTAAGTCGAATAAAAAAAATACTAACCTCAATTAGAGCATACTGTTACAGATCTGAAAGAGCAATTGTGGTAAAGGACTAAATATAAAAGATACAACAAAATCAGTTAGGAGGGGCGTGCAATAAGTAATGCCCCTGACCCACTTCCACTTGTGTGATCTAGCTAAAATTTTGTATGTGCAATGATTTATATCTCTACGGGTTTGTGGCAAATTACAGCCCTGAAATAATTGTGGTTTTGTTTTACAGGTGTTTGAACTAAGTCAGGTGTGAAATGGAGCCTGTTGAATGTCCAGCAGCGATCCGGTGTTTGTATTTGAAGGACGCACACGACAGGAGACTTTTGATGAAATGAAAGAAACTTATGGTAATAATGGCCCATCATATGACCTTGTAAAACGCTGGCATCGTGAATTCAAACATGACCGGAAGTCTGTGGAAACAGCTTCCAGACCTGGTCGCCCCCCCTTCTGCCATTGATGAAGCATCTGTCCGTCAAGTTGAGGCTGCCATTTTGGAAGATCGGCGCATTACTATTCGCCAAATAGCCCAAGATGTCAAGATTAGTACAGGGTCTGTGGGAACTATCGTTCATGACCATTTGCATATGCATAAGGTGTCTGCCAGATGGATTCCCAGGTTGCTCACACCATTCCAGAAGCGAGATTGCGTCGAGTGCTCAAGGATGAATTTGGAGATGTGCCAAGAAGATGAGTCAAAGTTTTTCAAAAGACTGATTACACAGGATGAAACCTGGGTCCATCACTATGATCCAGAGACCAAAGCCCTATCAATGCAGTGGAAGCGCTTGGACTCGCCACCTCCAAAGAAGGTAAGGGGTCAGCCCTCCGCTGGCAAGGTCATGCTCACAGTCTTCTGCGACCAGGACAGAGTAGTGATGACAAATTTCCTGGAAAAGGGTACCACAATTACAGGAGCCTATTATGCTTCACTTTTGAGGAAATTAAGAAAACTTATAAAAATCAAGAGGCGGGGCAAGATCAGCAAAGATACCCTCCTCCTGCAAGACAACACTCGCATGTCACCAGATCAGAAGCACGGGCGTGTGGTTATGAAATCCTCCCCATCCTCCCTACTCTCCTTACCATGCACCCTCTGACTTTCACCTCTTCCCAGCCATGTTGTTTTTGAAAGAAAAGCGTATCCCAGGTGAGGCAGCCTTGATTTCTGAAGTCACGTCGTGGTTGGAGGACCAACCTGAGGTACTCTACAAAAACGGAATCCAGAGCTGCATCAAACGATGGGAGAAATGCATAACTCTGGGTGCTTCCTATGTAGAGAAAGACTAATATCTATTCCAAGTTTCGTTGCTCTACTGCTATGGGAAACGAGTCAGGGCCATTACTTATTGTGCGCCCCTCGTACGATATTTGTTTATTTTTTCATTTAATTTTCAGTGTCGGTACGGTCGAGGATACACGGATCAGTTAACAATATAGTGTTTATATAGAAAATTTTTAAAAGGTTATATACAGTAGCTGGGACAATATAAGAAACCAAAATATGAACAATGCCTGAGGAATTATGTTACAGGATAATAAAGTGTTTTCCTAGGAGTAATAACGTATATATGACCTCCTTTGCAGATTGATGCGTCAGAAATATCCGTTATCAATTTAATAAACCTAAAAGAAAATTAAACAAATGAAATTTTCTAAAAACACTTATTGAGTTAACTGTAATATAAAATCCATTGGAGAACAAGTTTTATCAAAATGTGGTGATTATCAGTTGAATGATTAAGACTATTATGAAACGATGGAAAATGACAAATGGATCCGGTAAGATTTTGAATTTTATGAGGACAGTAGATGCGAATTATTTATTGACTTTATACTTAAAGACAACCACGTTGTAGTCTGCAGAGTATGTCTCTTCGTAATGTTTTCCACATATGTTTTATCTCGTACGTTGTGAAATGCAATTTTGGATTATATATTGCTATAACGGTCTATCTGCAAAAGCATACAAAGAGTCCGTGAAAAAGCAAATAAATATTTCAAATAAACAAACATGAATGACGACCCCTGTTTAATCTTTGAATTTAAATTTATTCGTAAACTTCAACCCTCGTCATATCAAAAGTGAGAGGCTGTATTACATAGCTGTATCTGCAGTCACTTGAACGGTAGCTAAAATAATTTTCGATATACTTACCTGTCGTAAGGTCGACAATGCAGAGTCTTTTATAACCACGTGACAACAGAACACGATCCGATCTGAACTTTTAACATAATTTTTGAACGGTAGTATACAGTGCAACGGAACACATAACAGCTGGTTATCTGCAGATTAAACTACTAATTGATCACCTTGTCGCTGGTCTAGAAAATTCGTGTCAGCGGTTTCGGTAAGAAATCTCTTTATTTTCAACTGAAAGAAAACAATACTCGTGTCGAAATTCTTTGTTTTGTTTTTTTGCCGAACTATCATACACAACCAGGGTACAGTGTAAAACTGTAACTACCACATTAGAGTTAGAGTTTAATTAGATATGACGGCGGTTCAACAAGAACTGATTAATATTAGAGTTAAAAACGACCATTGGAGCAGTGACACGTTATTGCGTCCCACAGACGGACAGTTCTAGAATATTCCTCCAGTTTTAGTCAGAAAGAGGGAACGGAATACAGAGTGACGTAGTGGGGAGGGGATTATAACGTCAGTTTTTAATAGACATAATTAGACATAATTCCAGATCCGTAATAGAATTGGTACAAATCTAAAAAATAACGTGAATTCTAAAGTGAATGGGATTGCGACAGGAAGGCAGTCTCTTAGATTATCAGTAATATTCGAAATAATTACAGATACTTTGCTGAAACTTATCCATTGTAATCATTGAATTTTTGTTATTGTTTACACCACATAGTTTTGTAATGTGTTTAGAAGTCCATTATTAACATGAGGAGGAGCTTTGTTTTAACGTTTTTGTAAGTTCAACTAAAAATTTAAACAAAACATCCCCTAAAATTTGAATTGAACTTGAAAATCCTATCTAAAAAATAGCAGAGTTTGTAAACTGCAGAAGTACCGAAAATATATATGGTGTAGCATTGGGCAGAATTTACATTTTTGTTTCCGTTTTATTTTATAATTTTTAGGTTGTTACCTTCATATCGGTGTTATGCAAAATTACAACTCCGTATAATAAAGACAGAGATATGAAAGTAGGAATCATTCATTTGTTTTGTTGAAAATCATTGTCTGACAACTTGAAAAGTAATTCAGCAATTGAATAAATGACTTAGATTAAACCTTTGAGACAACTGTTAATCATAAATACCTTATTTAATTCATAAAGTAAAATCCATTGTAATCATTGAATTCAGACTTATCCGTTGTATCGAACCGTCGTTGGTAATGTGTTTATTATTTAGTTGTGTATACATAGCATGTTGTTAAGCAATGATTTATAAACACAGTGTATACTTAAAAATCTAATGCTAAGTAACGCTGTGTATCACCAGGAAAACTGACTAGAAATGACTCATATTATCTCCATCTCTATCTATCTATCTATCTATCTATTATATAAACGCCACTTTGTGTGTGTGTGAGAGTTCCTTTCTCATAGGTTTCGAATCGGCTGAGCCTAACTTTTGCAAATTACGCACAAAGCATATTTTATGTCTAGATATGTTCTTAAATATGTTTTTTTTTACAGAAATTAATCCGATAAGTACCGAAATTTGAATAAATCTGACCTTTAAAAAGCTTTTCTCTTTTATAAATAATAAATAATAATTTTTACAGAGGAATATGTTATGGTACACCGGCCAAGGGTGATAATAAAATCTTAGCAAATTATTACTTCTTAAAAAACAGATTTATAATCTGGACGTATAGCTTAACGGTAGAGCATTCAACTACAGATCGAATAACCCCCTGTTCAGACGCAAGTGTACCTCACCATTTTATTTTACGTTTTCTTATTGACGAGTCCAATTTACAATGGAAGATGAGATACCATTTAAAATCGCCGCAAATCATTTCTTCGCTTGCATATTTTAAAACTAAACATTAATCCAAGTGACTTTTCCAGGACATTCTGCCAGCTAGTGTGCTGCACACTACCGGAGTTGGAGAATAAAAAAATCCAGCGCACTCTAGCTCCACAAAAATAGTCTGACCAACTGTATAATCATTCCGTGGTAGTAGTACATCAAGCGCATGGCAATAAACTAAACATTTCTTAAACGAGAAAGTAAATAGTCGTTCAGTGCACCTACTAGCATCGAACAGAACCCTCTCCTCTTATCTTTCGCCGGAATAAATATCCACGGAATACTTTAGACTAATATGAAGAGTAAAATCTCCTTCTATCCCTGTTTTATTATGCGTTTTGTAGATAGTTGTCATAGTAATTACCTTATTAAATCGTTGCTTTTCGAGAAAATATTTTGCAATAGAACTTTCGCGTCCAATTCATAAAATTATTTGAGACTATCAACAAAATCACGAGATTTTCACAATAAAATATTAGAATGTAACAGTTTATCTTTTTAACTGTATAAATATAATGTACTTAATGGAACTATCCAAAAATTCTTTTCTGTTTTAGTGTGTCTTTCTCCAAATAATTCGAAAACAAAAAAAAATGCCATTCTTAAACCCATGATATTTTTTTTAAATTTTATCTGTTTCGAAATATAATTTTGGACAAAGTCATGATAAACCGATTATTATTTGATATGGTAAGTCACCGATTGGCATAACTTAGAACCCCCTACCTTAGCACTCCTCGTTCAACCCTTCTACCAAACAATCACAGGAATCATGAATTCGAAAAAAAATACATCGAAGACACTGTCAAAGTTGGTGCAGAGAAGATAAATGCTCCCTATTATGGGAAAAATATTCAAACCTGAAAGTATAATATATCTCTATAAAGCCACCATTCGGCTTTGTTCTTATATCTTGGCTGCTACGCCTATCGCTACTCGCTTCGACAGGTTTGATAAAAGAGTCTCAAATCTAATAGATTCCGTTATATCAACCAAGCTCCAACCCCTGCCCTATAATCGCAATGTTTCAGCGCCGTACCCTTTTACATGTACATAAATGACATGTGCTCTGATAAACTCATAAATTAGTATCCCCTGACGTATATATATATATATATATATATATATATATATATATATATATATATATATATATATATATATATGTGTGTGTGTGTGTGTGTATATGTATGTGTGTGTGTATATATAGAGAGAGAAATAAAAAAGAACAAACCGGAAGTCTCGAAATAAAGACGAAACGTTGATGAACACATAATACGGTTTGTTCCTTTTTATTTCTCTATTTTGTCGGAATACTATTTCCATTATTTTCATCATATATATATATATATATATATGTATGTATATATATATATATATATATATATATATATATATATATATACATCCACATACAGTACTGTTTCGCTGTTTCACAGCTCATCAGTGCGGCTAGACAGGCAACTACCTCAAGCCAGGATTATATATATATATATATATATATATATATATATATATATATATATATATATATATATATATATACCACCAATTCAAAATAAAATAAAAGCAAGCAGCAAAATTCCATACGTCTACTGTTCAGGTACTTAGAAACCGGAAACACTTTTACAGTTTATTCATTCGGGTTTCTAGACGTTAGAATCATCTTTCTGATTTATGCTGACTAGACTATACTAATATGCAGAAGATTTAAAGTAATGGGAACAGACATCCCGTTGCTCAACTCCCTACATAGTGCCTATGTAGACACGATACCAAATAGTGCATTATATTCAAGTGGCAATGTTTATGGGAGATTAAGAGTAACAAAATAAAGAAGATCCTAATATATTAAAGCCGTGAGACAGTCGAAACTATAAAATGAATGTTTAATGCCCAGTAAGTTATATTTTCAATCTAAGGTAATAGGAAAGGTTTGTTAATTTAAAATCAAACACGTGCACAGAGACAATTAAGCATTTATTCATAAATTATCCTATTTTGACTTAGTGGCTTGCTACAAATACTTAAAAGAACAATTGGCATGTCATTTATAAATACCACAATATTTCCAGTATGAGAGGGCAACTTCAATGAGCAGTTAGGTGGAATCCACTGTGAAAAATTTCCCCCACTCTATATCTGTGCCTAAATCAAAACGCGGATTACATGAACAAAGCTTCTTTCTTAGAACTGCACGCCTGTGGAACTCTGTTCCGTCTGCCTGCTTCTCACCGGACTACAACTTGGATGTCTTCAAGTCCAACGTTAACAAATTTCTAATGAACCGCCCCCTTAAGTAAACACTTCATCAAGTCTCCACACTAACGTAATGTACTTGCAATAACCCTTATCCCTGAGTGGCTTCCGGGCCTTGATAAGTGGTGATCACTGTGTAAAAAAAAAAGGTAGTAAGATGTTTTGCTTTTTTCACATTCTGTTTAAATTACTGGATAAACTGGCCGCAGGAAAGGAATTTAAATTTATCAAAAAATCACGAGAATATATTGCTATGATAATCACTTGTGTTCAATTTCGTATGGCCTAAAAATGATTATAAAAAATATCATGAGAATGCGCAATGAAACAACTGGGTTCGCAACTTGTTTATTATAAATGTAATAATAGAATTGTATGAAAACAAATATTGAGTAAAATGATAATTAAACATTATCATTTCTCAAGTTTGGTTGCGGGGCAGGGGGTGGGGAGCAAAAAGAGAGAACGGGATGGAGATCATAAGTTCCAAACATTTAAAAAATACGTAGCAACATTTCAAAACGTCTAGGGAGGATTGGGGGGTATTTTAAGAGAGTATCTAGCGGAGTATAATCAGCTCCAACCTCCCCATGTTAAAAATTGGCTTTAGGAATAAACCCCCTCCAAATCGCGAACCCCGTTCTTAACATGGGTGAGGTTAATCTATTAGTATTACGTTTATTATATACGTTATGCCGTTTGGAAACGCATCACACTTTCAGCCGTGGTTGTTTGCGTTTGTTGATTTCTTTATTTATTAATTTAATCATTAATTTAATTTGATTATTAATTTAATTTTTTTATTTATTATTTTTTTTATTAATTTTTTATTAATTTCTTTATTCATTAATTTAATTATTAATTTAATTTAATTATTAATTTAATTACTTTATTTATTAATTTTTTTAATTAATTTTTTATTAATTTTGTTATCAATTTCTTTATTAATTTCTTTATTTATGCACATTAAATGCCACACTTAACATCTATTAACATCTATTGAATGGCACACTTAACATCTATGAGTTAAATGCCACACTTAACATCTATGAGTTCCGACATAACTGTTTAGATAGGCTAGTTCTTTTGTAGACGTGCCCTTCAGTTTTTCTAGTCGGTCGGCCAGATTTGGTTATTGAGTTATACAGCACTTTCATCGGTCTGTAATACATTATTTCGAATAAAAGTAGGTTCCCTGATCTCTCACAATTAACTTTGAAATAACTTCTCATATTTGTTAGCCTGTCAATATATTGTTCCATTGTCGGAAGTATATATAAACACGGTCTATTTAACGGATGTCTCTTTAACGTTGTGACGTGTCGATATACGTATATTCTCATTATGTTTATGTGTTTTAACATCTTGTGATCGTCTTGTTTCTTGAATGCACGTATAACGTCTATTGATCGTTTCTAGTGTTAATACTTTCCCGTCTGTCAGAATGTTGCATTTCTACTGGCACGCTGCTCGGATTCAATGAATGCTTATTAAGAATGTTTGCCTTTATTATTCAACAGAAAAAAAACCCTCATTTATCAGCAGGAACGTCTGACAAGTATGAATCCTTATAATAAGATTATAAAGTCACAAAAATACTCCGAAGTCCTTCAGCTGTATGTAATATTAATCAAACAACCTTCCTAAACATACGGATGCACAGACAAATAAATATTACGCCATGCCCGACTTTGATACGACCGGCAAACCTATTATAGATTTGCGTTCGGTCAGCCATATTAGCCAAATCAATTCAGAAGTTTTCCGCCTCGTTCTTTCGACAGGAAGGCACCATTTTCTTCAATCATTCAAGCCATAAGTGCGCATGCGCGAAGGCTATGCATCTCCTGGTCTGCGCCTCTTACCGCTACGGTTCAGAATAGAATTCAAATAAAATGCACCATAATTTCCTCGTGCTCTTTGCAATTGTTCAACATTCAGCTGCCGGGAAAGTAGCAATTATATCTGCCATACGGTTTGGCTTCCATAAGCTCGCTGAAACTACGAAGAAATATTCCATAGTGCCCGCCAATTACATACAAGACGAAAAGACGGTTAAAACAGCAAGGTCTCAAAGGATATCCGGGATGTATTTCGCATGGTTTATCTATTTCACAATAAACCAACCTGTTTTTAGTTATTTATTGCTACTAACGCATGGAGGGAAACATTAGAAATGCTTTTAATGTAACTTTCTATACAACATTGCAAGTCTTCATTTACTCTATTGTTATTTTTATGATATATACTAGAGAGTCTCAATAGTTAGTTATTTCGGCAAACTTTTACGGCAAGAACTCGCCTTTCTGCCACAGTTGAACTGAAGCTAAAAATAAAATGGGATTTCTATAGACAAAGTATCTTTCTAATGGCATACCAACTGTAGAACATATCACTACGGAACGGCTTACATGCACAATACAGAGTGGGTGTCTTGAATTTTCGATGTTTACGAATATCTGTCGAGTGATGTTTGTAAGTAAACATTTTTCCCATTCCTTCCATAATATTTGACCCTTTAATGCATCATTCAGTTTACAATCTTCTTCAAGTTGGTTTAGGCCGTGATAAGTGGTTATATATTAGTACAAAGAAGTCTTACCTGTTCTAACAGTTTGCATTAACTGTGAGGTTAGTAAAATCTGACGACTATAGATAAAATAGGAAGTTGGCGTTACACAGTTTGAAGCATGATTTTCTTAAACTCACTGAAAACCATTTTCATAAAAAACTTGAATAAAATATTGAGTAAACTGATAATTAAACATGATCATTTCTCAAGTTTGGTTGCGGGCAAAAAGAGAGAACGGCAAGGAGGTCATAAGTTCCAAACATTTAAAAAATAGATAGCAACATTTCAAAACGTCTGGGAAGGATTTGGGGGGTATTTTAAGAGAGCATATAGCGTAGTATAATCCGCTCCAACCTCCCCATGTTAAAAACGGCTTTAGGGATAAACCCCCTCCAAATCGGGAAACCCGTTCTTAATAATGGGGGGGGGTATATTACGCTGGGTAAAAATACTTCACATAGACAGTAGATAAAACATGCGAAAAATAAAGGATAAATAGATAAACGTTATGAATAACATTAAAAGGAAACATCATAACCTTTAGAAATCTGAAAATATAAGAACAATCACCCAAACACATATAAGAACATTTATAATTACCATAGAAGAATATAACTGTTTAACTCGTGCACATTGTCCAGTACAAAATAATCGCTTCAACACATACATTGTTTTTCAAGACTTATACACAGGAATAACAAAATGATAGAACGTTCGAAGAATTTCCGTTTAAAACTAGATGAGACAACATGCATACCCAATAAAAACACACATTCAAAACATAACTGGTAAACGATTAATGTGAACATAAATAAAGCGGCCATTTGTTAATGATAAACAAGAAAATATTACGCATGATCAGTAAATGTCGATATCTATGCATAGCCGAATTAAAAGCCTGTTATGTGAAACATTTTGTATATATTATAATATGCATATTATACACATATTCGCGGTACTGGTCTGTTGAAATTCGAGTAAATAGAGTTTAATCTGTGAAATATAGATTTCATGATTAAACATGTACCGTGAATTTAAATAAAAACGACATACGCTTTATCATGTCGCTTACTGATGGGCTACGCTTGACTGTAAATAATGTATACACGTTATATGGCGATCGGCATTCTAATACCAGCATAAACCTAGAACCCCATCTTCCAACGTAGACCCCTACTACCAGGTATCCTTCTCCAACATCAGGGGTCTACGTTCCAACCTTCTAGAGATTGAAACCCAATTACAGGAGACGAAACCGGACATATTATTTCTAAGTGAAACTGGAATAGGGCCGACCACTTCCCTAGATGAGTTCATAATTAACGAATACTCTAATTTAACAGCTAAATCTAACACCCAAGATCGCCATGGGCATGGAATATGTGCCTACATTAAGGATGGCTTCCCGTATGGCAGGGATATCTCTAGAGAAGTTCCTAATTTACCCTATATGTGCTTCAGGGTTGCACTTGCTAACACCACTGCATTTATATTTGCCCTCTATAGGCCCCACAACAGCGGAGTTACTATCTTTAAGAGCATATCTGAGAAAATAGACCACATCCTGTTTGCACACCCCTCGGCTAACATCCACATCTGTGGTGACTTCAACATTCATAACCTGGAATGGCTGACCCACTCAAATAAGACAGATGATGAGGGGAGGTTTTGTCATGATTTTGCCATTGCTTATGACCTCACTCAGAGTGTTCGCGAGCCCATCCGTGTGCCCGATACACCCGGTCAATATGCAAGCCTCTTAGACCTTTTTCTCTCAACTTTATGATCTATGTTCATGTTCCGTTCGTTCTCCTCTAGGATCCTCCGACCACTCCGTCGTATCAGTTAAGATAAAAACGAAATGTAAGAAGCCCCCAGACGTACCCCTCCACCGTACTGTATACCGATACTCTATGGCTGACTGGGATAGCTTCCGTACATTTATATCTGATTTACCTCTGCACTCTATGTTTAAAAAGGAAGTGTCCTCTATAGCATCAGATCTGACCGAATGGTTAATTGTAGGCATAGACCAATTCATACCATCTAAAAAATTCCAACAAAAACCTAACAGCCAGCCATGGTTCTCCCCAGAATGTGCTGCTGCTATCGCACACAGAAATCAATTTTTCCATAGCTACCAACGTAATAGATGCACTGAGACTAAAGCTGCTTTCAGGACTGCCAGCAACCACTGTAAAAAAGTAATAAAAAATGCAAGAGAGCTATATGCCCAGTCTGTTAAATCCAAAGTAGCTGATCAACGGCTTGGATCCCACCAGTTTTGGCAAATAACAAATAGGATCCTGAACAGAAGTGTGCGTTCTATCCCAACCATTATCAATGGACCAGAGGCCATCTCGTCAGCGTCAGACAAGGCCAAACTATTTGCAAAGACCTTTGCAGCTAATTCTACCCTATGCGACGAAGGCCATCAACTCCCCATATTTCCTCCTATAACACAGAACAAGCTAGGTAACATACAAATATCCGTGCATGAGGTCGCCAAGCTAATCAAGAACCTAGATCCAGTAAGGCAACTGGCCCTGATGGCATCCCAATTATAGTGTTAAAAAAGCTTCAACCTAAACTTGCTCCCATACTTACGAAACTATTTAAGCGCTGCCTTAAGGATAAGTGCTTTCCGACTCCCTGGAAGACCTCATGAGTTTGCCCTTTATTTAAGAATTCAGGTTATAAGTCATCTCCCTCTCAGTACAGACCAATAAGTCTCCTGTGTGTTAGGAGTAAGTTGCTGGAATCCATATTAAATAGAGAAATAGTCAACCACCTCAGCAGGAATAACATTCTTAGTGACACACAATATGGTTTCCGCTCTGCAAGATCTACCGCAGATGTGCTGACGGTTATATCCCACAGGATTAGTGAGTCTCCTGACAAAGGCTTCCTTTCTAGGGCAATTGCTCTTGACATATCAAAGGCCTTCGACAAGGTATGGTTAAGAGTCTACAAGATTTACAGCTACGGTATAACTGGAAATGTTTACTCAATCATTAAATCATTTCTCTCCGATAGGCTCATAAGAGTAGTGGTAGATGGACAAAAATCGGAGGCCTGCAATATAAATGCTGGAGTCCCTGAGGGGTCAATTCTGGGCCCAACTCTCTTCCTGATCTACATCAATGATCTCCCTAAACACATACTTAAATCATTCATTGACATCTATGCTGATGACACGACCATCTACGGCAACACATCAAAGGCTGTAAATGACAAAGTTCTCTCTGATTATCTCTCCTCTGATCTCGAGCGCGTGGTTCAGTGGGGGAAGATGTGGCTGGTTACCTTTAATGCATCCAAAACCAAACTCCTATCCTTACATCATCAACGTTCTGATCCCCAGCTGGCATCAATTGTGATGGATGGCTCTCGTCTGGGTGAGGCCCCGTGTTTTGACAAGCTTCTGGGTTTGACCTTTACTCCTGATCTGAAATGGAACACGTACATCAAGGCTGTTGCCAAGGTCGCTGGAAAGATGGCCCACCATCCTTCTACCGCTCCAGAAGATATCTCACTACTGATGCAATTCTCTATCTATATAAAAGCCAAGTACGTCCAAGGATGGAATACTGTTGCCATATCTGGGCAGGAGCTGCTAAAAACAGCCTATCCTGCCTTGACAGAGTACAAAATAGACTTCGTGGCTTAGTGGGGGATGCCCTTTTCTCTACCTTGCAACCTCTCTCCCACAGAAGAGACGTTGCGAGCCTATCCTTGTTTTATCGTTGTTTCCATGGCAGATGCTCGTCTGAACTCCAATCTCTGGTCCCCCCTCGCCAATCTTTCACGAAAAGCACCCGTCTAGCTGAATCCACTGTCAAAAGTTTCCCTCACTCTTTATCTGTGCCTAAATCAAAACGCGGATTCCATGAACAAAGCTTCTTTCTTAGAACTGCACGCCTGTGGAACTCTGTTCCGTCTTCCTGCTTCCCACCGGACTACAACTTGGATGCCTTCAAGTCCAACGTTAACAAATTCCTAATGAACCGCGCCCTTAAGTAAACACTTCATCAAATCTTCACACTAACGTAATGTACTTGCAATAACCCTTATCCCTGAGTGGCTTCCGGGCCTTGATAAGTGGTGATCACTGTGTAAAAAACAAAAACTCTTCCAACATCTAGCCACATTGAATAACCGCAGCATGTTTTAACAGCGTTCATAAGACACGCATGCATACATATACAATCATATATATATATATATATATATATATATATATATATATATATACTTCACAATAAGATTATCAAACAATCAGCTGGTATGGATACCTGTGATTATAAGATTTATAAGATATTACTGGCAGTAATATTCTATAAGTATTATCCCACCTAAATAAGAATTGCTCGATATACAAGATAGAGCAAATAAATCAAATTTTAGCGATTCAATGAATTTAAAAATTTATGACGTGAAATGTTTGAGTTGTATATCAAAGATGTTTATCATACATTATATATACAAGAATACATTAGAAATATTTTCACTCCTTATAGAATTATTCATGTATCCACATATATGCTATAATGTGATGCAATACTAACTTTCACAGAGCTTGATACTTAAGTAGAACTAAGTAGTATATATGACAATATATATGGCAGTTCAGCTACACAACATGTATAACATATATGGCAGTTCAGTTAGCCAAATTATAATTCAACATTACGAAAATAAAAAAAAGTATTTTATTTGTTTGAAATCTATAATTTAAATATATTTCGAAGTCAACGGCTCAGTATTTTGTACATCTTTTGTTTCTCTGTTTTTTTTTCTTCTTTCTTGCCATGTTGTAAAGTTGGAGAAAATAAAGTCAGTTAGTAAAGATCCGCGTGTTGTCTCTCAGCGGTTGTATTTTGAAATGTTGGATCGATGCATTGACTACGCGAGATTAACGTTGTTAGAGAATGGATCGAGAGAGAGAGAGAGAGAGAGAGAGGGGGGGAGGGAGGTGTGTAAATTATATTGAGACACGTTGACCGGAAGTCAGGATCAGCTTATCGGATTGCATGTGAGTCACGTGATCAGGTTAGCTTAATCGATGAGATTTGGTTTGGACATAGAAGGCGACGGACGGCTTCACCGATGTCTCCTCCCCTTCACTGAGGTGGGGACGCTGACGTGTGTAGAAATGAGACAAAGAGAAACCACGCAGGCCAGAGATTCACTTTCCATCCTTCTGCGAGACATCTGGAAAAGTTGGTCATTTATATAAAATAAAGACTGCAAGATTAAAATACATTTTAAATAACACGGAACAGTATTTACAAAAAATAAAGTCAGTAAGTAGAATTAGAAATGAACTTTTTTCAAAAAATGATATTAATTGCAAAGCAAAGAGAAAATGAGAAGTCTAAATTATTTATTATATACACCTATATTATATCAATCTATACAAATATATATATATATATATATATATATATATATATATATATATATATATATATATATATATATATATATATATTGGTATATTGGTAGAGAGGCCGGTTAATAAATTGGGAAATAATCATAACGGAATAAGAAATAATGTTTTTTCTCTTAAGGAACGCCTACGGCTAACGGTGAATTCAAATTCAAATAAATATGAAAGCAAGCACCCCCATTGCCTACGGCGAACGGTGAATTTAAATTAAAAAAAAATAAATAAAATAAATTAAATTAAAAAATAATGATAATAACAAACAAATGAACGCACTAGTGTGCGAGGCGTACACATACACCCCTCCCTCCCTCCCTCCCTCTGAAAATGCAAAGCGGGCGAATGGCCACTATCAGCGAAGCTGATGAAAAGGGAAGAGAGAGAAAGAAGAAGTGAAATCAACGCGGACAAAAAAAAAAGAAAAAAAAAGCAGTTTTTAACTGAGCGTTCTTTTTAACTGTGATAAAGGATAGCGTTCGTATAAAAATATTGAGAGGCAAGAAAGAAATATTAAAAAAGAAAAAGAGACTGTGGAGAGCAGTGAACGTTATCAAATAGACCGGTTGTTTTGTTTACGCTCGAGTGAATAATTCATAAAAAAAGATAACAAAAAATCGCTATGAGCCGGTGATGCTTAGGAATGCCCAAAGCGCAACGTAAACAGATTTCCCTAAAATAAACAGGAGTTGAATTCTTTCGGCCGAGAATGGACATCATGAAAAGTTCACGGCGAAGATTATTAAAGATGAATAAGAAGAGAGTTACAACGAACAAAAATATCGTCATGTCGACGGACGTCCCCATCCAAGAAATAACCAAACAGGAAATATCTCGCGAATGATGAACTTTGCGGAGACATTATGAAACACGAAAGTCCAATTGGATAAAGTTAAGTGACTATTATGATTTCCCAATCCCTATATATCCGCTCCTTGTCCTTGACCGAACTGTCATACCATAATGGAAATGGTATATACATTTTCTCTTATATTATTTTTTTGTTTGTCACCTTGTTTACTTTTCCTTCTTTTATGATGTTTCCTTTTTTTATCATCCGACCTCACCCCAACCTATTGCGGTTTGATATTAAATTTAAGGATGCTGAATAAAATTCGGTTTTAAGATTTAAGCGTTGTGTTATTCTTGCTTTTAGTTTGAATCGTCCGGAACAAAATGTGCTAATGAGAACCTCAAACAATGTGTCAAATAGGTCACACATCGTGGACGACACTTTACTTGTCATTATTTTATTTTTATTTTTATATTGTGTTACGGACAACGTAGGGTGAAGCGCTGACCTAGAGTCATAAGATTCTTACAAGGAGACATCCACCCCGACTCAGCTTCATACCGGTCCGTAACAATATATATATATATATATATATATATATATATATATATATATAATTATCTATTGATTTAAAGGTTATGAGGGTTTTTCGATGTTACTTTTTGTATTAAATATTTTTATTGTTATTTTTTATATTTCAAGCGCACCTCCGCTCTTGGTCACAAAAAAGTATCGACATTTTTCATTTCGATACTTTTTTGTGACCAAGAGCGGAGGTGGGCTTGAAATATAAAAAATAACAATAAAAATATTAACTACAGAAAGTAACCTCGTTTTTCATGCTTCAAAAATCCCTCATAACCTTTAAATCACTATTCTAAGCATACGTGGACTTTTAACATAATATAACTATCTAAATATTTTATATAAATATAGGCTTGTATATAGATACATACAGGATATATACATGTCCAATACATAAACATACACATATATATTTTA
>NC_136505.1:51915815-51925815 GCF_053919585.1 Euprymna scolopes
TATATATATATATATATATATATAAATATATATATAATAAATTCCACAGCCAAACAATGTCGTAGCCCACAAGAGCCATGACAATCAACGAACCGGAAGTCCAAGACTCAAGTGTCGCCCTCACTTGGGCTCATCAGTTAGACACATCCGAACTCAGGATTCGAAACTCGAGCCTCTTGCATGCGAGACAAGCACTCTACCAACTGAGCAGTTGTATATGTATATATATATATATATATATATATATATATATATATATATATATATATATATACTATATTAATTATTAAGTACCTACAGACACTAGTGTTTCGTCCTTTGGGGAATCATCAGTGCATTGTGTCACGATATACACCAGTCGATAGATTCGAATCTGGCGAGCAACGGCCTAATCCATTTTCCTACCGTTAACCGCGAGAAATGCTGCTGAATTGAAACATTTCTTTTTTTTAAATACTTTTTAACGTTAGTCATAGTGATCTAATCATTAAATGATGATATGCGCATAAGAGCTAAACTGGCCGACTTTAATTCAACTGGAAGTGCTTAATGATAAGAGACGAGTTTCTTAAATAATAATTATTTACTACAACAATTATTAAATATCTTCAGACACTAGTGTTTCATCCTTTCGGGAATCATCAGTGCAGGGTGTCACGATTAACACCAGTCGATAGATTCGGACCCGGCGACAGATATAAGCCTCATAGTAGTTTATTCTATGATTTAAAATAAATTCCTTTGTTACTGAAATCAAATTGTTTCGTAAATGTTTGATTCACATTTTTTTTAATATCATACAATGCTTTAATTTAATAAGGTTTGATGAGGCGGTTTCACATGCAAACATCATTGGAAAATTCAAGCTGTGGAATTAATATAATAGTATGGTTGAACGATAGGGAGACTTCTGCTAACGTTAAATTAGTTCACTCAACCAACTTCATGGTAATTAGTTGTATCGAGTAACTATCATCGTGAACAATTGCATCGATTCGGTAAACACATAGTTACAACCGTAAACTAATCGACCTGGTAATAGTAGCAATCGGAACCGTTTATTTTTAATAATATTACATAGTTAACTATTGAAATAAATTAGGAGACCATGCAAGTAAAATATGTTTAAAGTTGAGGTTGATTTAAAATTATCGCCAGCAATACCTTCTTTAATGTACAATACTAGAACTTTTTGTAATTACTTTTATTTCTAACTAGCCTGAGTGCTCGGCGTTGCCCGGGTATTTGGAGGTGTATGTTGAGCAAAAAACAAAAGTGGTAGTAGGCAGGCAGGCAGGCAGGCAGGCTCGAACCTGTACCGCGAAGGAGGAAATGAACCTGAAAAAGCAAAACGATGTTTTAGCTGTTGTGTCCATCGCCAAACCGGAAGTGACGTAGGTTTAAATTAACGTTAATCAATCGAAAATAGGGGATGACTATCGAAAATATCGGTGGAAAAAGCGACCCCTTCCTATAGAAAAGTGGCCAGTTGAGGTTGAAGGAATTAATGCTTTTGGTCAAAAGTTTTTGTCGAAAGTTTTAGGCAGACATACAAACATACATAAAAAGGCTGTCTTCAGTCTTGACAGATTATGGATACCACTGTAAGGGTGTCTGCGCATGGACTTTTTTGTAGCAAGAGTTGCACAATCACCAACCACACCTCTCCTGAGTCGATATTGTTGAATATCAGTAGCAAGTGGAGGTTCAGGACAACTGGAAACAATGCTGAGATAAGCGGAACGCACATACAGCGCCGAGAATTCCCAAATGTTCACCCACATGGTACTAGCCAGACTCAACGTTGCTTAACTCCGGTGATCTGATGGAAACCGGTGTGTCAACGTGATTATGCCCAACATACATACATACATATAATGCAATACATACATACATACATGATGATTGCAACGTTTTGTCAGACGAGTTCCACTCCATCAGACACGAGCCCAAAAATGACTTCCATCGCCACAGGACCATTTTAATAGACAAATGCGTGAGGGAGTATCTATACACAGATGATGTTACAGAGTCTTAGCTTTGTACGACAGCTAAGTCTCTCTCTCGGTTCAAAATGTTGAGATACAGCAACAAGCAAGAGCAAGATAGCCAGCAACAAGTTAAACTGCAGACCAGCTTAATACGGGTACTGGTCTCCCGCTTTATGTTTTTTTTTAAATTAGAGATTTGCTTCTCCTAGAAAGGTTGCCTTCACCACGGCTTACGGGAGCACTCTCCATCCCAACGCACACATACATACACACAAACACACACGGTGCTAGTTGGCCGTTGACCCCCAAAAGGGATTCATTCGCCATTTGGAAGGTCTTATTTTTAATCATTCAGGGAGACTAGCCACCCTCCTCACCAAACAAGTCTGGTGGGGGAACCAGTTTAGTTGCCGGTGACCCGACCATGAGCCAGGTAGTGCTGGGTTACATGGTACCAGTAGCATATGACATGACCTGACACGTACATACATACATCCATTTAACCAGACAGGTAAGATTTATATTATAGATAACATAATTTCATTAATTATCATCTGTGAACCACGAGAATGAGCAGTCATGTTTAGATAAGGATTTATTATTCGGAATACTATCTTTATCTTGTGTGTTATTTCTACGATGTTTCTGTCGACGTAATATCGAACCTTTGTTTAGATGTATCTTGTAGAACTCGAGAATCCTTGCGCAAGGGCATTTGGCGTAGTGGATAAAATATCTGGTCAAACTCAGTTGTAAGTTACGGTAAAGATTAAACTCGAAAACTATAATTTTCTTATTACACTGCAATTACCAGTTGTTTTTATGATCGCAAAGGTGTTCAGTTTGATTCTGACTCATAACCTATCATTTAAACATTACCCTCAACTCTAAATTACACATCACGATAAACGTAGCCATTTATGGAAGAATTGAGGAAAATCGTGCAAGTTCCGGAGTTTAGAAAGATATAATTAACAAGGTCAAATATTTATATCCACCGAAACATTGTGAAAATGGCACTCACGATAAGAAAGTAGTCCGATTAATCCAAATAATATGGATTGATTTTACATATTTATTGGCTTTAAAATTATATTTATAATCAGTAAATTATATTGTACGACATGTCACATTTACGTTACATTTTATTGCTTTTAATAAAAGGAAAGAATTACCTTTGAAAAGTACAAATTAGTAAAAGAACAATACCTAGTTTTCCAATGGCTCACGGAATAAAATTAATACGAAAAGACGGCTTATCATGAAATTACATCAAATAATGTTAACATTCAATAGTGCAGAAGAAACGTAACGCTTATACACATTTATATATAAAGAGATATATGTATACACACATACATATATAGAGAAAATAAAAAGGAACAAACCATATTATGTGTTCATCAACGTTTCGTCTTTATTTCGAGACTTCCTCTGGATGAATGAGATTAAGAAACCAAAAAATATACCAGTACAAAATATTTGAAAATGTTTCACGTGCACAGTGTGATGAAGTTCTATTTCAGAGAAACGGAAAAATGATGTTGGAAATTCAAAAGGAGGGGGAGGGCCGGCGCTGTTAAAGAGAAGGAAATTTTAGTGACGTCATATAGTCGTTAATGTAATTTTTAAACTATGACGTCACTAAAATTTCCTTCTCTTTAACAGCGCCAGCCCTCCCCCTCCTTTTTGAATTTCCAACATCATTTTTCCGTTTCTCTGAAATAGAACTGCGCCACACTGTGCACGTGAAACATTTTCAAATATTTTGTACTGGTATATTTTTTGGTTTCTTAATCTCATTCATCCAGAGGAAGTCTCGAAATAAAGACGAAACGTTGATGAACACATAATACGGTTTGTTCCTTCTTATTTTCTATTTTTTGTCGGAATACTATTTCCATTATTTTCATCACATACATATATATATAATTTATTTATACAAACATTGATGGCTACGTATGTGCATACATGTTTCTGTAATCACCCGTTATTGGGGAGGTTACGTCTTCAGGCCAAGAATTACCCTCGAAAACTGAAATTTCAAGATATAAAAACATTTTCTTATATCGTTTACAAAATTAAAAGCTTGCCATAGAATAGTGGTTAGTATGGGGGAGGATAAGCAAGGCCTCTGAACAATCCATTCCTCACAGGTTTTTATCTTTTCTTATCTTAACCTCGGTAAGGGACAATTTTTTATTTTTTATTCTTTTTATACTCTTCTAATATTCTTTTTATAACCCAAAGGTTAAGTATCTCCTCTATTGTTTTGCGTTGTAAATTACTTGAGAAGTCCGACACTATGTCGTATATAGCAAGCGGTCAGACTTTAGGTAGTCCGCATATTCCCAACGGACACCCAGAATGGGGTAGACGATATTTTCGATTTTCACACACGTAAACATACACACACATGTACTCAGGAGTGGATACACACCATTTTGTATATTTCCTTTCACATTCACACAGAAATATAAAATATAAATAGTTATAAATATAAAATGTAAGAAAACCACAAAATTCTACATGCATAAATATACAGAAATACATGCATAAAACATCTATAATCTCATACACCTGCGAACATATATAGAAATACACACACATATACAATACCCATATACAGTTCCTTATATTCACACTAAACGTACACACATATCCATATAATACACATAAATCCCTATACACGTAGTTACACCTACACACATATATCTACATATATAACCATATACAAACACGCATATTATATACGTATACATGAAACCATAAGCAAACGCACATAATATCATTTACTTACATACACACACATACACGGAGGAAACTATTTCTACACAAAACATGTATAAAGCTATGATTTATTTAAGATACTTAAGTGATTTTGCACATATATACATATACATAGTGATTTTGTACATATATAGTGGGAAAAACACATACTTTCTCACATAAAATTTCATGCACGCGTAGAGCACTACATACAATCTCAATGTATGAAAGTTACATATAACTCAACATATACACACATTCATATAGTACAGATACAAACTAATACAACATAGGCATACCTACATGTATCAATATATATATACAAACATATATATAGATATAACTATACATGCATGTATATACGTATATACAAATGCACACATAGACATACATACATATGCATATCTACACACACCCAGCCACATTCACACACACACACCCACACACACACACACACACACACACACACATATATATATATATATATATATATATATATATATATATATATATATATATATATACAAAAATAATTATCGCCGGTATAAATGCAGACCTAACTGTGATTAATCAATAGTTAGTATCAACAATAGCGTATTTTCAACATTATGACTTACTACGTAAGCTTACGAGGAAATATATTTACTGCAATAGACTAAGAAATACGAATAAATATACAAATATGTATACTGTTATTATATCGATACTAATAAAACTATCAATTAGGATTTTTTTAAATATCGAAGAGATGAACCTGAAAACCTTTAGATCATAATCTCATTCACCTTTCGATAAATATGTATATACACACATACAAGCATAGACACATATACATCCACACACACACACACACATATATATATATATACATTATATACCTACAGATACAGAAACATACATACCGATACATGTACATAAACCCACAGATATATATATGTACATGTATATACATATATACACATGAGCCACTTATACATACATAGATACATAGACATACATTTACACATAAGTACACACATACATATATACATAAATATACATACATATAGCTACAATCGCGTAGCCATACATATAAATATAAATCCATACATATACATGCACATAACCATATTTTCACACGTACATATATGTATTATATTAATTAATGGTCAAAAATTTATTTAATGAGGTGCATCCTAACTTCAGTAGTATGGTAACCCACTTATTTAAGGCAGTCTATTTTTATAGTTTAAATAGGCATATGCACACATACATGCATACATATATACACACATATATACACTCTGGTAATATATACACTATGGTAACCCCCTTATAGGAGATAGCCTATTTTATAGTTCAGATATAGACATATATACATACATACATACACATATACACACATATCTGATACATCTAAATAGATATAGATATGAACGCATTCTCTACATCACTTTTTTTACCAATACCGTATACGCATAAATATAAATTTAAGTTATATTACGCGCACCCACTCGCTTGCTATTTCTCGCAAGTAGTACGTTTTTTTTTTTCAACATAAAAAAAACTTATAGTGAATGCACGTTGAAGCCAATTGGTCTATCCTCAGATCAAATAACTACTCCTTCGAAGTTTATATAGATATATAACGATATACAACAACAATTCGGAACATTTAGACAATAAACGGAATACATATGTTTATATATTGTTGTACTTACCTTATTCATTCCATAGCATCGTATATACATCTATGCATATCGATATAAATATCATGTACACATCCACATGATACCCATACACACGTATACACATAATATATATATATATATATATATATATATATATATATACATCTACATACGTACACACATACACATGTATACATTATTTTGAATTTTTCCTAACTTTTTGATTATCCGTTGGAGAAAATATAATATTAAGAGACTTATGTAATCAAATTGGGGTAGGATCATAATCATGACCTTGCCTATCCTTTTTCTGTGGGGGGAATAGGGTGGCGGATTGTTGTTATTATAGTAGTTCTGATCTTCATAATTTAAAGTTCCTTAAGCGCTTGTTTTCTGAAATGTTTGCAGGATATAGCAGTTTCTTGTTTGATATTTAACAGTGTGTCCCTCTTCTAAAACCTGGTTATCTCAAGTTTTTTTTTTGATAGGCATAACTGATATGGTGAGTTTAACGAATGGAAAGTACTGACTTTCCTTCAATTGTATCTTAGGTGTTTTATTTTTCCCTAACTAGTTTCCAGTAGTATAACCATAACGAAGTGTCTTTTTCATACGTTTGATTATTCATCGAACGTGTATGTCCATAAAATCTATTTTTGAATGTCATTTGGGTACTACCTATGAAGAATTGTTCATCCTTCATCCTAATCGCAAAAGCTACATATAATATGGTGTAAAAACTGCATGTCTATTAGGTGAATTTTTACCGGCAAGCGAAAAGAGAGTATACTTGTCTGTGTTTACAATATAATAAAATCATATTAGTACAATTTGTGACAACAAAATTTACTGGTAAATCGGCATTAGAACACCTGTTAATCGATACTCGACCAACTATCAAAGGTCGATTAATCGGTAATCGGCCTATTTGCTTACCGGTGAATCCCTAGTTGTAATTATATTGATTTCGCATCAAAGTTCGTATCTGATTTCGTGGCGATCTAATAAACTTTTCTGTGTTAGAGATTTTGTCCTGATCTATTTTACATCTTAACGTATATAGTGTCTCAAAAAGGTTACTGAAGTGTTGAAATTCTTTGTCATTTTACCATTAATAATTATCTGTTTCTCAATTTCAAATATTTTACAGATGATATTTTGGAAATAGGCAATACTTTAACAACAACATTATCTCTCACTATGGCAATGTCAAATGGCCACCACGTTCTCCAGGCTTGACGAGCTCCGACTTTTTCCTGTGGGGATATCTTAAAGAAGGAGTCTATGTTAACAAACCCCAAGCTCTGCAAGAATTGCAGGAAAACATCAGAAATGAAATAAGGGAGTTAAGTCGTAATCAAGAGATTCTGTAATCTGTCATGAATAATGTTTTAGAAATGGCACACATATGCGAAGCCGAAAATGGGCAACAGAAACTACTGTCAATAATTTTCCCCACTCTTTATCTGTGCCTAAATCCAAACGTAGATTCCATGAGCAAAGCTTCTTTCTTAGAACTGCATGCCAGTGGAACTCTCTGCCGCTTGCCTGTTTCCCACCTGACTACAACTTTGACGTCTTAAAGTCCAACATAAACAAACTCCTGACAAACCGCGCCCTTAAGTAAGACACTCTATCAAAACTCCCAATACTAATGATTACTACAATACTATCTCATTGATTACTGTACACGCAATAACCCTTATCCCTGAGTGGCCTTCGGGCCTTGATAAGTGGCGACCCCATGTAAAAAAAACATTTTTCCTAACTAATGATTGTTTAAACGTTGCATTAAAAAAAAAGTTTCTCAATATCTTAGCCAGATTCAGAAAGATTTTATAAAAAATAAAGAACCTATTTAAGTTCAAACCCTTTCAGTGACTTTTTGAACAGCCTATACTTAAGTAGCCACATTGGTATTCTCCATTAATAGCATCTAAGAGCGAGAAACTGACCCCTTTCCCAAAGAAATGGTAAACCTTCGAGAGTGAATATTCTTAGATTAAATCGCTAGAGCAGGTTCAGGAGAAACCACACCGACGCATAGTGATTGCCGAAGATGTACTTCCACTGGTATAAACAAACATACCCCGGCCTTAACAGGTCATTCGCAAAACAATAACACCATGTATCCTTTATGTCATTATCCATTTTCAAGTAATTATATATATATATTTCTTTCTTCGTTCAGATTTAGTCTTTCTTTTTCGTCCTCTTTCTCTATGTTCTACTTCACTCGCTCTTTTCCCTATATCTTCCCTCTATTCTCATTCGCTATTGGCTTTTTCATGACCTTTTGTCCTATCTCACTTTTTCCGATATCTATCTCCCTCCCTTTTTTATTTTTCATTAATTGTCTTTTTTCTCTTTTAAATTATTTGAGTCATTTGCATCCCCTTATAACATCTTCCATCAATAAATATTTTATTATCCTTCCCTTGTAACGCCATCCAATATGTACAGCGGCTTTTGTGAAAGTCATATCTTTCTCTGACGTCATCCACTGTTTTTTTTTAAATTTTATTCTACGAAAAAGGAAAAGAAACAACAATTGACTCATCCGAAAAGGTTACTGAAAGATAGAAAGGGTGATCGGTTTGCTTGACGGTCAAACTGCCAGGCGAAGATGATTAGTTAACCTCTGTTCAACGGACCTTGCACGAGGATCGATAAAACCAAGTGAATTAGATCCTTGAATCGAACAACGTAAAAAACAATCTCGTGAAGAATAGAACAAATATTTGTAGTATAAAGAACATTGATCAAACGTCGATTGGCACCAGGAAACCGTCTTAAAATGCGCCCATTTTTTCTGCGCGTTTTATGATTACAACTATATTTCATATCAAGTCATCGCAAACGAAAGAAGCCCATTTTAGCACAAGCGTGAAAACTGTGGATAAGGTTATTTAAAGGTTCATCCTGTCGGAAATGTTGGGTTTTAACTTTATCACTAACGTAAACAAAATCTAAACCATGAGTTTGCCTTGTTATCTGCGAAACGCCGTTGGTTCTTTTCAGTTCTATTGTGTAGTTTATTACTAGTCGTCTGAGACGCCTTAAACAGAGAATTTCGACAGTTCTGCCAATGTTTTTTATAGGCCATGGTGAAAATATTTTTTAAAAGTGTATTTTAACCCTCTAGGGCCTGAACACATTAATACTTATTAATACATATTAAAACATATTAATACTTATTAATACAAATTAATAAAAATTCTGAAATTTGAAATTATAGAGTTTATTGGATCAAGAATCGTGAATCTGAAGAAAAAAGTGAATTCATTTAAAAACTTGAAATTTATGAAATGTACAATATCTGTTCCCTTGGGCTCTAGTCTTCCTAATTAGGAGTGTGCCATATATGGTTAAATTGATGAAAATACAGCTTGAAAAAGACTAACAATTTTATTTTGAAAGGATTCTTCAAACAATGGCAAAGTAGTTTCTTCCCCAGGACGGCTAGACTTTGGAATTCCCTGCTAGGTCCCTGCTTCCCCAACTGTAATGACATGCAAAAGTTTAAGTGCAACGTGAGCCGACATCTTGCTGCCCAATTCCCTACACAGA
>NC_136505.1:51928315-52010815 GCF_053919585.1 Euprymna scolopes
AAAACTAATAGTAAAGAGAAAAAAAAAGAAAAGAAAAGAAAAAAAAATTCTGTGAGAAAAACAGTAGAATAACTTGGAAAAAAAACAGCTATAACGAAAGACAAACTGATAAAATATTGTTAATTTTGAATTAAACAGCAAGTGTAAAACAGAAGGACAGAAAGAAAGAAAAAGAAAAAGAAAATAGAACATATGACTTGTTAGCTACAACGTGTGTGTCAGAAATGAGCCTGTCACCTTACTAAAAAAAAAAAAAAAAACATGTCAATCACGAAAGATTTGTTGTTAATAATAATTTTTGTTGCAATTTTGGACTGCGAAACTTCATGTGCTTTTAGTGAAAAGACAATGATCAAGTCCTGTAAAATGATTTTTTTTCTTTTTCGCTGATTGTGCGATTTTTTTCGTAGGAATTTTTTTTTGCTGACGTGGACAAAATTTTGTTGTTTGGATTTTTGTTATTAGTAAGATGGGACTTTCTGAATGCTTATAGGATATTTTTGTATTTTTTTCATTTATTTTCTTTATGTAATTGATGTGTTCTAAAATGGTATTGTGCAGGATTTTCTTACTCTGTGACATGTATTTTTTTTTCGCAGAATGGGGAGGTGGAATCTTGCTTGTGGGGTCTATGGAAAGAAGGATTAATAAAAGAAAAAATGTGTTTTTAATTAATTAAATAGTAATAATAAAATAGGGAGAAAGAAATAAGATTTAAACAGTGTAATAAATGATTTAAAAAAAAAAAAAAGTTTCGGAAGAGTCAAAGGTTCAGTCGGTATTAATTTCAATTTTCGAAAAGTAGAATAAATGTTCTATTCGACATGAGTGACGTTTTGACCACATAAGTAAGGTAAAAAAAAAAAAAAAAAAAAAAAAGGATAAATATAGGGTTAAATAAACTATATGAAGAGATGAAAGAAAAAAGTGGGGCGTGAATGGAATTTAATTTCTGTGGCAAGCATGTTAGAATTTTGGAGAGGTGTTGAATTACATGGGTAGTTATTAATTTCATTATTCTCGGGAAATGATTCGAATTTTATTTTTTTTTATCGTGATTTCTGTTGATTTCGAGTAGAATCAACATGGAGCAAGTTTGAGTACTTCATGTGTGGAAATCCGATGTTTTCCGTGAAGCTATGTGTCTTCAAGGCAGGTTGCGCTTACCGACTTTGGAAAAAAAAAAAGAAAGTTTTTTCTGACATAGCAGTAAACGGAATGTATTCTGTCCAGCGTGAGCGGATCTAGTTGTAATCAACTTCAGGGAGCAAATGAAATGCCCTCTGACATGGTGTAAGGGGCAGAGGGGGTGCAATGGCTGACGTGGCCATTATGTTACGAATCGCTCAAGAGAAGATGAATGAAATATGTATGCAAGTACTTAGGAAAATAAAATGTTACCCTATTGTGAATTAAAGGTACCAAAATTAAAAAAAAACCATGCTGGGTGAATTTAATTGGTATTATTAAATTAAATTATTTTGGAATAGATTTGGTTGGTTTAGTTATATTTTAGGGACGTTTAGCGCGTAGTTGCATTTTTTTTTCATGAGAATTACAAGGCGATTAGGCTGTAGAAAGCAGTTTTTTCTGTTGTTTTATTTTTTTTTTATAAGCCACGGTATTGTCACAAATTAGAAAATTTGGCAGGGGAAATACTATTTTAGAGTAATGAGAACCCTGTTAAAACAATACTAGTGGTTCCAGTGAGTTGGAAGATGCCACGTAGGCCCAAGCAACGGCAATAAGTCTTGTCCAACAAAAGTCTGGCGTGCGAGGTCGCGATAATTCCTCAGGGTACGGAGCGACTGGACAGTCGGTACCAAGCCTAATCACGGGGAGATAGAAGAAAGGGAAAGATGCAGATTACGTAAGGGACAAGATAGAGCCTTATTATTTTTTTTATTTTTTTAGAGGAATGTGTGAGGGATATCTGGGTTGGAATCTTGGGACTTGCTGGGAATGCGGAAAAATCACAAAGGGAAAACTACTTAGTTAGAAATTGATGGCGCATTAGTTAGGGAGTGATGATTCCGTATCTTGTCGGGTTCCAGGAACTCAAACAGGCTCCGAGTGAATCAGTGTGAAGGCGTATCTTGACTTAGACCAACCAAGGGAGTTAGTAGAAGAGCTTTGTGAAGTCCCGAAGTAGTAGATTGAATAGAACAAAGCTCCAGTAATAGGACCACTCAGAGAAAGACGTCAGGGCATTACAGTAAAGGAAAAAAAAACTGGGACTTAGGCCTATGCTGAAAGTCGAGAACGCGAGTGGGATGGTTGGGTCGGTAGAGCATCAGACTTTTAATCTGAGGGTCTGGGGTTCGAGTCCCCATGCGATAAAGCTACCACCAACATGGAGCATCCGACGTTCTGGTCGTAATTGCGATATGCTGGCCCCATTTCGAAAAAGTGATCGAAAATGGAGTCTCCATTTGTTTGGCCAAGTGGTCCAAATAAAGAGCAGAGTCAGTGGAAAATATCACAATGCGACCGCCTAGACAAGATGTATATCTGCAAAGCTGTATCTTTGTCTAACTTGGAAGCAAGTTAATGTCTAGGAGGGACTTTTGAGAAGCAGCAGAAGGGTTGATAGTGTTGTAGAAGAGTCCTGGTGCCTGATCTTTCTTGGAAAAGGGGTGAGTCCGGAAAGTGAAAAAATAAAGATGTACTTCGGACATAATTATTTTTTTTTAGTTAGTTAGTTATTAAAAATGTATGGCTTGCCATACATTTTGATAAAAAAGGGGTGGAGGAATGTTAAAGAGCATCTCTCCCCCCTCTCTGGCTTTCTTACTCTTTCTATTTTCTCTCTGTGTGTCTCTATTAGAGAATAGAGAAAGAGAGAGGGAGAGGGAGAGAGAGAGAGAGAGAGGTGAATAACGTGGACAGTGGACACGTTTGCAAAAGAAGGGTCAGCTGACCAGATGACGTGGTATCATGTGATGAGGTTAGCTGATTCTTTCTTGGCAGTTGGGTTTTCGGGTGTTGAATAAGACAGACGGCTTTTCAGCTGTCTCCCCCCCCCTGGGCTGGGGAGGACGCTGACGTGTACCATCAAACAAGCAAGGTTCACCTCCATTCTGTGTCGACCTTTGGAAGGTGAATAAAAACATAAAAACCTTAATCATCGTCTTGGAGTGAATTCTTCATCCAACAGGCCAGCTCCCCTCCAAGAGACAATGAAAACCAGAGGAACAACCGACGACACATGAATAAAGGTATGTTAAGAAATGCATGCACACAAACACACACCCACGAAGACATGAACAATAAGATTAGAAACTAGACGATCACGTACACGAATCTCCTTGACAAAATCTCCTTTATGACACCCCCCGAATATATAACAGTGCGTGTTAGGTTCCTTCAGTTTTGATAGACTATGGATACCCATAGTAAAGGTATCCATAGTAAGGGTTATCGCGCGTGATATTTTTGTGGCAATGTTTGCGCAATCTTCAACCACACCTCTCCCGAGTCGGCATTGTAAAACACAAGTGACAACTGGAGGCTCAGGATGACTGATAACATATTACCAATATATATATATATATATATATATATATATATATATATATATATATATATATACGTTTTATTGTTTATTACCGTTTTTTTCTGTTTAGTTACATTATTGTTTTAGCTACGCGACCGTTTTTTTGTATATATATATATATATATATATATATATATATATATATATATATATATATATATATCAAACCCACACACATTTATATACGTTTCTCGGCATATATATATATATACATTTATATACTTTTCTCAACATATATATATATATATATATATATATATATATACATGTAGTCATCCACATACAGTACTGTTTCGCTGTTTCACAGCTCATCAGTGCGGGTAGCAAGCAGCTACCTCAAGCCAGGATCGATACCCATATATATATATATATATATATATATATATATATATATATATATGAGTAAATAATATTGGAATAATATTCAATTTTAAGTAGTAGACATTTTGTCGACTAACCTAGTAACCTCTCGATTCCTTATCGGTCCTTAAAAAGACTTATTATTTTAGATCGTCTGTTTCAGATCTCTGGATTCAATTTTGGTAGCGGCGTCTCGTTCAGACTTTATTTATCTTTTAGTGATGTTCCACTTCTGTTGTTTATTTGTTTATTTCGTGCTGTGTTCTACAGACCCACACAACAAGCAGCTTACTATTTCTGATAGATACATAAGATGTCCTAGATCAAACTTTCCTGGTGTCTTTTCTTTCGCACAAATTTTCTAATATTTTTGCTTTTTGTGTAATTATCGATATCCTTTTATCTGTTTGCGGGTGCCCAACTTCTCCCGATCTTCATTAATGACCTCTCAATTCACATTCCTAGATCATTCGTAGACATTTATGCAGACGACACTACCATCTATAGTAACATTTAAAAAGCGGGCAATTACTAAGCTCTCTCTGATACTATCGCTTCGAGTCTTGACTACGTGATGCAATGAGAGAAGAAGGCAGCTAGTCAATTTTTATACATCTAAAAACAAAGCTTCTCTCTTTCGATCATCAACGCTTTCACCGTCAATCTGACCTTAATTGAACTGCATGGCTCTCGTCTTGAGGAAGCACCATGTTTTACAAGCCTTTGAGATTAACCTTCACTCTTGATTTGAAATAGAACATACATATACATAAAATCCGTCGTCAAATCGCCGATATAATAATTAGATCATTCCAATGAATCGGCTACAATCAGACAAAACATGTTAGCATAAAAAATCTATCATAAAAATATTATTGCCGCAGTTAAAGTACGTATACTGTGATGCATGGAAAATATACTATCCAATAATTATTATGACTATTGCTTAGAAACAGCTATAGCTGAACTGTTTTCTCAGCTGTTCGTTTAACAGACCACATTTACATTATTAAACCACTGCTTTCTAAATGTTTTACTATGGACAGAAATCACACTTGATAATCGCATTATCACTTTTTAGTATGTCTTGGATATCATAGTCTTGATAATCCAAGTAACGACTTTGACTGCGAAGTAATATCTTATCTAGAACGATTTCCATGAAATATGTGTCCAATATTCAAATCAATTTAAAAAAAAAAATTATTTCATTAACGGACTTTATTTTTATTATAGGTGTATTTATTCTTTAAATGGCATGATATTTTATCCATTAAGTTGCGATGTAAAAACTAATGCGGAACGAAAACAACAATCGAATATTTTATGAAACTAGATGATCCATCTAAGAAAGAATATGAATGTTCAACCGTGTAGACCAGCAATTACCAAATAGGGTTCCTTCAAGATAATTAAGCAGGGATAATTATGCCTTTCTACTTATGTTTAATTACATTTCCCGTTGTTTCTATCGAAACATATTTTATTATACATTTACGGAATTGTAAATCAAATGATACAATGATCAAGTTATGTGTTAAATAGTTGTCAAAAAAGTATGTTGATTTTCTTCAACGTGATACATAAATATAAGAGGGCCATTTTTATTACCTGAACCAGTTATAAAAAGACATTGCTTGCATAATGAAAGAGAATAAAACAAAGATGGTAAAATATTTTTTTACGAAATTTGGATTCTTCTATTGATAGCAATGATTTATATGCCAACTGTTATTTACCTTTTGTCCGTTTAGATTCTTTTACTCATTTGCATGATCTAAAGATCTCTTGTATTAACTCCCCATTTTGTTTTACAAGGTGATCACCACTTATAAAAGCCCGGTAGCCACTCAGGGACAAGGGTTATTGCATGTAAAGTACGTTAGTGTGGGGGGTTAATAAAAATGTCTACTTAAGGGGGCGGTTCATCAGTAATTTGTTTACGTTCGGCTTGAAGACATCCAGGTTGTAGTCAGGTGGGAAGCAAGCAGATGGAAAAGAGTTCCACATGCGTGCAGTTCTAAGAAAGAAGCTTTGTTCATGGAATCTACGTTTTGATTTAGGCACAGATAAAGAGTGGGGAAAATTTTTTACAGTGGTTTCAGCTAGACGGGTGTTTTTCGTAAAATATTTGCGAGGGGGGACTAGAGATTGGAGCTCAGACGAGCACCTGCCATGGAAATAACGATAAAACAAAGATAGGCTCGCAACGTCTCTTCTGTGGGAGAGAAGTTGCAGGGAAGAGAAAAGGGCATCCCCCACTAAGCCACGAAGTTTATTTTGTACTCTGGCAAGGCAGGATAGGCTGTTTTTGGCAGTTCCAGATATGGCAGCAGTATTCCATCCTTGTACGTTGCCGAAGTCCTGAATCGCATGAATATCGTTTTATCTATTTGCGGGATTCTTTTCTGTACTCCATTTTCTATTTTTTCTTTCTATTCTTTTGGTAGTGATTGCTCTGTTGTGTATGCTATATCTAACAGTTTTGATAACGTAAAAGAACCTAATCTGTTAATCTCTATCTTTCTTCAGTGAACTTTATATTAATCAGTCCGGTGTATATTTGAAAGGGTTCCACAAAAGTAAAAAAAAAGTTTAGAAACACTGATGTAAGCAGAGAATGATTTGTGTAATTTACATTTATATACTTACCTCTCCCTATCAGAAAAAAAAAACCCAATAATTTTCAAAACTGATCCTTTTTATTCCTTTTTTTTTTAATTCAAGCAACAAACTTCTGACTCTAATTATTTCCTTTTCCAAAGTTCCAACTTTCACATTCGATGTTCAATAGTCACTTATTTGCCCAGAAGGCGAAACCAATATTGCTTATTCGATTTCTTGTAAACGATTCTTCAACGCTGGGTATTTATTTCGTATATGTCTTATGGCAAAATTACTTTCTGTTTTTTCTTTAGACCTTAAATATCCACTTATTTCTTTCGGCAGAACTGTTGGATTTTGTCATTAACGAGAATCATGTTTCGGAGAAACAAATCAATTATCTCGTCTTTACTTCCGATCCTGTTCATGATGTTTACCTTCTAAATGCTGAACTTAGTCATCGCCACGTGACCGTGACATCATAGATCAGTTAATGGGCTTCGTCTCTCGGTGGCTCGCTTCTTATATAATTAACTTTCCTTGATATCACTGAAAGAATAATGGTCACCGTAAGATTAAAACATTGTTGCTATCACTGGTAAGTCAAATTGGAACTGCGATATTTGAACGTCATTGTTAATTAATATATTATCGTATGGAATCAGTAGGGCTATGGCAACAGAATATCCGTATCATTGTTTTGACTCTCGAGTTTATATCCGACACAGTTACAGATAGTTAATCAACCGAGAACCACATCACTCTATATAAAAGCATATAAGATATCAACTGATATACACTCGAGAGTCAAAATAATGAAAAGATTATGCTGTTGTCCTAGCCCTAGTTATAAGTTTCCAGTACTTTATTGCATTTCTGGTTTCTATTCTTCTTTTAATTTTATATACTTTTATTTGCTATATGTTGTATTTTTATTTTCATGTCGGCATTTAAATTTTGCACATTTTAGATTTTATTTTTATACATAGGAGTCACCACTTATCAAGGCCTAGCGGCCATTCAGGGATAAGTGTTATTGAGTGTACAGTAATCAACGGAATAATATCGTAATAGTCGTTAGTAATCGAAATTTGGTAAATTGGGTTACTTAAGACGGCGGTTCATCAAGAATGTGTTTATGTTGGACTTAAAGACAACCAATTGTAGTTAGCTGGGAAACGGAAGAGAGTTCAACTGGTGTGCAGTTCTAAGAAAGAAGCTTTGTTCGTGGAATCCAGATTTTGACTTGTTTCATTTAGGTAAGTGATAGTGGTCAATTGGTGAACGACACAGACTTAGGATCTTGATGCATTATGTTTACATCCGGTTCGTTCCACAAAAAATAGCTTTAATTTAGGATATTGGTAACCCGAACCTATTCCCTCCTTTAAGTACATGTCTTTCTTACTAGATCAAATCAAGAAAAGCAATGCAACAAATAATCTTCGGATTCATACCGTATGACGACGACAACGACGACGACGACGACGATGATGATGATGATGATGATGATGATGATGATGATGATGATGATGATGATGAGCTTCATTTTAATGCTTACATCTGCTTGAAACTTGATTTTCTGTTTGTTGGAATATTCAGATAAGTTTTCTCAACTTCAACTTCGATATTATTCGCACAACTATCCGGCCAATGTACCCTACTACGGTTGTAGAAAAGTTTTCTTGAATTCAATAATCTTTATGTCGAACTCGGGAATCTGTTTGGAATTGCGTACTGAACCTTTTAATTAATGCCTCGGTTAAGCCCCGTCTCATTTCGTCAGTTACCACCATGTAGAAGTTTTAAATCATGTATAATTAGATTCTGTCTATCGCCTGTAGGGAAATCTCAGAAGACTATCAATTTGTATATAAAAATTAAATACTAGGAGGAGTAAACTTCTAATATAAACCATTTATTTACAAGCGGATATTTGTGAAATGACAATCTGTTAATGTAAACATTTCAAATAATAAAAACACCAAAATTATATGCAAATGGATTTCTTTGTTTTAACTCCGATAGTTTTTTTTATAAAAATTAGTGAAATATGGCACATTATATGACACCACGAACACATGATCTTAAATTCTAACCTAAACTGTGCAATAGAAAACAAACAGCAGCCATTTTGGTGAAATGCAGCCTGTTTCAACGTGCTAACTTTATATACAAGATGAGACCTAAATGTACATTCAGTAAAACTGAGAAATCTAAAATTGTGCAAAAGATTCATAATTAGATATCGACTTTAGAAATAGACGAATAATTGGATTTTTATCATCGTACAATTAAAAAATTGCTCGTGACCCTGCACCTTGCAACGGATGTTCTCGTGAAAGAAAAATTTGAAAGGTGCAGCTGTATCGAATCAAGCCATCAGTAGGATTAAGAGAGGTCTTCCGTTTAAGCTAGCAAAAGTTTTGAAAAAAAGCCGGCGTTTCTGAACAACGTAAACATCATAAACATATGGTGAGCTACGATGTTCACTCTTTCGCTGCCGGAAATTCAAGTGCCCCGAGACGTTTTCTGCGCAAGCGGCTAGAGGCGCCCTTTTTCTTTTTACTGAATTGCTCTGGAGGTTCAATGTTTTGATTTTTTTTTTTGACCAATCACAGAGTTTTCCGGGCTGTCGGAAATTACGTGTCTGGGAGCCGGTGAAAATCTTTAAAAACCTCTGTATTTTCCAAAAAAAGTGCAGTTAACAAAATTCAGAGATAGTGTTGAAAGATATATATATCACTACCGTCTGCAGCTAAAAACTAACGCGACAACACTGTGAACGTAGCAGGCGAGTCGGCTGATAAAACAATGTGGGCGAACACACAGACACAGTAACTAACTTTTGTATTCCCCCTTCTACTATCGCATGCTCATTTTTAATTAATTTTATGTAAACAATTATTTTAAAACGTCCTTAATCTCAACTAATTCCCCCCTTTTGTTCACTCATAAATGAACTATTATTTTCATTGAAATATTTCCTAATAAGTAATAAATCTTTTTTTATAAATTGAGAGTTAACTGTATTTATTTTGTTGATATATTTTCTACGAAAGAACATCGTAAATTCGACTCTCTGTCTTGCTCTCTTTACTTCTTTTCCCCACAATAATAGTAAAATTAATTAATAAATAATAAACAAATGTAAGAAACATTGGAAAAGGCCAAAAATCCATAAACAATCAGAAAAACAACAATCTACAAAACAAACTAGTATTTACTTACATGTCAAAATTATTAGCAGACGTTTACGTTAACCAACGAACTATCTCTTAATGGTTAGATGATATTCTATTTTAATTAATAATTTCAGGTTACTAATTAAGGACCATTGACATTAGAAAATTCTCATTTAAAAAACTTATAAGAAAAACATAAACGCACGTTACACCTAACATGATATCAAACACGTATTTTCGTTTTGTGTATTTATTTTATTAATATATATATATATATATATGTGTGTGGATATTTTCACATTTAATACCAATACGGAATCAACTAACACATTGCGAGAGCTTACAAAGTTATTAATTATCTATTAAATATTAAGAGAATTTTTCTACTTAAACTGCAACTCAACACTTTCCTTTAAATTGACGACTTTTATAAATTTTCGGGTCCGCTGAAAACGAATACCATATTCAAACAGACATATAGTTTTTGGATATTAAGTCATTTTTCCAACCTATCATTTAATGAATTTTAGTGGCTTACGCCATTATTAACATAATAGGAGCTGTTTTGCAAGTCGTATACGCATTATTCCTTGTTCAGTTGGAAAAACATGGCTATCATTGGAAACATAAGAGATTACATTGAATAGTAAAGGCTTTAATATCTAGAAATCTACTTGTCTACCCTAAATTTTAATTTAACATTCGTTTTCAGCATCCACGAATACTTATAAAATTCGGAAATTTAGCGGTGAATTTTGAATTAAAGTGACAAATACTACCAAGATCATGTTTTACCTATGGATGATAAAGTACATTTCTCATGTGTCACGCTCATTCTATGAAACAAATACTCATCATTATATATTATCATATCGAGATATTGAAAATTAAGTATGAAAACTAGAAAATACAAACTATCTTAATTACGGTCGATGAATGCTTAGGAACTGCATAAATGGATAGATAAATGGTCGATGTTAATAGAAATCGTTGCACTTTCCTGAATTCCCTGTACAATTAGGTAAAAGAACGCGTTTATACATCGGTTTATCCGCTATGTGAAATACTCAGTAAATGATCCGATATAAAATCTAAAATAGAAAAACAATATACGTTTAATATCGATTACCGACGATTAAGCAATAAAGTCGATAGGAAAAAAAAAAAACGCCCAAAACTGAAAATCGATTCTGGTAGTAAATAGACTATCCTTCTCAGAATTAATGGATTTATGTTTTTTCTGTTCTTAAAGACGAAATCACCAACAACAATTTTATATACATTATTTGTTTTTTTGTTTTTTTTCTTTTAGTTTCGTCATTTTATTTTAGTTGTTGTCTGAAAAAAAAAGGTCAGTATCAAGGATCGGCTCACTATTGATTATACAATGATATAGAAATAACACTGAAAAACAAAAGAAAATCTTTTTTATTATATTTTTTTTACATTAGATTTGATTTGCGTAACTTGGTTAGTAAATCACGTAGATTGATTAAAGAGTAAGGAATGAGTGGTGTAATAACGGCAGCTCATTAAAGAATAAATAACCCCGGATTCAACCCGAGGAACGGATATGAAATATCCTTGTTTCGTATCATTCGCCACATCCTTTTATCATATAAATAGACTAGAAGAAGGGCGCCCGCCTTTGCCCAGTCGTAAAATACGCTAAAATATGATAATTTAATTTGTCCAGCTTTCGTATCTATTTTAATAGAGTCGTTATTTACAAAGTAAAAAAAAATATATATATTTGGGTGCTATCAGCTGGAATCGAAACCAGAAGCCAAACTGTAGCATTCTAAGCTGGTAACTTTACCACTTTACCAACGTAACACGCATATGAACTGATTAAAAATTAAAAATAAACTAAGATTTATGTACAAAATATATAGCGATTTTTTTTTAAATTTAGATCATGTAAAAACTATTTTAACCATGAAAGAAGGGTCCAGAATAAATCCAATTATTTGAGGCTCCTAGCGCCAATCTACGACTTTTAGTTTCGGCAGAGATAGTTGGTTGGTTGTTTTTGTTTCACGGCATATCAACCCTTTTCGGGCTATTTAATGCCGAATCCAAAGATTTTGAAGAATTTTTTTTTTAATAGAATATAGCTGTTGTTTTCACGTCGGTTTCTATTTAACCCATAGTTGGGACCCTAACAGGTACTACCACTCCGGGTCAGAGTGGACCTGGGAGCAATGGTAATTAAAGGGTGGCTCCACATCCCCAAAGTCCACAAGCTGGGGCCTCACCACTGGATATAACTTAAGGTCATATCCAGGACCCCCATTGAGGGACTTTTACCCTCTGCAGGGGGGGGCAGTCGGCGTATTCTAATGCTCCACCGACAGGGCCGGCAGAGATAGAATTTGAAAATATGGAGACATACAGACATATAGCCTTTTATATATCAGATGATCTGGTTCATTTCCATTAGCACATAGACAAGGTTACGAGTTTTTGTATTGCTTTACTGAAAAAGAGAAAACACGTATTCAAGAACGATTGGTCAATCAGATATGTTTCTGACAAAGGGAGACTAATTGCTGTTTTATTTAAAGTCGGAACATATCTACTGAAAACATATCATTGGCTACTTTTTAATCTTGCGTATTATTTTTTTCTGTTTAACTTCATATATTAAGTCGCACTCTGCTTTATCTAAAGCGATTTCCATAGATAAAATAAAATACTGCCAGTGTTCTAGATAATCCCCTTTAAAAAACATGCGATTCGAATGGCGTCTTAATCAAAATACTAAAATGTCCCTTTGCTTCTTCTCTTATTTAATCAACGATGTAATCGACTTATACGGTTAGTGACAAACGAGTCCCTAGATGATGACAGCTTGCACTGTTTACAGTTATCAGCTATTTCTAATAACGACGTAATCATTAAGTGATGCCGTAATTATATGACATCATCATCATTTGTGACGTCAACATTTACGATGTTATCATTTGATATATCAAGTGGGTGTGAGGACAAATAAACCAACTGGCAAAAATGTAAGAAAACTAGATCCATGCAGTTTTTTTTTACATAGGCGTCCCCACTTATCAAGGCCGATAGGCCACTCAAGGATAAGGGTTAAAGAGTGTACAGCAATCAAAAGGGTAATATAGTAATCGATAGTAATGGAAGTTCGGTAAATTTGTTAACTTAAGTGGAACGGCTCATCAGAAACTTGTTCACGTTGGTCTTGAAGACAACTATATTATAGACAGCTGGAAAGCAGGAAAAGGGAAGACAATTCCACGGGTGTGCAGTTCTAAGAAAGAAGCTTTGATCATGGAATCTACGTTTAGGTTAAGGCACAAATAAAGAGTGGGGGATTATTGGTAGTGTTTTCAGCTAGACGAGTGTTTATTGTCAAAGTTTGGCGAGGGGGGACCATAGCTTGAAGCTCAGTCGAACACTTTCCATGAAAATAACGATAAATCAGGGACAAACTCGCAACATCTCTTCTGTGAGATAGAGGTTGCAGGGAAGAGAAAAGGACATCTCCCACCAGGCTACGAAGTCTATTTTGAACCCTATTAAGACAGGACAAGTCCTTTCTAGCAGCTTCTGCACAGATGTGGCAATAGTATTCCATACTTGGACGTATCTGGCTCTTATATAGATAGAGAATTGCATCAGCAGTGAGATATTTACTGGATCGATAGAAGGATTCCACCATTCTTCCAGCGGCCTTGGCAGCAGATTTGATGTACGTATTCCATTTAAGATCAGGAGTAAAGGTCAAGCCCAGAAGCCTGTCAAAACTTGAGGCCTCCCCAAGACGAGAGCCATTCATTTTCATTGATGCCAGATGGGGATCAGAACGTTGATGATGTAAAGATAGAAGCTTAGTTTAAGATGCATTAAAAGTAACCAGCCACTCCTTTTCCCATTGTACGTGATCAAGATCAGAGAAGAGAGAATCGGAGAGAACTTGGTCGTTTACTGTCTTAGAGGTGCTATCATAAATGGTAGTGTCGTAAGCATAAATGTTTACAAATGATGTAAGGATGTGATTTGGAAGATCATTAATGTAGATCAGGAAAAGAGTTGGGCTCAGGATGGACCCCTGAGGGACCCCAGCATTAATACTGTGAGCTTCTGATTTTTGCCCATCAACTACTACTCTTATGACCCTATCAGGGAGAAATAGTTTAATAATTGAGAAGACATTTCCAGCTATACCATAGCTGGAGATCTTGTGAAGTAAACCTTTATGCCATACCCTATGTCAAGAGCAATTGTCCTAGAAAGGTTGCCTCTGTCGAGAGATTCGCTAATCCTATGAGATATAACTGTAAGCACATCTGCTGTAGATCTAGCAGAACGGAAACCATATTTTGTGTCACTAAGACGGGTATTTTTGTTGAGATGGTTGATTACTTCTCTATTTAACACAGATTCCAGCAACTTACTCATGACGCACAGGATAGTTATTGGCCTGTACTGAGAGGGGAATGAACGATCGCCTGAATTCTTAAATACAGAGCATACTGATGAGATTTTCCAGGGTGATGGGAAGCAATTCTCCTTAAGACAACGTTTAAACAGTTTTGTAAGTGTGGGTGCTACTTCTGGTTGAAGGTTTTTGAGTACTATAATTGGAATACCGTCAGGGCCGGTTGCTTTACTAGAATCAAGATTTTTGATTAGCTTGGCAACATCACGTACAGATATTTGTATATCACATAGCATGTTTTCTGATACAGGAGAAAATATTGGGGGTTGGCGGCCTTGGTCGCAAAGGGTAGAATTAGCTGCAAAGTTCTTGGCAAAGAGTTTGGCTTTGTCTGATGTTGACAAGATTAACTCAGGTCCATTGATGATAGTTGGAATAGAGCACACGCTTCTGTTCAGGATTCTGTTTGCTATTTGCCAAAACTGGTGGAAACCAAGCCGCTGCTCAGCAACTTTGGACTTGATGGACTGAGCATATAACTCTCTTGCATTCTTTATTACTTTCTTACAATGGTTGCTGGCAGTCCTGAAAGCGGCTTTAGTTTCTGTTAAGTTTGCAGGTTGAAACAAGTAACGTAGATAGCAATACAAATGACGACTCAACAAACAAAGGTTGATCAAATACGAAGTGTATTAGAAAAAGGTATATTTACAGGATATTTACATAATGGTGTCAAATAAGAGTGTCTTTGCTGGAGAAACATATCTGCTCTCGGCGGCCTTCGGTGGCTTCTGGTGAACACACACCCAGACTAACTGAGTCTTCCTATTTATGTGTAATTACTATCCACATATGCAAATGAATGTGTGCCACCACAACAGTTTCCATATATCTATTACTTTGGAAGCAGTGGAAAAAGTGATTTCTGTGCGTAATAGCAGCAGCACATTCTGGAGAAAACCATGGGTGGCTGTTAGGTATTGCTGGAACTTTTTCGAGGGTATGAAATGGTCTATACCTACAATTAACCATTCCGTCAGGTCTGATACTATAGACGACACATCCTTTTTAAACATGGAACGCAGAGGAAGATCCAATATAAATGTACGGAAACTATCCCAGTCAGCCATAGTGTATCGATATACTGTACGATGGAGAGGTACGTCTGAGGACTTATTACATTTCATTGCTATCTTAATTGATACAACTGAGTGTTCAGGGCAAGTTGTGAGAAATAGTTCTAGGAGACTTGCATACTGGCTGTCATTGTCGGGCACACGGGTTGGTTCGTGAACAATCTGAGTGAGGTCATAATCAATGGAGAAATCATGACAGAACCTCTCCTCATCATCGGTCTTGTTGTAGTGGGTCAACCATTCCACATTGTGAACATTGAAGTCTCCACATACGTGAATATTAGCTGAAGGATAAGCTGATAGAACTTGGTCAATTTTCTCAGATATGCTTTTAAAGATAGTAACTCCGCTGTTATGGGGGCGATAGAGAGTAAATATAAATGCGGTATTGTGAGCTAGTGCAACCCGGAAGCACATATAGGGTAAGTTAGGATCTTCTCTGAGATGTCCCTACCACATGGAAAGCCATCTTTAATATATGCACATATTCCATGCCCATGGCGATCTTGGGGATCTCCTCTAGAAGAGGGTTTATGATACTGATAGATAAAAGATAAATCCCCCTTATTCTATGATTTGATAAATTGCGTAATCGTTTTGGGCATCATTAGTTATGCACGGTTATTCCCTGTCCATCTGTAGCGGTTAACGAACTATTTTATATATGCAGATCAATGCCCTTTGTCAACGTGATTCGACAAGATTAACCAATCAGTTGGCAGAGCGCATTGATTTTAGCTGTCTCCTAAAGTATTAGTTTTAGCCCTTTGGAAACTACGCTGATTTGGGCAGAGAGACACTAGCCAGCGACCAGAACAGATCTCTCTCACAGCACTCCTAACACCGCTACTCACTGGCTACTGCCATTCGTCGTTCACCACCCGACCATCAGCAGACGACACCCAGCCAGGCATATTCCTTTGCCCTTTCTTTCTTTTCAGTTCGAGAAACAATTTCGTCTTTATTCTGCAATAAACCCCTTTTGTTGTTCCTTGTTTCAAGGAGGGGTGTTGTTGTTTTTGTAATTATTAGGAGATACGTCACTCTGTATGATGGAGCAAGAGCTCACAAAGACAAACCGACAAGATAACAAAATTTCCAAGGTATTTTTCATACACACACACACATACATACATACATACATATATATATATATATATATATATATATATATATATATATATATCGACTGGTGTCAATCATGACAATCTGCAATGATGATTTCCGGAAGGATGACACGAGTGTCTGTATGGATTTAATAATTATGTCAACCCCTTGAAGAAACTCGTTTAATATTATTAAGCACTTTCAGTTGAAATAAAATGTCGGTCAATTTAGCTCTGATGCGCAGATCATCATATAATGATTAGATCACTCTGACAGACGTTAAAAAGCATTTAAAAAATAAATGTTTAAATTTCAACAATATTTCTCGAGGTTAACGGTAGCTGAATGGATTAGGTCCTTGCTAATGAAGCCAAAGATGGTTTCTGTTGCCGGGTTCGAATCTATCGACTGGTGTTAATCAAAGATGCATCTATGCGAATACGTAGTAGATTATTAAGAAAAGGATAATAATTAATTTCAAATTGTCAAAAGTTTAAATATATTCGCTGTAGTCATTCTTGATGCAGTAAATTTCTTATGTTAAGAAACTACGTGCACTTTCATATAGAACGAACTAAAGAATATGTAAATGTTATACGAATGTGTTTTTTATTTACTTTTGTTTCTCTCGAACAACTCATCTTGTCACTGTTATAGCTATATGACGGAAATGACGTCAAGGGTTGGGTAGCAGTATATTGTTCAGGTTTATCAACATTTCGTTCATATTGTTAAAGCCAGGAAAACAGGAAACACAGGGAAATTCCAAAAGCAAATAGTGAGTGGAAAGAAGATTTTAGATCGGATAATTTTTCATAGATTTTTACCGTGAAAAGTTTCGTTTTGTTTCTAATCAGATGGATCTTAGTTATTGACGTTGGGATGCAACGAATGCTCTCATCTTGACAGTTTCCGGCTGTTGTTTCCAACTTACAGTACAGGACCCTAACTATTTGAGAGCACATAGAGCCACTACACTATCATCAATTGTACAATATCGGGATGTTTGTAGCGCAATGTTGCGCATGCCGACATTCTAACTGTAATCTCTAAACGTATATACCATGCACTGAATAAGGCAGGGGGCAGTTGCAGTAAATATAGCTAATGTTTTTAACAAGGTATGGCACGATAGTCTTCTAATGAAAATCAAATTCTATGGTATTACTGGACAAATACTTAACATAATTAAACCCTTCGCCAACCTGATGAGTGCTGAACTAAGCTTCATCATCTAAGCGTGAACCATCGATGAAATGTTGCATACCTCTGCCTGTTTCACAACTATTTTAATGGTGAATGCTCCGACGAACCACAAACCCTTGTACCCCCTCGATGTAAATACCCTTGGCAAACCCGACAAGCAGCAAACTCCCACCCCTACACAATAGAAATCCCGAGATGTAAGAAAGCCTTCTACTCTAATAGTTTCTTCCCTAGAATCGTTGAACATTGGAATTCCCTTCGGGTTCCTGCTTTCCCAACTGAACTGAACTGACATGCAGAAGTTCAAGTGTAATGTGAACAGACATATTTCTGTTCAATTCCTTACATAGTATACCTTCAACGCCTTGTTTTGGATGAAAATGTAATAAAATTACAAACACACGCACGCAACATTCCGCTAATTGGACATGAGCTTTACCTAGGCAGACAGTTCGAAGGTTAGCCATTCTTTATTGTACCGTATCTAAGAGGAATAGATCAGTCAACCCAGGTCTGACGTGAGAAAAGCAATTCATCCATGAAAAAAGGTTGTATAAAAGAGATATAGGATATTGGCAGATGTTATATATTCCATCTCAGTGGAGGAAGTCTACGTTCTTAGCAGCAGACTTGGTATTATCTTCTCTGTACTTATGCCAGTTTATGTTGCCTAAGGTCGAAGAGGTTAAACGTGTAATCTTGGAGTGTTTGCTATGGCAATCAATTGTTGTCCTCGTACGTCATAAGAATTGATTATAATTCAGAGAAAATCCATTATAGTAAACAATATAAAATAAGTCAGAAAAGAAAAGTAAATTGCCTTTGGGGAGGCTCCATGTATTGACAAGCTTCTGGACTTGGCCTTTACTCCTGATCTAAAATGGAATACATACATGAAATCCGTTGCCAAGATCCTTAGAAAAATGATGGAATCTTTCTATAGATCCCGTAGATATATACCTGCTGATGCAATTATCCTCCTGTGTAAGAGACAGGCACGTCCAAGGATGGAGTATTGTTGTCACATCTGGGCAGGAGCTGCTAGGAAGAGCTTATCTTGCCTTGACAGAGTTGGTTTTAGAGACAGCATCATGAAATATATATACAGTTGTGCGCAAAAGTATTCGACCCCTACCAAAATTGTCTTATTTCTTTGAATGGATACTTCAATAATCTTTAAACCCTTCTTTAACGACTAAGTTCGAATAAACTGTATAGTTTTCAACAAAAAATAATAAAAAGTAATTAGCGCTTGATAATATAAATACATTTATTTACGAAAATAAAAATATGGATGTTGCAAAAGTATTCGACCCCTTTTCATTAATACTTGGTTGAAGCTCATTTGACCTTGATTACTGCAAGTAAACGTTTCCTATAACATCTAACGAGATTCTACATCTGTCCACTGGAATTTTAAGCAACTCTCCTTGACAGTACTGTTTTAATTCAATCAAATTAGATGGTTTTCTTTTATGTACCGCAATTTTTTAATCATGCCATAAATGCTCAATCGGATTTATGTCTGGAGACTGGGAAGGCTATTCTAGAACTTTCACCTTATTATTCTTTAACCATGCCTTAGTGCTCTTTGAAGTGTGTTTAGGATCGTTGTCCTGTTCAAAGGTATACCTCCTTCCATGCCCCAACTGGTTCGCAGACGCAACAAGATTTTCTTTCAGTATTGACTGATATTTTACTGAATCCATTCTGCCATCGATTATGGTTAATCTTCCAGTTCCTTATATACTGAAACAGCCCCACACCATGATTGATCCACCCCCATGCTTAACGGTTGGAACGGTATTCTTCACATTATAAGCAGTATTTTCTTTTCGCCAAACATAGCGTTGCTGGTTGCGTCCAAATAGTTCCACTTTCGTTTCGTCTGACCAAATTATATTATTCCAGTAATCAACAGGCATTTCTAGGAACTTTTTTGCAAAATTTAATCGAGCCTTTTGATGAGCTTTGGAAAGTAAGGGCTTCCTTCTGGCAATACGTCCATGCAATCCGGCACGATTTAATGCCCTACGAATAGTTAACAAGTGTACATCTGAGACAGCATTCTTCAAATCGTTCTGCACGTCCTTTAGGTTAGATTTAGAGTCTATTGAAACTTGTCTAACAATGTTCCTAGCCCCACGTGTCGTAATTTTTCTTGGACGACCTGATCTTGGAAGACTTGATTCAATCCCTTTTACTTTCCATTTTTTGATAATGGACATAATAGTCGACCGTGCTATAGAAAAACGTTTGGAAATTTTTTTATAACCTTCTCCAGGCTGGTAGGCATCGATTACTTTCTTTTTAATGTCTTAAGAGAACTCTTTGTTCTTTGTCATAGTTGCAGATTTGTTGACGTTGAAAAAGATTTTTTTTTACTTGAAACAATTATTCAATCATTCAATATGACATTGAAGTTCAATTTGAACTGATTTTAGATTTAGTAGAGTGATAAATATTATTTATAGGAAATAAATACAAGGTCAGACTAAAATAATAAACTTAATGACGCTTTTATTTTAACTTTAAATTAAAGGGGTCGAATATTTTTGCAACATCCATATTTATATTTTTTGTAAATAAATTGATATATATTATTAATCTCGAATTACTTTTCCTCATTTATTGTTGAAAAATATACAATTTATTCATAATTAGCCGTTAAAAGGCGTTATGAAGATTTTTGAAGTATAGATTCAACGAAACAAGAAAATTTAGACAGGGGTCGAATATTTTTGCGCACAACTGTATATATATATATATATATATATATATATATATACATCTCTCTCTCTATATATATATGTATGTATATATATACATATATATATATATATATATATATATATATAGGGAAGATAAAAGAAAAAAATAAGATCAATTTTTTTAATAGGACACTGCTTGGAATAATGCAAAACTCAACACATTTTTCTGGAGGTTATATAGAGTATCTATAAAATAAAAAAAAATGACAATATAAAACGATATACTAATATATATAGAGTAACTCGTTTATTCAATAATGGTGATACCTCAATTAAGAGTGTAAGTAAAAACGATTTTTACCATGTTATTTCGCAGCCTAATGCTTCTCATCAGAAAAACAGAGAAGATTCTTAGGAACATGATAGGGATGCGGCGTCTAGCGATAGTTACGTTAGGCGCGAAATGTTGTGCAGTGAGAGGTTAAATATTGAGATTGTTTGGGGGTGAGAGAAATAAATTGATCTCTGTCTTATAGGAGGAGTATAGCTTTTATTATATAATGAATGTAAGTGTAGGCATATCTGTCATGGTGGGTTTAATATATAAGTACAATATGCGGGATTAAAATCTCGGATAGAATATAAAGTACGTGAGTTAAAAGAATACTCCTATTTTATCATATATATTGATATATTATAACTATGGAAGTGGTTTACTTGAAATATGAAATTTATGCTATGTTGGTATATTTTAGAAGGAGTATCTGAAACTATACTTAAAAGAAATATAAATTATTAGAAATAATACTATGATAAGATAATAAATGCGAGGGTATAAATTATACGCGGTACACTATAGAAAGATTTTTTAAAGAGAACTTGATAGACAATAAACAGATGGTATAATATATGAGAGTATTGGATGAATAAATATCAAAAATATAATAATTATAGAGTAATAATAAATGACGACCAGAACCTGCTGAAATTCCAGTAATATATTGATGTTGGCATTCGGCGGATATTCAGCATAAGTGGAGACGCCCTGATATTTTTGGAGCTATTTTTTAAACTGCAAAAGTATTTATCCAAGCTAGCAGGGACGCCCGGCGTATCCAGGTCATAAAATACGCTTAAATATTATATTTTCATTCTTGCAGATTTCGTATATATTATTATAGAGTTACTGTTCTATGGATTCTTATATATTATAATGATGCGATCCCCCCTCAAAAAAATGTATATGAATTAGGTTCATTAGCTTGAATCGAAATCGATTCCCAAACTTATGAATATATATATATATATATATATATATATATATATATATATATATATATATATATATATATATATATAGTTTTAAATAAAATACTAGGCGGAAGTTTCTCGAGAGCTCTTTCGGCTATCATTTCGTCAGGAGTAAATCGATAGCAATCTAAATAATATTGTAACGAAAATAAAGAGTTCTATTGGGGAACTTATTATAATATATTATATATATATATATATATATATATATATATATATATATATATATATATATATATATATATATGTTTGGTTCCTTTAGGAATAATCGAAACCGAAATCAAATCTTATGAAGAATTCTTGATAAAATATCTATATAAAATACAGATTACTAAGGTGCCATCAGTTAAAATCGAAACCGAAACAAAGACTTGTGAAGAATTCTTGATAAAAGCTTTTTTTTAAATGATTATGCGAGTGGCATCTATAATATAAATCTTACCTGTCTGTTTTAATGTATGTATGTATGTATGTATGTATGTCCCGCAAAACTTTCGACAAAAGCAACGGATTTTCGAAAGATTAGTATCGTTTTAAAGCTCGACCCTTCTGAAGACACATATCGAAAAATTTGCCGAAAAATTAATTAATTAACCCTGAACTGAGCACTTTTCTACAGGGAGGGGTCGCATTTTTCGCCGATATTTTCGAAAATCATCCCTCGATTGACTAGTCTTAATTTCTATCTACGACACTTCCGATTTGGCGATGGACGCAACAGCAAAGACGCCACATTTTTTAAAACATTCTTTTCCTCCTTCGCAGTACGGGTTCGAGCCTGCCTATCTACTACCACTTTTGTTTTGTTTTCTTTTTTTTTGCTCAAAACATACCTCTAAACACCCGGGCAACGTCAAGCATCCGGGAATCCGGGCATCCGGGCACCCGGGCTAGTTAGCTATAACCGAAATCAAATCTTATGAATAATTCTTGGTAAAATTATTTATTTTAAGAAACAAATGTACATAACAATTAATGTACCCGGATGTAAGCGTTTCACAGAAAATATCGCACACGTTATTGCATTAATATGTAGATAAAGATATAAGAAATAAAAAAAAGTTATTAATAGGGCTATGACAACAGAAGATTATTTTCATTGTTTTGACTCTCGAGTATATATCCTACACAGTTAATAAACCGAGAACCACATCATTCAATTTAAAAGCATATAAGATATCAACGGATACACACTCGAAAGTCCAAACAATGAAAAGAATATGCTGCTGTCCTTGCTCTAGTTATTAAATATAGGAGGCTAAAAATAAATATAAAAAATAAGAATACAAATATAAATATACTAGCAGTTCAACCCGGCTTTTCTAGGGCCCTATGTACTGGTCATGACTTTATGTGCATATGTATATATTAAAAAGTGTGCATATGTACGGTAATGCCTTTTTATATAATAGGCTTTCTTAACTACTATAGAGAAAAGTTTGTAAAGACCGCAGAGGTCATTTTATTTTTTAACTTTGACAATTATGCCTCCTTAACATTTATTGTTTTGGGCTCAAATCAAGATAAAAAGTTTGGCGCATGTCCAAGTAATCTACATCTAAAATTTCAAGTGCTTAGACCCAAAATTGGCGGAGGAGTTTGTGTTGTGTAGCAGGGACTCATATTTAAGAGATGACGCGGAGTTCCAAATCAATAGATGCTGAATAACAGGGGTATATATTTAAAAAATGAAGTGGGGTTCATATCGGGGCACATATATAACGGGAATCATGCACAGACATAACGTTAGTGATGATGAGGGAGAGAGGACATACAGTCCTGGGATGCTTAGGACTTTATATATACACTGACTTGAGATGTATACAAGTTCTTAACACAGAGGAGGAGGATATACTTCACTTATGATGATGGTGGGGACACATAATACTTGAAAGGGTTTACACAAAAGTTCGTTATAATTGATAATAAACACCTTTTTCTTTTGTAAGTGAATGACGGCACGAGACAACAAGTACAAAACATGATGATAACTTCTTTATTTATCGGATCGACGATCGATTGACGTCAGGAATTCACTTGTATCTACATAGTTAATCTTCTACCCCTTCGCCTCTAAGGGGACTCTCCTCTGACTATGTCAACTCTTGGCTGATCAACTCTCTCTCTGACTGACTGACTGACGTACTTTAACTGACAAACCCATAGAACTATATGAAGAATTGTCCTTTGTCTATGCCGTCAGAAGTGTGTTATTCAAACATGACTAATTTAGCGTGGCTATGCATATGTTTGCCCAAAACACACTTCTGCAAACAAAATAATCCTCTCCTTACCTATTTTAACCTAACCTATTTTTTAAAGAATATATTTTTAATTTTCATTGCTCATTCTTTTACTGACATATTTAATATTCAGATTTCTAAAAGAATTAACAATAGGCTTAATTTCTCACATTCCATTTCTTAACTTTTCCTACAGGGTTCGATTCTATGCTTATCCTAATCTCATTTTCACTTATTTAATTTTCTTCTTATTTACATCGAAATGGCTGCCCCCTTTCCATGTAACATTTGGTAGAATCTGCTAAGGTAAACTCTTTCAATTTTGACCTCTTGGCAGCTAAACATTCGCTTAAAAACTGATTTAAAAGCTTGCTGCATGTCTGGATTCCCTTTATGTATAATTTCTAATTTTTAGATCCAAAATTGGCTGAATAGTTTGCTAGGGCCCGCACATGTAAAATCATTTAGACTCTGACCTTTTGGCAGTCAAATTTTTGGTCAAAAACCAGTAAAAATCTTGCCCTATGTCTGAATACACTTTATGTAAAATTTATATATATTTAGACCAAGACTTGGCTGAGTAATTTGGTAGAGACTTCAGGGGTCAATTTTGTTCTTTGACCCCTTAGCATTTATTTTTTTCGGCTCAAATAAATTTTGGATCCATGTCCACAAACCTATATCTAAAATTTAAAGTGTTTAGGCCCAAAATTGGCGGAGGAGTTTGGTAGAATTCTCAAAGGTCAAATCGTTGAACTTAACAACCTAATTTCTGGCCGAAAACCGATCAAAAAGATTCTTCCAAATCTCAATACCCCTTATGTCAAATCTCGAGTCCGTAGATCGAAAATTGACAGAGTTATTATGTAGGTAAATGTACATAGAGAGACTGACAGGCAGACAGGCAGACAGCCACAGACATTTTCACTTTTATAGATATACAGATAAAGAGCCAAGTAAAAAGAAAATGAAATAAAAAGAAAATATGGCAATAAGGAAAAGTTACGGGAGGAGAAAGTTGTTACAAGTAGAGGAGTAGAGATGTTATACAAAGTTTTTTGGTCCAAATTAGTATCGAAATATTTATTAAAAAAAAGTAATAAATGAATAAATCTATATATAAGTATATATTTTTATTTTGTCATTTTCTTACTTTAGTGACACTATATATATATATATATATATATATATATATATATATATATATTTATATATATATTGTATCAATAAACTAAGAAATTGACAACATATTTTTTTTTCATATCAGGAGTAATGGTCAAGCCCAGGAGCTTGTAAAAACAGTGTGGAACGCAAGCTCCTGGGCTTGACTATTACTCCTGATATGAAATGGAATACGTACATCAAGTCTGTTTCCAAGGTCACTGGGAAAATGGTAAGATCCTTCTATCGATCCAGTAGATATATCACTGCTGATGCAATTCTCTACCTGTAAAAGAGCCAGGTACGTCAAAGGATGGATTACTGTTGCCACATCTGGGCAAGAGCTGCTAGAAAGACCTCATCCTGCGTTAAGAGAGTTCAAAATAGACTTTGTAACCTAGTGGGAAGTGCCCTTTTTTCTTCCCTGCAACCTCTTTCTAACAGAAGAGACGTTGCGAGCCTGCCTTTGCTTTATCGTCATTTTCATGGCACGTGCTCGGCTGAGTTAGAATCTATGTTTCCTCTCGCCAAACTTTCACGAGAAATCTTCCTCTGGCTGAAAACACTATCAATAATTTCCCCCGCGCTTTATCCGTGCTTAAACCGAAACGTAGATTCCAAACAGAGCTTTTTTTTTTAGAACTGAACACCTGTGGAACTCTCCTCCATTTGCCTGCTTTCCGGCTGACTATAACATGGTCGTCTTCAAATCCAATATAAACAACTTCTTTATGAGCCGTCTCCCTTAAGTAATCCAATTTACCAAATTTCCACTACTAACAATTACTACGTCACTATCTCAATTACTACTGTACACTTGTTTACCCTTCTCCTCGAGTGGCCTACGGGCCGTGATAAATGGTGACTCCTTTGTAAAAAAAAAAAAAGATTAGTATCATTTTAAAGCTCGACCTTTCTGACGACACATCGAAAAATTAATTAATTAATCCTCAACTGGGCACTTTTCTACAGGGAGGGGTCGCCTTTTTCGCAGATGTTTTCGAAAATTCTCCCTTGATATTACAAATAAAATTCGATTACATTTACTGTCATAGAAATTGGTGAAATCGCTTATGTTTAAACGCATGCTACAGTCGGGGACTACCACGATGTACCGGAAGGAAGTTCAACACGTCTTTGCATTAACTTTGTCTACAATACATTGTAAACTGCATTGCACTGTAAAGAACCTACTTTGGAATTGTGTTTATATATAATCGCTTGAATTAAAGCTTAAAACGCAAAGGTCTAGTATCATGGTTTATTTGTATCTTAATCAAAATAAAATTATTTCGAACATCCCGCGTCTAATCAAATAATAACATACAGTTGATTTTATCAGTCGGGCACTTTGGCTCTGCGGTGATAAACCTTCCCGAATGAACTTGTTATGTGTATAAGAGTGTTCCTTTTTTTAATGAAACTTTTTGATACTTGTTAGGGGCATTCTTATAAAACCTATTGGCGAAGATTTGAAGACGGATAAAGTACATTTGTGTAAGATTCCAAAAACCTGACTCCACTGTTTCGGAGTCAATATGGAAGGAATTTACACACGCAGACACACGCAGAGTTCCAAATTATACACACACACACACACACACACACACACATATATATATATATATATATATATATATATATATATATATCTTCATAAGATGACAATGGTCATTTTAAAATATGAAGAAATTACCATTTCCTACATGAATAATAATAATAATAATATTAATAATAATAATAATAATAATATAACATATAAAATAAATATAAAATTAAATATATATATATATAAATATAAATAATAATTTTAAATTAATATTATTATATATCATAGTATAAAATATATAATATAAAATTAAAAATTCATAATATATAATAATATAAAACCGTTAATATTAAAATATATTACATTTCAGCAAGAAAAAAAATTTTAAGCGTCTCTGGAGATATTTAAATATAGAACAAATAGGCGTTCTGTTTGTCAAGGGCTATTGAAGGTTCTGAAATCTAGGTGGTTTAGTTTTGTATAAACTACAATTTTTTACTCGAACATGACTATAAATAAACGCTAATAGCTTCATAATTTCAGTTATTATATTAGCTCTGAGAAAGAACGATAAGTTGGGGCGCCCTTTTAACTGTTTGTGACAGCGGCGAATTTCCTGCGATAAAGTTCGATTGTAAGCAATTTCCTGAAACAAGCCAATTGTAAACTCCATCAAAAAATAAACAGACGCTTGGTAAATATTGATTTTTTGATCTTATATTCTGACTAAAGTAAAAATATATTATATTTTCTCAAACACTATCATTATTCGCGATAAATTCTAGTAAAAAAAACTTGAGTTACCTCTCTTACACCTTTATTTGTAAATATTTGTTTCCATTTCTTAATCTGTTCAATAAATTCAATTTTTTCTCTTAAACTCTTAGTATTTTGTCAATATATGTTGTTTATTTATCCCTAGACGTGTGTTTTAGTGAGTGAGTGCGTATGTGCGTGTGTGTGTGTGCAACGTGAAACGATAAAATGTCGCTCTAAAGAAAACAATACTAAAAAATTATTTTAAAACGTTTATTGAAATATAATTTAAGCTAACTTTATGATATAATAAAGCTGGCGTCTATTTTATGTACCTGTTGTCAGCCTCAATTACCGCTTCGATGCGGGTTCGGAACTCGGAGCATACTTTTCCCACAAGCACAGACGGGAGCACGGCGAATACCAGGCGATCTATCTCGCATTGTTATTGTGGGAGGTCATGTTGGTGATGTTCTCAACGTATGACAAAACGATCCCAGAATGTCCAGGTCGGCGGAGTAGGAGGTTAATAAGATAAGGGTACAAAATCGTAGCACTTCTTCTTAAGCCATGCCTGGTTCTCTTTGGATATGTTGGCCGGCGTCGAGTCCTGCTGCCACATCAAAGGTCTGCCAGCGGCCAGCTGATTGCACCCTCGTTTGAAATCACGCCAAAGACCATAACCGTGGCTGACAACTTTGTTTTCAACTCTCTGGGCACGTCCCTGTTATTCGCGGCAATCCGGCAATGCATTTTGAGGGTGCTGACAATGGTCCTGTTGTCAAAACTTTGATCAGTAGAGAGCATGAATTGTACAGCGGCGCATCTCCGATCTCGTTCGTTAGACACTGTGTCACTTTCAGACGAGATTTTTTTTTACAAGGTGGTCACCACTTATCAAGGCCCGGAAGCCACGCAGGGATAAGGTTTATTGTAAGTATAGTACGTTAATGTGGATCTTTAAAATGTTTACTAAAGGGTGCCGTTCATCAGGAATTTGTTTACGTTATACTTGAAGACATCCAAGTTGTAGTCCGGAGGGAAGCAGGCAGACGGAACAGAGTTCCACGGGCGTGCAGTTCTAAGAAAGAAGCTTTGTTCATGGAATTTACGTTTTGATTTAGGCATAGATAAAGAGTGGGAAAAGTTTTTGACAGTGAATTCAGCTAGACGGGTGTTTTTCGTAAAAGATTGGCGAGGGAGGACCAGAGATTGGAGTTCAGACGAGCACCTGCCATGGAAATAACGATAAAACAAAGATAGGCTTGCAACGTCTCTTCTGTGGGAAAGAGGTTGCAAGGAAGAGAAAAGGGCATCCCCCACCAAGTCACAAAGTCTATTTTGTACAGTGTCAAAGCAGGATAGGCTGTTTTTAGCAGCTCCTGCCCAGATGTGGCAGCAGTACTCCATCCTTGGACGTACTTGGCTTTTATATAGATAGAGAATTGCATCATTACTGAGATATCTTCTGGAGCGGTAGAAGGATCCCACCATTTTCCCAGCGACCTTGGCCACAGACTTGATGTATGTGTTCCATTTAAGATCAGGAGTAATGATCAAACCCAGAAGTTTATCAAAACATGGGGCCTCCCCTAGACGAGAGCCATCCATTTCAATTGATGTCAGATAAGGATCAGAGCGCTTATGATGTAAAGATAGGAGTTTGGTCTTAGATGCATTAAAGGTAACCAGCCACGTCTTCCCCCACTGAACCACTCGTTCGAGATCAGAGGAGAGAGAATCAGAGAGAGCTTTGTCATTTACAGCCTTTTATGTGTTGCCGCAGATGGTCGTGTCATCAGCATAGATGTCAACGAATGATTTAAGTATGTGTTTTGGGAGATCATTGATGTAGATCAGGAAAAGAGTTGGGCCCAGGATGGACCCTTGAGGGACTCCAGCATTAATACTGCAAGCCTCTGATTTTTGTCCATCAACCACTACTCTTATGAGCCTATCAGAGAAAAATGATTTAATGATAGAGAGAATATTTTGTTATACCGTAGCTGGAGATCTTGTGAAGTAGGCCCTTATGCCATACCTTGTCGAAGGCCTTTGATATGTCAAGAGCAATTGCCCTGGAAAGGAAGCCTTTGTCAAGAGATTCACTAATCCTATGAGATATAACCGTTAGCACATCTGTGGTAGATCTTGCAGAACGGAAACTATATTGCATGTCACTAAGAAGGTTATTTCTGCTGAGGTGGTTGACTATTTCTCTATTTAATATGGATTCTAGCAAATTACTCATGGCACACAGGAGACTTATTGGTCTGTACTGAGAAAGATGACTTATCACCTGAGTTCTTAAATACAGGGCATACTGATGAGGTTTTCCATTGTGTTGGAAAGCACTTCTCCTCAACGCAACGTTTAAACAGTTTCGTAAGTATGGGAGCAAGTTCTGGTTGAAGCTTTTTAACACTATAATTGGGATGCCGTCAGGGCCAGTAGCTTTACTGGAATCAAGCTTCTTGATTAGCTTGGCGACCTCATGCACAGATATTTGTATGTTATCTAACGTGTTCTGTGTCATAGGAGGAAATATGGGGAGTTGATGGCCTTCGTCGCATAGGGTAGAATTAGCTGCAAAGTTCTTGGCAAATAGTTTGGTCTTGTCTGAAGCGTTGATAATGGTTGGGATGGAACTGTTCAGGATCCTATTTGTTATTTGCCAAAACTGGTGGGAACCAAACCGCTGATCAGCTACCTTGGATTTAACAAACTGGGCATATAGCTCTCTTGCATTTTTATTACTATTTTACAGTGGTTGCTGGCGTTCTTGAAAGCAGCTTTAGTCTCAGTGCATCTATTACGTTGGTAGCTATGGAAAAAGTGATTTCTGTGCGTGATGGCAGCAGCACATTCTGGGAAGAACCATTGCTGGTTGATAGGTTTTAGTTGGAATTTTTTAGATGGTATGAATCGGTCTATGCCTACAATTAACCATTCGGTCAGGTCTGATACTATAGAGGACACATCCTATTTAAACATGGAATGCAGAAGTAGATCAGATATAAATGTACGGAAGCTATCCCAGTCAGCCATAGAGTATCGGTATACAGTACGGTGGAGAGGTACGTCTGGGGACATAACATTTCATTTTTATCTTAACTGATGAGACGAAGTGGTCGGAGGATCCTAGAGGAGAAAGAACGGAACATGAACATAGCTCAGGGGAAGTTGAGAGAAAAAGGTCTAGGAGGCTTGTATATTGACCTGTAGTATTGGGCACACAGGTGGGCTCGCGAACAATCTGAGTGAGGTCATAAGCAATGGCAAAATCAGGACAGAACCTCCCCTCATCGTCCGTCTTATTTGAGTGGGTCAGCCATTCCAGGTTATGAATGTTGAAGTCACCACAGATGTGGATGTTAGCCGAGGGGTGTGCAAACAGGATGTGGTCTATTTTCTCAGATATGCTCTTAAAGATAATAACTCCGCTGTTGTGGGGCCGATAGAGGGCAAATATAAATGCAATGGTGTAAGCAAGTGCAACCCGAAAGCACATATAAGGTAAATTAGGATCTTCTCTAGAGATATCCCTGCCACATAGAAAGCCATCTTTAATGTAGGCACATATTCCGTGCCCATGGCGATCTTAGGGGTCAGATTTAGATGTTAAATTTGAGTATCTTTTAATTATGAACTTATCTAGGGAAGTGGTCGGCCCTATTCCAGTTTCGCTTAGAAAGAATATGACCGGTGTCGTCTCCTGTAATTGATTTCAACCTCTGGAAGGTTGGAACGTAAACCCCTGATGTTGGAGAAGGAGATATGGAAGTAGGTGTCTACGTTGGAAGATGAGGTTTTAGGTGTATATATAGGTTTATATATATAGGTGTATATATAGGTTTATTTATAGAAGATATAAGCTCCTTTCGCTCTTGGGATTTGTACACGACTGGCCAACTAGTAGACGGGCTGTAACAAAAAAGAAAACTTGTTTTCATCAAATGGAAATGAAATCATGTTGTCTTTTCTGTCACTTGTGTCACAAAAATGAAACATCATTTTATTTAAGATACAGGTTAACTTTCTCACACTATAGAAAACACCACCTCTAATAGTCGATACATATAATCAGTCAATAAATTACATAACAGATATACACTCATTTCGTTTCAGTGACACATCATCATTTGAATTATAACGACCATATTTCTTCCAAAGTCATATAAATTACATCATATCCATTTAAATATATTAATGGCTATATGACGTTAAAGAAATCTTATTCTTTTTCACAACGCTGTAACATATTTTGAATTTCCAACGATTTTTGTTATTCTGAAATAGATCAAAGTTATACTTTTAATTGCAACTAATATACTTTCAAATATGGTAGTGGCATTTTATTTTCTGCAATTCACGCATCGGGAAGAATTCTTACAAGAAAAATAAAACGCTGATGGACGTGTCATTTGATTTGTTCACTCTCTCTCTCTCTCTCTATCTATCTATCTATCTCTCTCTGTATCTATCTATCTATCTCAATCTATCTATCTATCTCAATCCACCTATCTTTCTTTCTTTCTATCTGTCTGTCTGTCTGTCTCTCTCTCTCTCTCTCTCTCTATATATATATATATATATATATATATATATTTAGAGAGAAAGAGAGAGAGAAAGAGAAAGAGGGAGAAGAGCAAGAGGAAAAGAAGCAGAGAAACCGAGAGATAGAGACACATGTATACATTTATAAATATTATTTTAATTGTTAGACGAAAAAAAAAAAAGCAAAGTTCGGTTTATATTTTGTTAGTTTACATGTCTTAGGTTGAGAAGAAAGTTCTAAATTGTGATTTAAAATGATGTATTGTCAAAGCAGTTTTCGTTATAACACCCTTACTTTATAAATCATTTTAAAAGGGCGTTTTCTGATCTACTAATCGTTTAAATTACAATTATGTTAAAACATTTTTTCAGAGCGTTGAATACAAAATGAAAATAAATTAAATTCGCACAATTTTTTATTTCAATTCAAGCTAGGCCAAAAAGCTGGTGAAACAGCTTGCGATATCAACGAAACGTTTGGCCCAGGAACCACTAGGGAATGCACAACACAGTGGTGGTTTGAGAAATTTCGTGGTGGCGACAAGAGTCTTGAAGATGATGCCCGGTCATCAAATGTTTACAACGATCAATTAAGAGCCTTAGTCGAAACTATTCGACGCACAACTGTTCGAGAACTTGCTTCTGATTTTGACGTAAAGTATACGACGGTTTCCAACCACTTGAGAGAGATTGGGAAGATAAAAATCTTGATAAATGTGTGCCTAACGAAACACCGTTATAAAGTTGTTTTTTTACGCAAAAAGAATGTCCCGTTTCCCGACTGGGTGGTGAGTTATGATGCAAATGGGTCATTTATGACAACCGGCGATGCGCAGCTCAGTGAGTAGACGCCGACGAAGTTTCAAGGCACTTTCCGAAGCAAGAGTTGCACTAAAAGAAGGTCATACTGACTATTTGGTGGTCTGAAACTGGTCTCATCCATTACAGTGTTTTGAATGCAGGCGAAGCCATTACAGCGGAGAAGTACAAATAGATGAAATGCATGAGAAACATCGAAAACAACACTCAGAATTAGTTAACAGAAAAGGCCCAGTTCTCCACCAATACAATGGCCAACCTGATATTGCTAATTGCGGAACTTAAACGAATTGCACTACGAAACTCTGCTTTATCCGCCATAATGTCTAGACCTCTCACTTACCGACTATTATTTTTCAAGCATTTCGACAACTTTCTGTGTAAGAAATGCTTCCAAAACTTAAGCAATAATGTGAAAAACGTATTCAGCGATGTCATCGCCACTAGAACGCAAGAATTTTACACTTGCTTCGCGTTGGCAAAAGTGTGTTCATTCTGCTGGTACGTAATTTGATCAATAGCTTTTATTTGAGCCGAGATATGTTCGTCTGAATTTAAAAGTTAAAAACTGCAAGAACTTTTTTGTCAACCTGGTGTAAAACTATTTCCAATCAAGTTTTGTTGCCGCTCTTTTCTTTCAATAGATTTAATTTAAGCAACAAAAAAATATATTATGTACCAAGTGAATCCAAATTGTTTACTGAAAGCATCACAGCTCAATAATATAATAAAGACAATAAGTCGAATACTATGGGCAATAATAATTAAATGGAAAATATAATGTGGTATTCGATAAAAGAATTAATAGTCCCTAAATATTTCCGCTAATTAACAAAGTATTTTCGCTCATTAACGATTATCAAAAGCTGAGAATGTACACCACGCAGTAAAAACCAATGAAGCATTATAAAAGAATTTTCTGATTAAATCTTTAATGGAAGGAATGTTTTTCTGAGGGAAAAATTGTGCACAATCAAAAGTGCATGCTAACATATTCCGACAAAGCAAAATTAAAAGACATATAACTTTTTTTTATCTCTATCTCAACTACAAAAAATAACGGAATTGTGTATATATGTCTGTCTGTGAGTTCGTTCCCTATGCATTCGAAAACAGCTGAATCGACCCGTATGAAATTTCATACAGAGGTACATTATGTTTCTGTTAGTGTTCTTAGATAGATTTTGTGTTTGAATATATTGGATATGTATCGAAAATCGATATTCGAAATAATCTGATGAAATCAGCTCAAAGAAGGAAGTGGCGATTTTGACCAAAGTTACATAGCCCAACATCACATACGCATTTGAGAAGTTTTATTACTACCCAAATAGAAAGATCCAACAGCAGGTTGTTTGAATGTTTCTATTTAAAGCATAAATTTACAAACTTTTTCATTTAAACCTAAATTCAAGCCATTATCACCGCACAAGCAGTAAAGCCAGGCATATAAATTCAACAGTATTTTCTTTGATATAAAAAAGACGCGTTTGAAATGAATGCTTTTGTTTAGAGTAAAATTGAAGCATGGTACTTGACTTTTGCATTTAAAACTTTAATGCAAGCCATAATATATAAAGATAATTTTGTAAACTCTACAGTAGTTTCTCTAGAGTAAACTACAATGTACTATGAACTTAGCCACTGGGAGAGGCATAGGAAGCTTCTTCCAGGTGCATCGCGATGGGTTCCCAACTAGAGCGGGCAATCAATCGATTTGAGTTAAAAATGGTCGATTTAATTGATTTCACTGACAATAAAAATTATGAGATTGTGAAACATACATTGATCATTATTCAATCCCGGGCAACGTCGCGTTACCCTGCTAGTATGTTTAAAATTAATTATCTGATGGATTCCACATGTTCACTACTTCATTTGAAATTGACCTTGTGAAAGAAAAATATGCAAATATTTGTTTTATACAATAATAAGATTCGATTTTATTTTGATAAATATTTTCTCTTTCTTCACTTATATATATTATCTTTCTTCACTTATATATATTATCTTTCTTCACTTATATATATTATCTTTCTTTATTTCTTCCTCTTTATTTACAGCGTTATTTACCTTTTTTAGTTCACCAGGCTGGCAAACTAAAAGAGCAATACATGCCATACTGCTTTCAAACAAGTAAACGCTCTATCCTTCTAGTTCTTTTCTTCTTATATTTCAGCAGAGAGTCAGGGTTTTACTTACACATAGTTGTTATCGATAACTAGCTATCGCCAATAGCTTTAATAAGTGGTCACACTTATAATGGAAACGTCCTTGACAATCTCTCTGACAGTGATTTTGTAATAATACAGCTAAGGTACGGTTTTTTACAGTTCCCAGGCTTTACTTTTTCTTTTAGGAATGTGTTTTTGCGAATTGCCTTATACTTTCCTACCGCGAAAGCAAACAATTCTTCTGAGATATGTTTTTTAGTAGAAGTATTAAGGCTTATGAAACTATCACAAGAATGCTTTATAATTTCACCTTCGCGTTGACGGGTAATGATCAACATATATTTAAAATAATTTTACCTACCCTTGGGTAGGTAATTTAAATACTTATACGAAACAATTTGGCATACTCTCAACAGGTATTTTATAACATATATGAAATAATTTCTCATGGCATCGAGGCAACCTTATTTTAAAACAATGAAGTTATTTTTATAAGATGTTTAATTAGGATTTCCAAATTAATACATTGAAGTATTCTGATGTTTAGGTACAGAGATAAAAACAATTACACCCACTTGTAATTTATAAAAAAATGTTTTCTGATATCCAGCAAGCTATTTTACTAGAACGAGAACGATGAAAATCCTCTCAAAATATATAAACGTTCCTATATTGGCATTGACTTAATATTTATTAAGTCAAAGAATCTCGTTGACACGAAAAATAAGCAACCTAAGATATGACAAACACTTAGGCGATTCCCTTGCAACACTGAGTTCAATAGTTATGTAAAATTATTTTTTATTATCTTACAAACTAAGGACTGTAATTATTTTGAATACACCTTGCCTGGCAGTTGTAATTTCAATCGATAATACACTGACAGGCGATACTGTGTCGATATAAGCTTTCTAAGGTATAGAAATTGATGGCAAGAATAGCAAACAAGCGATATTTTTGGAAGATCTAAAACTCATTAACTTTATAGAAATTGTTCCAGAGAAAGCAGAAAGCCATTTGCAGTAAATAATTAAGAAATATCAATTCAAGCTAAGAATCTAACTGATAAATGTCATACATACATACATACATACATACATACATACATACATAGTCTATATATATATATATATATATATATATATATATATATATTATCTCAAATTTTACTGACAAATGCTGTCGAAGATTTGGAGAAGGGGGGCTTCATTCGTTACCACGTGGATGCCTTTTTCCTCGACCTGCGTCGACTAACAACCAAAACGGGGTCTGTAGACGCTCCTTCAACGACTGCGCAATATTGGCTCACACAAGAACAAGACTTGAAGCAGACGCTGGACCGCCTCTCTGAGGCATCCAAGCTCTTTGGCTTAACACTCAGTAAGACAGAGGCGCTCTACCAGCCCGCACCATAATTCATTTCTCCTCCCCCAACCATCACCATTGACGACACACCCTCCCTCCTTTATGGTGCAAGATGTTGACACTATTTTAGTTATATCCACAAACTGGAACTTTTCCACATGCGAGTTCTTCGCTCAGTCCTGGGAATCAGGTGGCAAGACCTCATCACGAATCTGAAAATCCTTTACTAAATAAAGTCCCCCCCGCATAGAGACCACAATCATCAAGGCACAACTTTAATGGGTTGCACAGGTAATTCGTATGGAAAAGTGTCGGATGCTGAGACACCTGATGTACGGGGAGCGCCAGGCTGTCAAACGAAACCAAAGTGGACAAAAACTGCGGTATAAGGACACAGTTTAAGGCAATCTTCAATAGTGCTACATTAAACCTGGAGGGTTATGCCATGGACAGACTAAAATGGCGAGGCTCAGTTCATAGAGTTGCTGAAAAGGATAAATACAATAAACTCACTGCTGCCAGAAAAGGACACTGCAGAGCAACCTCAGCAGTGATCACAAAAACTGACTTTGGATGCGCCCATTGTTAAAGACTTTGTGCCTCTAGACTGGGGCTTCAAAACCACCTCCGTATTCATAGATGAGATGAAAAACGAAAACGTCATCATCGGATCCGTTAGACAAACAACAACAATTAATATATATCTATCTTAAAAATATTCAAAAGTAAAAGCAATTGGATTTTAAAGAGATTGTTGATGCTGTTGAATAAAAATGGCAGCATATTATATTATTCGATTAAGTTAAACCAAGTTACAATAAGTTGCTATAATATATCCTTTCCAGTTTTTCCATCTAAAACATATGAAAACGGACTTAATATAATCAATCATGGATATGCGTACAACTAAAAATAGGTTATTTAGTTTCCATATTCCCTCAAAAAACGAGCGTTAATTAATTACTTATTCAGTGTTATGGTATCGTATTAAATAGCTGGTTACATTTCACTATTACGTTGAATCTTATACATGTACATTTTCTACATTCTGCATAATTGCTCGATCTAACTCCTCTCTCAATATTTAGTCTACAGAGTTGAAATTGGAAATATAGGGTATTTGCACCTATAGCATACTATCGATTAGGTTTTTAACCGTAAGGAATTGCTGCTAAGGGGTCAAAACTGAAAAAAAATAGTTGACCATCGCAGGGTAAGTCAAGTAAAACATTACTCGTACTCATACTTTTGCACATGCGCAAAATGAAACATGCATAGCTCAAAGTTTTTACCTGCTGTGTCCATCTGCCGTTCGTTTAGCCAGTAACGACGATGGAGAGATGAATAACGACTAAGACTGGAGAGTTAAATCATCTGGTTTCGATTCTTGCTGGTGGTACCCGAAACATAATTTTTACGACCTTCAAAAATCATTACTATATATTGGATAATAATTTATAAAGAATTAACTCTATAACAATAAATAAGAAATCTGCAAGGATTAAAATATAATATTTATGCGTATTTTACGACCGGGCAACACCGGGTTTTTTACCGTCATTGAATACTTTACCTTTTACCAGACTATCCATTCACGTGAAATCACCTTTTTTCCTCAACCTATTCCCTCTGCTTCACTTTTTGTTATCAAATAAGATCTTCGACTTACTTGCAGTTTCATCAAATACTTTTGCAAGCAAAATCCGATCCCGCATTTTGCTAAATCCTACCCTCTGATGAGAAGGAAAGTATTTCTTCAAAACTACGCGGATTAAGGACTATCAACTTATTTAGTGTTTCCTTTTCAAATTAAATATGTTTTTAACATTTTTTAACGTGTTTTTAAACATGTTTTATTTACTATTTGCTCTTATATATATATATATATATATATATATTTAGTAATGTGATTGATAATTTAAAACTCAAATTATTATTAAATTAAAAATCCCTTTCATAAGAAGGAACAACAACAAAATCAATTATTTGTACGATCGTTTCGGAAAACAGTGTTTTTATTGTGGTAGACATCAAGTTACGGACAATAATTATTACATATATTTTTTTAATAAACAAGGTTTCCTCATCAGCAAATATTGTGAAGGGTTTTTATTAAATTTAAAAGACACAATAAATAAACCTAGCATTAAAAGTAAGGCAGATGTATGTTTTTGCTTTATAATCTGCTTTCGATTAACATTATCTGCTTTTATAAAGGAAACGATCGTACAAATAATTGATTTTGTTGTTGTTCCTTCTTATGAAACGGATTTTTAATTTAATTATAATTTGATTTTTAAATTATCAATCACATTACTAAATATTAAATTAGCTCTAGGATATTTACCTATCGAGCTTATTATATATCTAAATTACACCGAGCACTTTTTCTTTCCTGTATTTTAATTAAACTGGTAATTTTACGATTACATTAAAACACACTCTGCTCTTTAGACTATTGTTCTAATCTCCTTTAAATTTATATATATATATATATATATATATATATATATATATATATATATATATATATATATGCTTAACATGTTTTTCAGGCAAAAACTGAAATAACCAATGTTTAATTTTCATGACGTCATTTAAATGACGCGATTATGACGCTTGTTAAACCAGAGCTCATAAGTTATCGTATCTTTAAAGTAAAGGTAGGTCGCTGGTTGTTTTCTTTTCCTCGGGTTTGTTAGCGAACATCTTTCTGTTCTTAATTCCATTCGCCTTACACCCCCGCGCGAGTGGGCAATTTACAACATTGCACACTCGGATAGAAACTTGACCAGCGACTTGGTCGACGCCATCGAATGGAACAGTGATCCTGCCGGTGGGAAGAAAACTATTGTTATGGATCATACGGACAGGAAACGACGTCGCAGTCAAACACCTTCGGACAGAAATATACACAAACGCCGGAGCCAGAGTCGTTCTCATCCTACGTCTATTTCAAACATACGCCGACCACCCCGAGACAAGACCTATGTCAAACTGGAAGCGATCCTTGGGAAAATACATCGTCGGATAGACTTCATCACCGGAGACGGAAACTGTTTCTTTCGGGCCCTCAGCAAGGAGATGATGGGCGATGAAAAATACTACCATTCGATGCGGCACTCGATTGTAGATTACATGGAGAAAGATAAAAACATCTTCTCACATTTCATTGATGTTGGAGAGAGCATAGATGAGCATTTAGAAAGAATGCGTCATAACAAGGTGTGGGCAACAACGGCAGAGCTTTTCGGTGCATCCACGCAGTTAAAAACGGATATCTATCTCTTCACTCCGGTGACAAATCGTCAATACCAGTGGTATTATTTTCGGCCTCTGTGGGGGAATCGTCTAGATGCTGATTACATAGCTCTCTGCCACACAGATGCGACACATTTTGATAGGATTATCCCGTCAGATATGTTTGACAATAGCACGTATCCACCCCCAGAATGTAATAAAGACTTCCTGGATTTCTTCTTAGACTAAATATGAAATCTAATTATTCGTTTTATTTTGATTCATCGAACTACTGTTCTCATCTTGAGTGTGATTTTCACAACATTTCGGTCGATATAACCTCTGACCTTCTTCAGGTGTATCTTGTCGAACTCGGGAATGTTTCTGTCGAACTCGGGGAATTTGGACGGAATTTCGAGCGGAAGCCTTTATTTACTTCACGGGGGTAGCATGCTCTTGTTCCGTCAGCCATGACTAGATAGAGGTCCTAAGTTCAACTATATTTTTCCTTTAACTTCAGGAGAAAATCACTTTTTACAATTGATTTTTCCAAGTACTCTAAACACTGCGCCACGGGTCCTTGGCGCAGTGGTTAAAGTACTGGAAAAATCAATTATAAAAGTGATGTTCTCCTGAAGGTTAAAGGTTCAATCCTCAATGTGGGCGACCGAAATCTACATTTGCGAATTACTTATGACCTCTATCCAGTCATGGCTGACGGAACAAGAGCACACTACTCCCGTAAAGTAAATACATTTTGACGGAATTTCGAGCGGAACCCTTTATCTGGGTTCCGCTCGAAATTCCGTCCAAATTCCCGAGTTCGACAGAAACATTCCCGAGTTCGACAAGATACACCTGAAAAAGGTCAGAGGTATATCTAGACACTTGATAGACACTTGATTCGACGAAAAAAGATGTCAACGGATGAATATATATTCATCAAGAGACAGCTGTTTTGCTGCATCACGAGTATTTACCGTGATCGAATGCGCCTAGTGTTCAACACTGGCGTTAAAATCCAGGGTGTGATTTTATATTTTGGTTTAAATTCGCGTTGTAGGTTGTGAAGGAAATCTGTTCTTTTTAAAAAGGGATACTGGGAGTACATTGCAACTCTTATTTTCATTACAACAGAGTTTAACATACGGATAATTAGTGTGTTTGTATATATATATATATATATATATATATATATATATATATATATATATATATGTGTGTGTGTGTGTGTGTATGTGTGTGTGTGCGTGTGTATATATATATATATATATATTATAATATAAAGCTGAATGCATGTGTGTGTGTGTGTCTGTGTGTCTGTGGGTGTCTGTCTGGTCACGAATAGGCTCCTATATGGTTGACTATTTTAAAAACCTGATTACATATCATGATAAAAGATGTATCGAGACAGAGGAATGGGTATGTTTGATCTGGCGGAACAGTGGTTCATTAAAATTGTGGGGTCTGCGTACGCGCCTGGTTCACAAAGTATGGAAATAAAAAATTAAAAAAAAAAAAAAACGTTTACAAGTGTTTTTGATATAGATGTACATAAGAATACTTTGATAAGTATGTTTTAACTTAAATAGGGATGGTATAATAAATTTGTGGGGTCTGCGTTCGCGCCTGGCCTCCATAGAATGGAAATAGGCACACACTTTAATAAAGACTTTTCATATTTATCTGCCTAAGTATACTTTGATAATTATGTTTCAGTTTGAAGAAATATGGTATAATAAAATTATGGGGTGTTCGTTCGAACCTGACCTCCATAGAATGGAAATATGTCATAAAGTTTAACAAGGTTTTTAAATATAGATCCACAGAATATTGTGATAAGTGTTTCAGTGTAAACAGGTATGGTATAATAAATTATGGGGTTTATCTATTTTATTTTTACTTTCATCATATTTTTCTTTTGTTTTGATACCCCCAAATTCAACCCAAATTTACAACCCTTCCTTTTCATAACCTATCATACTTTCATAAATCAGAGTCCATTTTCTGTAGGTTGTTTTTGAACCCAGTCAATGACGGGTACTTTTGCTAGTATATATATATATATATATATATATATATATATATATATTTAAATAAGGGAGTAGTCACCAACAATGTGTATTTTTTAACATTATTTTATTATTCCGTGTCTTGGTTTTTCATTGAGAATTATGTTTGGATCATTGTAATAATATTTTTAAGTCATTGAAATCGTTTACGTACGTTTCAGACGGTCTGATGCGTCCTCGTCAGAAATTATTTTCAAATGTGTAAAAATAGCGATTTTCATAGTTAGTTTAAAGTTTTTCCAAGGGTTAGAGGCTTCTAAGTGTTTATTATACATTGGTACGTTGAATGTTTATTGCTTTGTTTTTTTTTGGTTTGTCCAGGGAGATTTTGACCTCGCTGTAATCAGTCGCTATTTCTTTCTGCTAATGTGTTTTTCTTTTCCTTTAGGGTGGGGTAGGGTGTGTGTATGCGTGGTGTGTGTGTGTGCGTGTGTGTTTATGTGTGTATGTGTGTGTATGTGTGTGTGTGCGTGTGTGCGTATATATATATCTATATATCTATATATATATAACATTTATTTAAGTAACAGAGACACATCTAAGTTTTATTTCTGCAAGGAATAGTCAGGCTAAGTAAAACTTTAATTGAGGATACCCTGTGGTGATTACAGATAAATGCCCTTGTGTCGAATAATTACTATAAATATATTTTCTTGTTTACTTTTTAGATCGACTTACGCACTGAACAGTGGTGAATTAGGTATTGAAAATATATACACAATATATTATATCATATCATATATAACTCATACATGTATACATTAAATGATATATATATATATATATATATGTGTGTGTGTGTGTGTGTGTGTGTGCATTAGTCAGTATTTATAAGATATGCACTGTTGTAGTATATATACCTTATAATATACTGCAAATTGTGTCTTGTTTTTGACCTTTAACTATGTCGAATAACCACATTCCCATGACAAAAGAAAATAATGATTTCACATCATAGTTTTTATTATTTCCTATTTTTGATATTATTTGTTTTTGTTTTTTTTTTTCTTTGTAAAATTAACCCTTGTCCGTTCATCCGTTCGTCTGTCCGCACTTTTTTCAATAACTGCGCCCTGGAAATTTTAAATTTTGCACAAACATTAAACATGCTATGAGTAAAAAAGTAACAGGGCGGATTTTCTGGGAAGACTCCGGTTGCCTCCTAGGGGGGGGGGCTTTCGGTGTAAAATGGCTAAAATTGACACTTTTGTGCTAATTTAAAAAAAAAATTGATGCCTCGGATTTTTATAAAATTTTCTGAAAAGTTGTAACTAACTGATTTCTATATAATTTTATTTGTCTATACTTCGCGATAACTCATGGGTGCGCCCCAGAGGCTCTTTTAAGTCTAATATAAACACTCGATTGTTGGGACTACTTTACCATATTTGTCCAAAAACTTTTGTACATGTCTCTTTAGCAGTTTTGCATAGTGTTCAACTCAAATTTAAATATGTTAAGCCCTTGGGGATTTTGGGGCTAATTGGAGGGGGTAAACGATGAACTAAGTCATTTCTTTTTTTGCATGATGCAGAACTCAAATGTACATATATTAAAGCCTAAAACTGCACTGTTTGTTCATTTTCACCAGGAATTGACGTCCCTTTGGGGACTTGTGGCTAAAAAGGGTGGGGGCAAATGCTGAACTTAGTCATTCTTTATCCTCGTTCACTATGTACTCACGGGGGACAATACATGTTCACTTGTTTCTTTTTATAGTTCACGCAAAGGCCTATATTTTCTTTATTAATATCTGATGAAATTTGAACTCTTGTAACGCATATATTAATAGCTATTATGTTCTTGTTTTTGAAAATTCTTGTTATCGAGCACTCAGATAGAGCTCTATTACATGCACCTGACAAACCCACATCTCTCTGTCTCTGTATCTCTCTCTCACACACACACATACACACACACACACACACATATATATAAAGCCTAATTATATACGGGCTAACAATATATATATATATATATATATATATATATATATATATATATATACGTGTGTGTGTGTGTGGGGGGGGTGTAAGAGAGAGATACAGAGATAGAGAGAGGTGGGGTTGTATAAATAAAGCCTAATTATACACAGGCTAACAATATATATATATATATGTATATATATATATATATATATATATGTGTGTGTGTGCGTGTGCGCGCACGCTCGTGGTGTGTGTGCGCGCGCGTGTGGTGTGTGTGTGTGTACGCGCGCGTGGTGTGTGTGTGTATTTTCATATTATCTTACAACGCGCCTCTAGGCAACATGTAATTTAGTCAACAATGCCGGAAGGCTATTAGACTGTTTCAGACAGTATAATAATTTCCTATTTGTTTGCCTGTCTACGGTTTCAACTTTATATAGCATGCGGATGTGAGGCTAAATTGGGTTCAGCCTATTATTAACCATTTATTTGCTACGGAAGAATATTAAAACAACATTGATTCTGGCTGAAGCTATGGCAATAGTAATACATAATGACCAAAAACAGAAAATATAATAATAATATCAGACAGCCCGGCATTGCCCGGTCGTAAAATGCCCTTAACTATGATACTTTGATTAATGCAGATTTTGTATTTATTATTATATTATAATACGCCTAATATATAGTAATGATTCAAACTTTTTTAAATGGCTCGTACTCGTGCGCTACTATCTAGAATCGAAACCAAAAAGTTTAGCTACTTTTTCTTTTTGGTGTTAATGCCTGAGCTATTAAGACATGTTTGCTGAAAGGCTTAAAATTAATACATGGACCAATAGCTATTACGTTACGCATGCATATTCGTAATGCCGTCGTTCGACCTTCACATTGCAATTTTTTTTTTTAATTTTCATAATTTTGCACCGATTTTTCCAGCTAAAACACAAAAGTTTCGCATGGGTCCAAATACCCTATATTTTAGTTGAAAAGTTTGGTAAGCAAATTTTTTCAAACAAATTTATATAGCATATATATATATATATATATATATATATATATATATATATATATATATAAAGTGGCTTGTGTTTACTGTAATCTTTTTACGCAAATATAACGCAAATATAACTCATGCAGAATATCTGCATGAATATTATTACACGTAATAGTTAACTCAAGATGATCTCATAAGAAAACTGAAAAAAAAACTGATAGGGAGTTAATGAAAATGAATGGTTAAATGTATATACTTGTTAGCTAGTTCCTTTGCAGATTAAGCAATTCCACGTCCCATATATAACGCAGTTGTATTTTCTTTTTAAATAAATAGAAAAAAGTGTTTGTTTGTTAATGCGAATATCAACACACACAAAATAAAACAAATTTATAGGCGTATAGATTTATTTTACGATATGGTTAGAATAGTGATTTAAATAAAATGCAGACATCAAGTTGATCCATCGTCTTCTACATATGGTAATCTAATGACAGTTAAGAATCTTAAAATTGAAAGTCTTATGAATTGCTTATTTTTAACTTCGTTTAATTCTTCTATTATTGAATTGACGAAGCTTCATTTAACCCAAATTATGTTTAGTCAGTAGTAATTGGCAAACAGTGGATCGAATTCTAAAAAAAGTTTTTATCTATTAGTTTTGTACAATATTTCAGTTTGTTTTTGTACAATATTTCAGTTTGTTCTTGTACAATATTTCAGTTTGTTTTTGTATAATATTTCAGTTTGTTTTTGTACAATATTTCAGTTTGTTTTTGTGTAATATTTCAGTTTGTTTTTGTACAATATTTCAGTTTGTTTTTGTATAATATTTCAGTTTGTTTTTGTACAATATTTCAGTTTGTTTTTGTACAATATTTCAGTTTGTTTTGTACAATATTTCAGTTTGTTTTTGTACAATATTTCAGTTTGTTTTTGTATAATATTTCAGTTTGTTTTTGTACAATATTTCAGTTTGTTTTTGTACAATATTTCAGTTTGTTTTTGTGTAATATTTCAGTTTGTTTTTGTACAATATTTCAGTTTGTTTTTGTACAATATTTCAGTTTGTTTTTGTACAATATTTCAGTTTGTTTTTGTACAATATTTCAGTTTGTTTTTGTATCATATTTCAGTTTGTTTTTGTACAATATTTCAGTTTGTTTTTGTGTAATATTTCAGTTTGTTTTTGTACAATATTTCAGTTTGTTTTTGTACAATATTTCAGTTTGTTTTTGTATAATATATCAGTTTGTTTTTGTACAATATTTCAGTTTGTTTTTGTACAATATTTCAGTTTGTTTTTGTGTAATATTTCAGTTTGTTTTTGTACAATATTTCAGTTTGTTTTTGTACAATATTTCAGTTTGTTTTTGTATCATATTTCAGTTTGTTTTTGTATCATATTTCAGTTTGTTTTTGTACAATATTTCAGTTTGTTTTTGTACAATATTTCAGTTTGTTTTTGTACAATATTTCAGTTTGTTTTTGTACAATATTTCAGTTTGTTTTTGTACAATATTTCAGTTTGTTTTTGTATAATATTTCAGTTTGTTTTTGTACAATATTTCAGTTTGTTTTTGTACAATATTTCAGTTTGTTTTTGTACAATATTTCAGTTTGTTTTTGTACAATATTTCAGTTTGTTTTTGTACAATATTTCAGTTTGTTTTTGTACAATATTTCAGTTTGTTTTTGTATTATATTTCAGTTTGTTTTTGTACAATATTTCAGTTTGTGTTTGTACAATATTTCAGTTTGTTTTTGTATAATATATCAGTTTGTTTTTGTACAATATTTCAGTTTGTTTTTGTACCATATTTCAGTTTGTTTTTGTACAATATTTCAGTTTGTTTTTTTACAATATTTCAGTTTGTTTTTGCCGTATACAAAGAAGGTTGTCGGTGTTTATTTTTACGAGTGTGTTACCACTTATCACGGCCCTAAGGCTACTCGAGGATAAGGTTTTATTGATAAGTATTGCAGCGCATACCCATTGCCCCGGAATAATTTATTTATTACTAAAATGCACGTCACCGGTTGATAATAATCTCCCATTTTTTTATGTGCAAGCCATATTTTGTAATGTTTTTAAGAAGTTCACGTTTTTTTTATTTTTTGTTTTTCTTTTGTTATATAGAACGCGCTTCAAGTTACGTGTGAAATAACTTGATTAAGGAGCAAACAAAGGTGGAAATTGATTATCAAAAAAAAAAAATTAATTCAGAAGATGCCTATGGACCTTAGTCTTGAAAAGTCTGAAATTATAAGTAGGAGGAAAAATGTTCCAACAGCTAATGGGTTTTATAAAAAAAAAGTTCCGGAAAAGGAAGCTGTGTTACAATGAGGCATCAAAACAGAGAATTGATAGAGTCCACTAGACCCACGATCTAAACGAGCTCCGACAGAAGAATCCAGAAATAGATTAGAAAATTCTTAATTAAACATGCAAAAAAAAATCCATCGAAAAAACTGAGACTAGCAACATTACATTTAAAAAAAAGACAGATTGCAGAGAGAGAGAGAGAGAGAGAGAGAGGGAGAGAGAGAGAGAGAGAGAGAAAGGCTGATATCTTTCAGCATGTTACCAAAAACCTTAAAATGGGATAGAGATTTACCAGCCAAAAGATAATAACAATACTTCATAAATGTTTGATAGTAAAATTATTGTAACAGTGCGTGTATGAGCGCGTGAGAAAAGATCAGCAGGAGATTGCGAAGATATTAGCAATAGTATCCAAAAAAGGAAATATGCAAATTATATACTGTTCACGAGCTTGCGCAACAAGAGAAAAAATGTACACCACGTGGACAAGAAAAGCAAAGTCCTGACCAGAGAAGATAGACGTGTAAGAGTGAAGGCCAGAAATGGCTGGCTAATGCCAGCGTGTGGTCAAAGAAGAAGAAAAAACACACTACCACGTGAGATAGACGTGTGGCTCCGGAGTAGCAGCGAGAGACTTTTAAGCTGGTGTCGAGGCGGCGGAATTTTGTTAATCGCATGACAGACGAAACGAACAGTTAGAAATAACAAGACAGGCATTGTTTGTAAAGTAATCGTAATAACTGCCTTTTGCTTAAACAGAAAGAAAAGCCGAATCGTATTTATTTATTTTTGTTTGGTTGTCCCTTATCGGCGGTACCAGACGATGTGAAAGGTCCGAAAGAGGTTTGAACTGTACAGAACACGGTTCGAGCGTAACAGCCGCGCTACATTATACTCTTAGAGCAAATAGCGATTATTTCGTAGGCGTAATGTTTAAATTAATTGTATAAATATTGATTGAATCTACATATAAAAACGCTTACGGTTAAAGATGGTTATATGGGCGTTATTTAATTAAGTTAAGGGTAATAGGATAGAAAGATATGAGATTTTGGAACTCTGATACAATCTATAACGTAAATTTAACTTTAAAGTTCATATTAAATGCATCAATATACGTGATAGTTTAAATTACAATGTTTGCACGAAAGTGGTTGAGCGTTTAATTTCTCCTCATATTGACTTTTGAGTAGATTATGCCTCGCGTCGCGTTCTCTGCGTTTTAATTACGTTCCTTTATCTCGAACAATAATCATATTGTCATTGCATTATTCTATAACTAACGCCTTACGGAAATACAAATGGCGTCGAACTCATTTAAAGCACGCATTAAATAAATGTATTAATTAAATTTAATGCAATACAAATTAATTTAATACAATAAAAATTTCAATAGATATGTTATCATATATTGTATTTTAGCCGTGTTTATAGAGTCGCTTTCTTTGCGACAGTATTTAATGCTGTGAGCAAATACGCAGTATGTCCCTCTCTCTGGTTATCTATCTTTCCTATTTTCTGTCCCATTTTCTTCCAGTGTTTTGTAATAAAAACAGTTTAAATAATTGCTTTTTGAAGTGCATCAAAAGTGCCGTTCAATGATGATGATTAAAAATGTAATACAATAATTAACACAAAAAAAGCAAATACATGTCGCTTTAATTATTCATCTCTTTCGTTGCTACAAGGAATTATCTTTACTTACAGTTCTGTTTGGTTCTCTAGCCTCTAACTAATTTATTCCCGTCTCTATAGCAAGTATTTCTCATAATCTTGTATTTGAGATTAATCAGCAAAAGTCGATAATAACAGGGATTCGTGGGTATGACAAAATTACAAGCTTATTTAATGTCTGATAATCAAGTATATAATATACATGTATATATATCATATGTATATACTTATACAAATATCTATATATGTATATATAATATACATTAATATATAATATATATATATTTATATATGATATACATATATATATATGTATATTATGTATATAATATTCATGATATACATGTATATATGTATATGATATACATATATATGTATATGATGTAACTATATATATATATATACATATATATATATATATATATATATATATGATATATATATATGTATATCATGTGCATATATACAGGGTGGGCCAAAATAAGGGTCCTATTTTTAAAAATTCATAAATTCATGTAAGTTTTAAGAAGTGTTTTTCGGCCAAAATTTGTTTTGTTTATTTCAAAAAAATCTTGGAAGGGTCAGTCTACACACACATAAAGTTTGGTGAGTTTAACTTTTATTTTGTGGAAGTTATTCAAATTTAAAGATAGGACCCTTATTTTGGCCCACCCTGTATGTATATCATATAATTTGAAATGTGTATATTTAGGCCGCATTTTTTTCATTCAAGCAAATATTATTAAATGCAAGGGGGACACTTTGCTTTATGATTCTTTTATATATTTTTTCGATTTTCCGCATAATCTTTTTTGTATCAAAATCAAAAATATTAATAAAAGTTCCATAATTGTTACTGTCACGAGCGTTTTCGATTCGTCCACGAATCATCATCAGGTGTTGAAGTAAAAGCCCAAAGGAGCGAAAATGACAATTAAAAGTGATCATTTTTGATTTTGATACAAAAAAGATTATACGTAAAATCGAAAAATTAATAAAAAGAATCATAAAGCAAAGTGTCACCGTTGCATCTAATAATATTTGCTTGAATGTATATCCTATGCATATATATATTTGTTTATTTTAAGTTTGCAAATGAATTGTATGCTAACAGGAATGAAACGCGTAGTGTAGATTCGTTGTTAAGGAGATTTTTTTAAACTTCTGCTTAATATTTAGTAGAACAATGGAAGAGCTCTTCACAAGGAAAGTATTTTATCCGGCTTGTTTATATGCTGACATAAATCGCTCGCCGAACATAGAAAAAAGTTACGATATTCTCACCACAGGAAATTAACCAAGAGATTAGTAATAGTTATTGAAATTTAACACTTAAAATCACATCCGCTGAAAAAATACAATTTTGTTAATCGAAATACTACGAATATAAAAATACATATGTAGTTCTATGCTTCCTGCTAATTTTTATTTAAACGTTTAACATGTATGCTGTAAGTTGTATTGACTATGTGTCTCAATGTTTAATTTATACAAACGTATGCTTTAACTAAACGTAGGATTAGTAATACCAAACGGGTTGCTGATTTTTAGACTAATCCGAAGTGATTAGGGACCAGCCTAATATTTGTTTCGTATTGCATGTAAATTTATGCATGTTAGTATAATTAGAGAGAAAAAGAAACGAGATATAATTCTAAAGGTAACCGGTTCGAGGAGGAATATAAAACTTCCGGCCTCTAGGTACTTCTTAAGTAAAAGGGTGGGATTTTGCTACCTTATGTGACCGGGATATTTCAGTTGAAATTGCACAAGTGTAGAAAGTTTGTCGGAGGGCATTGCGGTGAATTACTTGTCAAAGAATTACAGGGATGCAATATTGCGACGATGAGACAGGGGCTTCCACTTAGTAAACAGTGTGTGACATTTTTTTATGGATATTGTTCCAGAGAAGACATGGAGCTATTTGATGTAAGGAGCTAAAATTGGTAAAAAAAAAACTAACAATAAGTATTAGGTGGATAGATTCAAACAAACAAAAAAGCACCCCCCTCCTTTGTCAGAAATCTCGCGCATGAAATGCGAGGACTAAAGGATAATGTTTCGAAAAAAAACAAGTTTGATGCAAAAGCCTCAGTGGTGCTAATATACTCTCTATATAGTCTAATTTTGTTGTTCAAGGGATGTGGAATATTGACATGTGTGAGAAGTTGTCAAACTTGGTGAGTAGTGGTTTGTGTTTGTTTGCAGCAGATGCTGCAGCATCGCCCATGTATTTTGCATAAGTGGAATGAGTGTTTTCAGAGACCACAATCAATAATTGGGAATGTTTCGTTTATAATATAACCCTACCCCTCTTCTCCGGGGGCCTGGCCGCATCCGTCGCTATCCTGGTTCACTGGAGCATACTTGTGATGTACTTCTGGCCGTGTTCGTTACTCCCAGCTCACAGGACCATAGATGCAACCCAGCAGGGCTACATTCTTACTTGTCTAGTGGTGGACCCCTCAAGGGTGACCAGACTCTCACTGGTCACTGGAAAATATCTTTCTACTGCTCAGGGCACACGAAATGTGCATGACCCTAAGTCCGTGTGGCTTTGTGCTGGATCAAGTCTGTCTCCTTCATCATCTGGCGTCAGGGCATACCTGAAATACACTGCATCTTCATTTCAGGCCAGCAACCGAGAACAAGGAACAACTCTGGGACATTTTTATATAACGAAACAAAATAATTATTCATAAATCGTTTTACACTTGTTTAGTCGAGTTCTTTGATTCAAGCTTCATGATGCAGGTTGTATATTTAAGTTCCACTAATCAATTTCCCAGCTAAGAACAAGAGCTTTTCAACTTAGCTCTAATGAGGGTTTCGCCCCCCCCCAGGCGGGGTGAGAGCGATGTGGACGCTTCGAATGCCAGTCAGTCAAAAGCACTAAGGACTAAAAACTCTAACTCCAAAAAGTCAATCGTTTTTATCAAATCAGTAATTCCTCCTTCCCCCTTTTTGGAGTTATTCTTTCTTTTTTCCATTATCTTATTCTTTTCCTTCTCTCGTGAACTCATTATTTTATCCTTTTCATTTTCTCTTTCTTTTCTCTCTTCTTCAATTTATTTATTTATCTGTCCAACTAACTTATCACTTGGTTTGATGGTCTGGTAGTTAAATACAACAGGTGGACCCAATGACAACATCTCACAAACACCAAAGCAGACCTTTTGAACCCAAGTAATTTTACCTGTCTCACTTAATTAGTAGTTAAAATTCATTTTTTTACCAAATCCAACTAGAAAAACAATCTCTTGTTCCACGAATCATATTATCAGATCTTATATTTTCTTTTCTCATTGAAATATTTACTCTTTTCTGGTGGACAGGAATCTCATAAACATCTGTTTTTCCTCTCCCATCTTCTCTTCCTCTATTTGAAAAGCAAGATCATCTGGTGTCGCCAGGGATCTCGTCATACGTTTAGGTGTTAAAGAAAAATAAATGTATTTTAGTTGCATTAAACGTGACCATCCATTTATTGTGCCATTTAACTACATAGTAGAAATAATTTTATAAGGATTTATGCATTTACTTTGGATATGTATGCGTTAGAATTTGCTGATTTTGATAACAGACAACGATGTCATCACTAAATATGCATCATAGAAATCGTGCATGAAAATCAGGAAAAATAACGATCTAAGTTTCAACCTCTACGCATATCCATTATTATGGACTCGCTCTCATGAACATAAATATGCTGGATGTCTAAAACAACCGATTTCTTTCTTTTATCTAAGATCTGATTATATAAAATACTTGTCTAACACGTACAAATAAATTTGGCCCAGAATATTTAAATGCAAAAACTTGTCAAATGCTATAGATGTATTAAGCTCTTCCGCTCTAGTTTCATCTGTCATCTTCAGTGTATGCGTTCACAGATATCCGCAAACGAACGTGATTGCTGTATTCTTTGCTGGTGGACAGAGAGAAGTTTTAGCATTTTCCGGATGTAGACTGTCACTAGATTGCTAATCGATTCAAATACGATTGGCATTCCAAAAGTGAAGTCTCCTATTTTTATTTCGCCTAAATGGATCAGAAAGAATTGCAAAATACAATGTTATAATGAGTGGCCAAATGCAGTCTTGGCCCAAATGTTCAAAATCCCTGTTACAAATATTGACGACGTGAGAATCTAAGAAAGTAATCCCCGTTATGGACGTGCGTCACAGGCAGAAAGCCGTCATGGAATACCTACATTTGAAAAGCAAAATAAATACATTTATCAACATAAATGTTTATGAAGCCGGTGCCGTTGATGGTAGCAAAATTACGAGATGGGTTCGTCGATTTCAGATTGACAACAGAGATGTGAGTGAGAAAGCGGGCTTCGGACGTCCATGCAAGGAAACTACCCGATCGCTGGCAAAAGTGATTTGAGAATGCTGATGACTATATAGTAAAATAAATACTCTAGCACACAAGTTCGTTTTATTAGTACCACTCCCATCTTCGTAACTCTTCAACCTTGGTTTAGTTAAAAAAAAAAAGATAGGATGCATTACTTTTGGAATGCCCCTCGTATATAAGTGAAGTTCAGTAAGAAAGTGATAGGGGCCTTTATGTTACGAGTCACTTTTTTAATCAGTCTTTTAAAAGGGTTACTTCAAACACGTTATCAGCTATCAGGGAGGGGCAAGATTCGACAACGTATTTGCTGTAAATACAACGCCTAACGAAGCACATCACTTTTTTTACTACAGCCAGGATAAGATCATATCAATATGCTTTGAAGCTGTCAATGTCTTTTTTATAATACCCAGGACATATCTTGTTTTTACAAGCGTGTCAAAACTTATTAAGTATCGAAGGCCACTCGAGGACAAGGGTTAATGAATGTAAGGTGGTAGTGTAGTAATCATTAATGGTGTAGATTCGATGGAATTTGGATTATTTTAGCGGGCGGCTCAACAAAAACTTGTTTACATTGGACTTGAATGCTATCATATTGTAGTCGGCCGGGAAGCAGGCCAGTAGAACAAAGTTCTACAGGCAGGCAGATTTAGAAAAAAAGGTTTTGTTCATGGAATCTGCGTTTAGATCAAGGCAAAGATAGAGGGAAATATTAATGGTGACGTGTGGTTTCTCTCCGTAGTAAGCAATTTTGAAGCGGATCGTTTGTGAAGTCCGAATTGGAGTTTAAGCACCCTGCTCCGCAAGAAGTTCAGCTTTATCCGTTTCCGTTCAAAAGATATTGTGGTGATTTGATAAAAAAAAAATACTGACTACATATTGCTCACCACACTGGAATATGTTTTCCAAATGTCGCAAGTTTTTTTTATATTTACGACTCAATGCGTTTTCTGATAACCTCGTTGTACCTATACCTAGCTGTTGCTATTGCAGTATTAGATCGTTTATTCATGTTATAAACAGTTATCGATGTGTAGCTGACGTTCTGTTAGGCAATTTAATCGTAAGAATGCTTATTGTATAAAAGCTGCAAACCTAAAAGTGAACGATTGCATACAATAGCGCTTACAGTGGAATTTGCGTGGCTAAATGCGTTTCTATTAGTGTTGGGATAATTAATGGGAATTGAAACCCTGAATTAAAACAATCGAAATTTTTTAAAGTATCGGATTCGGAAAAAAATAATGCGTCATTTTTCCGATTCCAAAAACGATTATTTTTATAGTCTTTTATATTTGATTTTGTTTAAAGTAAAATTTTCCACTGCTGATAGTAATTATGAAATATAAAATATTTATTATGGCTATGTAAAGGTCAAATTTAAACCTGTTCGAAACCATTCTTTATTTTAGATTGTGAAATTAAAAAATAAAAAGAATACGTCAGCTGACCAGTTTCGAAGCTCACTCAACAGAGCTAAAATTACGTTTTAAAAAAGAAAAAGGGAGAGAACAATGAATCGGAAATAAAAAAAAAAAAGCAGGGTAAAAAATATATATATATACCTGCGGTGTGCGCTACGTCGGGTGAACGTCTCAAAGATTAGATAATAGGGTAAAACAACATGTTCCACCCAAAATTCGGAATGGAAACTACCTAAATTCGGACGTTTTGAGCAATACCTATAGCCCATCTATAGGGGATCACCTTATAAATAATCGTATTTGCGCTTCGAATTTTAGTGTCGACTTATTCCATCCTTATCAAGTCGCACTCTCTTTACCATCTCAACATTCTAGAAACCATATGTTAAGACTCTGAGACCTTCCATTTGCAAACGAAAAGAGAATCTCTTAGGGCTTAATCTAGTTTCTATTTAATAATTAGTCCCTCCCACTTTTTCCCCTGCTTTTTCATCTCTGATGCATTATCCCCCCTCTTTTTTTTCTTTTATAAACGTAATTAAGCTTGATTTTAGCTCTGTTGAGCGCGCTTCGGAATTGGTCAGCTGCCGTATTCATTTTTATTTTTTAATTTCACAATCTTAAATAAAGAATGTTTTCAAACAGGTTTAAATTTGGTATTTACACAGCCATAATAAAATGTTGTACCATGCAAAGAATAATTAAAATATGTATTGATTTTAAACTACTTGTAAAAAAAAAAAAATAGATCATCTTCCACAATGTGTATTCTTACGTTTGAGAAAATACATGTAAACCTAAAATGTGTTCTTACGGTAATCGGGAATAAATACCAACTACATTGTTAAACAGTTAATAGTTCCTAAAGAATTAGAATCCGAATCTGTTATGGGGTTAAATGGTAATAAGAATGAAGGAACACGGGATCTTGAGGAACAAAACATGTATTCACATAGATTACACGCAAAATGAGTTGAGTAATACCATACCTAAACGGTAGGGCGTTTGCACACGCGTGCCAATCTCAGACTGCCGGGTACCAGTCTTGTTACCGGAAGTGACGTCACTCACGGAAGTGACGTCATGAGATAGTCCATTAATCCTATGGAGGGGCGTCTCCAACAGTATCGTAATTGTATCGGAATTAGGAATATAGTACGGAATCAGTAATTGTATCGAAATCGCAAAAAAAAAAAAAAAATGAAATCGTCCCATCACTAGTTTCTATGCATCCTTTGACTTATTTTGTGTTCTAATTTGCGTGCTGGTCATCAGTGGTTGAACATTTTTTTTCACATTATGTGATATCTCTCATAAGATTTTTTTTTAGGAATTGCCAACTAGACTATTGGTGCTATGCCATTGTTTTGAATAACATCTCTACAGTTTATTGTCAAAGGTATAACGTAATATCAACATTTTTAACGAATCAACTTATCTTTAACACAGAAAGTTGTGCTTTTGTATTCTAGATCCTGATAACAAAAAATCGATCTCTTAATTGTAGATTGTGGAAATTGTGGAAATGACATCAAGGCTTGTCTGCGCAAACATATTGAACGATATTGGAAGTTATGCACAAATATTTACAATTCCGATTCCGAAACCACAAAAAAAAGTCCGACTTTTCTGATTCCTGATTCCGATTAATCGTCCTAACACTAATCCATCTATATAAGCTTTTTACTCCTACTTGTTTACCATATGTATGCTTTTCATGCGCACATAAAGGTTTGGAATATTGAAGGAAGAGCAGGGGGTACGAATAAAGAATGAACAGTAAGATAATTAGTGGGGTTGATTAGAATGGTTTAACATTCTAAAATAACAAGGTATAAAGTAGAAAAAATAAGAGAGAAGAGATATGAGAAAAGAGAGTAGAAAAGACAAATAGAACTAGTGGTTAAAAAACAACAGTAAAAAAGAGAGAGAGAGAGAGAGAGAGGACAGAACGAATAATATAAACAGTAGAACCCTGGTTATTATATTTTCCCCGCCGTACGGTGTTATTTATAATGTTTGTTTGTTTTTTTTTGTTTTTGTTTTTTTTTGTTTTTTTTTAAATTATTATTATTATTCCTGGGACAGGAATGTGAGAGAGAAGGAGAATGAGAAATGGAGCAATTATGCTCCATTGGCCTTGGAGATAAGGCGTATACACGGGGTTAAAACACAAATAATCCCGGTCCTAGTTGGTACACTGGGAGTAGTATCAAGTCGTCTGGAAGGAGAATTGAAAAAAAACTACAAATCCCCGATGTTTAAGGTGGCCTTCAGATCTCTGCAATTGTAGGTACCACCAACATCCTTAGGACAACCCTTGATCTTTGAAGCTCCTGGTTTGAAGCCGGGATTAAGGGAAATCCTCTGGAAATGAATCTGATCCCTTTCCAGAGAGACGTTCATAAACGAAATAATAATGATAATAATAATAATAATAAAATAATAATAATAATAATAATAATAATAATAATAATGATAAGAACAATAACAATCATCATCATCATCATCATCACAATAATAATAATAATAATAATAATAATAATAATATACATGTGTATTATGTACTGTACTGTATTTTGTTACAAATTTTTAATGCTGTATTCCAGGGTTCTATTGCACTTACTTATAAAAGAATGATGTCACAAAATGAGCTTTATTTTGGAAGGTATTTTCCAAATCAATCATTCACATTTTATTATGTTATTATACACGTCATGAATGCAACTTACATTTATCAGGTCATTAAGACATTATATGAGGGTTTTCTTTATAGTTGTGCTTCTTGTTTGCTTGAAAGCAGCAACAGTTTTTACGTAGGTATTTGTTTGAAATAAGCAGCTACTTACGTTGCTGATTCATATATCAGTAGTAGACTTGTATTGTTTTAAATGCAAGAGAAGTTATAACTTAGAATTTCCAGATATTAATATACGTATATTTTAAGTTGCGAATATTTAATAAAATACGTACCAAATACGGATACTACGGTTCACAGGTGAACTAGTTACACATCACTCTAGACTGACATATAGAAAGAGGCAGTAATTATTGAAGTGAAGTCCACAGGTTAACAACTGTTTACGATTACGAGCGGCGCGTCCTTTTATACAGAAATTTGTGATTATTTTCCATTGTTCTTATTAGGTTAAAAAAAAAAAAACACTTTCCTGTTCTCTCGAAAGGCCTTCTAGACTTGTATTAAAATTAATTACAAAGAGCATTTATATATATTTTTATTTCATTTAATTTTATCTTTATTATAAATAATTTATTAATTATTAATTAAATGTTATGTTATGCATTATAATAACACATGTTATATTAATTGTTATACCATTATTAATATTATTATTACAAAATTAATAAAAAAAAATTATTAATTATGTATCATGTTATTAATTATTATAATGTATATATTATATCATTAATTATTATTTTATTGTTTTTATTATTTTTATTTCTTATAACAACCTGCGTTGCTCGGTCGTAAGATATGAATACATATTATATTTTAATTCATGCCGAATTCTTATTTATTATAAACTAAAATACCGTAAAGTATCAAACGTAACGTTTAATTCCTTTAAAAATGAAGTAAAAAAACGGAAAAAACTGAGACACGTGCATAAGAGTATTATATTTTCTTTCTAAATACTTACATCTTCCTTGTATGTAAAAATAATACTCCAGCTAGGATCGAAACCAAAACCTAAAGACAATGAGTAAAGCACGATAACCATTAGATTAGCTTGACACTATATTTAAACAGTGGTTTAAAACTAACTAGTACTTAACACAAAAGAAACGGCCATGTTTCACCACCGCGCAGGCGGAGTCGATAATGTAAGAAATTCTGCAGAAATAAACAAGCTCTTTATTGGACGGTTTCTCCGCCCACGGATTTATTTTAACCAATCAAATTGCATGTTATAACTGCCGAGAGTGTTCTTAGCGCTAATTCCCTTTTCAAACCAAAATCCAAAGAGACGCATAGTTGGACAGACGTCGATTTCTCACTCGAATCGAGGCAGCGAAAAATACTTTGTTGCTTTAAGCCGTTTTAATGCCTAAACGTGGAGCGGAACTTTATCATTGCAACTACCAATGATCTTAAGTAGGGTGAATTATATTTGCACGCTTGTGCTACAATTTAATGTCTGTCAAGACGAATTTAAGGTCCACGGTTTGACCTGCTTGTCCGCCATTGGACTGACTCGAAGGATACCTCGTGGATGCCGGCTAGCAGTATCCGGCTTGAAAGTCACCTGAACTCCAACCTGGGCATTCTTCGTCAGCGGGAATTCTACCTAGCCTTTATCGATGACGAACTATTATTCACTTCGGGAACGTTACTCGCCCATAGTGGCAGATAGCTGAATATGACGCATCTTTTGCAACATGGACCGTCTTTACTTTAATAAAATTTACGTTGAAGTCTTAAGGTGAGCTTGTTGTAATTTTCTGTTTGGTTTCCTTCCATTCTGCCAAGGACGAAAGCCTTGTGAGAGAAAATCCCACAATAAATAGTTGAAAACAGATAAAAATACGAGGCCCTTTACGTACTAATTTGTCAATTTTGACTCCTAAGCGGTTCTTTTTTTCTGTAAATTGTTGTCTACATGTCTGACTACTCGATATTTTAAGTCTGTACATAAAAAATTCATTGAATATATAGGCTGAGAAGTGTTTTCACACACACATTCATAATGTATAGATATATAGATTGTAAAGAAAATATTTAAATATTTTATTCATTTTTTACAAAGAAAATAAAATAGTATAAAATTTGTATAAGGGATGTGCTTTCTAATAACATTAGGCAATCGGAAATACTTTAACTGACAACATAATAAGTGGATTTGATTCTACAAAGGCTGAAATTAAAATTCAATAACCCCCTCTATCACATAACTTATAAAATGTTTCATTTACTTTTTTTTCAATCCAGACCATCTGTGTAATATTCTACCATTTCTCACATTAGTTAGTCCGTATTTTACGCTTGGAAATAAGCCAGATACAATATCTGAAAAACAAACTTCTTCAAAAGAAGGCACATTCGCAAAATTTGGCTTTACAAAGGCCGATCTCCCAATAACGGACAAAAATATGAGAGTGACCTCTTTTTAATGCTTTCTGCGTCTGTGAATACCGTTATAATTATAGTATATGATCATTGTTGTAACGCAGTGGGAGAAGAACTTATAGCAATTTCGACGTGCATTTCTTCACGGAAGTAAAAAAACAAATCAACGAAAGGTTACATCAAAAGACAACAATCGAAAGAAACAGGGAAAAAATTAAGATTGTCTGCCAAGAGTTGATGAACTTAATGTGATTTTCGTATTTTTATTGAACTATGTAGCACAATATTACTTTATTAGTACTTATAAATTTATCTCATTTGGATCAGTTCTATATTTAAAATTAAATAGACTCTTTTTCTTCAAAATGTTAATAAACTCATGTTTACCTTGTGTTATTGTTGCTCATTCAAATTAAACTTTTTGCGCTATCCAGAAAAAAATATTTGTTTATTCAATATATTTCTCATTCCCTGAACTATTCCGGCTACTGCTAGTTATAATATTCAATTTAATTTTCATTTTAATTCTGCAAGAAAAAATGGATCGAACGTCATTACCTGTGTTCTGGCCGGGACTTTTCTACTGCTACACTTTACTAACCCTTACGAAGTATGTGTCAAAATTTGTGTACCATCTGATTATTAGTCTATAAATTACAATTGATTAAGTCATCACAATCATTATCTCGTATTAATCAGAAGAATCTATCGTTAGCAATCGTTTTCTCGATATTTTCTTGTAAATACATCATGCAATTACAGAAGCGATGATATAAATGTTGCAAACATCCTACAGGAAAATGATTTTTCTGGAATGGACTGGATTTGAACGTGGAACACTCAGGCCACCAGTTTTTGTCGTTAACTACTGAACCGCCATCACATCACATTTAATTAAATGAATTAAGTTTTGTCGAATTTTAAACAATGGAAACTCTGAATTCCGTGAACAGATAACACCTAGCTTTCTATTATCTCTTCTCTTCTCTTCTCTTCTTCTATCTATCTTCTTTTCTATCTTCTCTTCTCTTCTCTTCTCTTCTCTCTATATAAATAAAATGAACTCATTTTTTCGCGTCTAATTTTGACATTAATAGGATTAAAAATCAAGATATTTCATGCAAATATAATATGCACAAACGGCAGAACAATATCTGAGGTGTGTTATAGGCTTATTATTTCTCAAATTCCTCGATAATCTTAGATTTCTATACTTTTTCTGCTGAGAAGTCACGGCCAAAATCGGTTAAGATCAATGGAAGTGGTAAAATATTTTCTTTCTAATAAATTCCTCCTCCCCCTGCCACCACTTAACACCGTTCGGGGATCGTTCACAAGGAACAGTTGAGAAGAGAACACCGGTTTGGCTTCGTAGTTCTTTCATGTGAGGTTATTTAAAATCAATAAACTAAACTGCAGTGCTCTGTGGCGTAGTGGTTAGCGTGCTGGACAATTCACATTATATTTTCACGTTCGCGCCGACCTACCGTAGTCTTTTTTTTTTTTCCTAAACAACTGGAATGGACTTTTCTTGGTGGCCGAACTGTTAACGTTGCAGATGTTTTTTTTTTGTTTTTTTTTTTTTCACACTTTATTTTCCTACTTTTACTCATGACTCCGGGTTTGATCCTTCCTACTTACCTACCATAACATTTTTTAAAACTCCCCCCCCGTCCCGGAAACTAACACTCGGGCAACGCCGGGTACCCCCGCTAGTAGAAAATAATAACTTCATATCGTTAGTTGCACTCCACTCCTTAGGAAAGAAATAGGTGTCTGCTTACTTAAAGCGTGTTGGTCCAGATAAATGAATCGTTTATTTTATTTATCCTTATTGCATTTTCATCCCTAACAAGACACAATACCACCTTGATGTAAGGAGGCATACTATCTGGAACATAATTTGCAGGCATACTATGTAGGGGGTTGAGCAGCAAGATGTCCGTTTACATTACACTTGAACGTTTGCATGTCAGTACAGCCAGGGAAGCAGGGACCCGGGAGAGATTTCCAAATTTAGCAGTCCGAGAGAAGCAACTATTAGAGTATGAATTTTCCCGGCATCTATATATATCTACTGCGCATGGGTGGGATTTAGATGCTTGTCTGGTTTGTCGGGGGTATTTCCGTCGAGGGGATACAACTACATGAATGTCGTCGGAGAACCTTACGTTAAAATACTTGTAAAACAGGCAGAGGGATGCAACATTTCGTCGATGGTACAGAGGTTGAAGCCTAACTGACAGTGCGGGACCTCTTAAGTTGGCGACTCTTTTTTTAACCCTGTCTAAGTGAGACAGACTAGTAGAAGATGCATCATCTCAAATATGGCAACAATACTCAATTCATAGACGTGTAAATCGCACAAATTAAGCCGTTGTATATACACAGAATAAAATTCAAGGAACTAATTTTGACCAGTCGCAAATTAAAGATGAGCGTAATAGCTAAGACTTTTAAGAAATTAAAACACATTGTATTCAAGATTTTGCATAAACATGTGTCAATGAGAAAACTGTGTATAAAGTCGATGCAGTATTTAATCACATTGATCGGAACCAATAACGCATCGTGTTTTTTTTACTTTCTGTAAAACGTATTAATATATAAAACAAATTGGTATAATTAATATAATGATAAATTAATCTTTTTTTAATTCCGTTCTGTTTAAATAACTGAAGGAGTTGACAATCTAAAACAAATTAGTAAAATATATTTTGGAGAAGGTTTATGTCAACGTATATCCGTTAACGTCAAAACATATCTGTTATTTCATCAACCTTTAAAAATTATTACATTTATTCCGATCAAGCTGTTTTTCTCAAATACGTTATCTTCCAAAGGTAGAAAATAATGTAACTCCCAATTCATTCATTCCTCGCTCTTCCTTTGTATAACAATCTTCTTCCATTAATAAGCATAAATATTTGGAAGCCACCGTTTATTATTTCATTGTTTTAATTCATATTATTTCCTACATTCTACACTAGATCTTTGTGGGGTCATATAGGCGAGATATGTATATGCATAATTACTGGCTTCAGCTAATAAAATACCATATTATTTGTGAGAATCTTAATATTAATAATACGTAATGTTGACTAACTCAACTATATAAGGATGTGCTTTTAACATTTTGTGATTTGCCGTGGATGATTGAGCATTGGAATTTCCTGAGTTCAAATACTTTCTTAAGCAATGTTGTGGTACGATCCATTGGTTAATTATATATATATATATATATATATATAGTAATTTATAAAATATATATGGCGATTAAGCTACACTGAATATTCCGCGTTTCATCCACTGTAGGACTCTTCAGGCTTATGCGCGAATTTTGTGGTTGTTTATCGTTTTTATATGCTCCTCTTCTATTGAGGCTAACTAAAATCTCAATAGAAGAGGAGCATATAAAAACGACAAACAACCACAAAATTCGCGCATAAGCCTGAAGAGTCCTAGAGTGGATGAAACGCGGAATATTCAGTTTAGCTTAGTCGCTATATATATTTTATAAATTACTAACTAGCTCTACTTACGCATTGAGCACTTTTGAAGTAAATACTTAAAGTTTACGCATAAATCAATACTTTCGTATATTAATTTTATGTGATTAAATTAAGAAGTTATTTATATATATATATATAAATATATATATATATATATATATATATATATATATATATATATATATATATATATATGCTTAATTTGGAAGAGATTTTTCCGTAAACTAAAATTGACAGAATGTGTATATTAGAAGAGAGGAACGGGGATGAAAAATATTAAGAGGGTCAAAAAGGAAGATAAAATTATGGATTGTTTTATTCTTGATTATCTTTCAATTTTTGCGTCGTCTTCTTCCTCGTCTTCTTTATTTTCCATTTCTATTGTATTGTTCACAAGCAGTTTCTTTCTAGCCTTCATCGTATTCCATCTTCTGCGTTGAACTCAAACGTGTTTTAAACAACAAAGACGTTACACGTAATGGAAACATCCATCAAAGTGATATTCAAATCTTATTAGTGTCATCCAATATGCTCACTAATGCCTTCCTTACTTCGAGATTGGTATGTATTCTGATTACTTCTCCTTCATCTCATGTAGTGCATAGTTTACTATTCTGTACTTCATTCTTTTATACTGACTTTAGATTCTTATTTTCTCGGTCCTGGATATGACCTTAAACTATATCCAGTGGTGAGGTCCCAGCTTGTGGGCTTTTGAGTGTGTGAAGCTACCCTTTAATTGCCATTGCTCCCAGGTCCACTCTGACCCGGAGTGATAGTACCTGTTAGCGTCCCAACTATGGGTTAAATAGAAACCGACTTGAAAACAATAATTATATTCTATCAAAAAAATGTTCTTCAATCTATAGATTCGGCATTAAATAATCTGAAAAGGGTTGATATGCCGTAAAACAAAAACAACCAAACCAACCTTATTTTCTCTTGTTTGTATTTGTAAACAGTGTTTGTTATTTTCAGTAATTTCTGGTCATCTATATACATCAGGTATTTCACCTTTTCTGTTATATCATCGAAATTGTACTTGACTATGTTTGTGAGCTTTATATTATAATTGTTACGTGTTTGTGTGTCTAGAGGTATTCACAGCGACACACACACACACATTATTGTAAAAAAAAAGTGAAAAGAAAAACAGAGAATGGAGTTATAAAAATAAAATAAATTTATTTGTAAACAAAAGTAAAAGTGACAAGACTATTTTACATTAAAATAAATCATCTAAGGGAGATAATAAATAGGTTTTAGTTCCAGTTACTACTCTAAGTTAGAAATACTACAATAACTTCCACAGATATATTTTACTTTGGTCAATAAAATTCAGGAGAATCTATATTTACTAATATGTTGTCTGTTATGGAATGTTTGCAGTTGTTTGTTTGGCTTGATGTTCAGTTTGCTTATTTTTACGACCAGGGAGTATTCTAGTTCTTGATTGTGGCCAGAGTTAAATTGATTTTTATCTAAAAGGTCGCCTCCAATTTTGCGTCCCTTTCATTTGGTGTACGAATCAATAACTAGTTTTACTATTGCGTGTACTTCTATTCATAGTAAATATTGAAGAAGGTCCCAGGAATCATCTTGAACAAACGAAAATGACTTATTTTTTTTCAGTTATATTTTAAAAGTCTCTAGAAACGCTTATAAGGATATGTTCACTTTCTAATATTTTAATATTAAAATTTATTAATATTTTAAGTAATTTTATTCATGTCATCTAATATAATATTTTAATTTATGTGTTATTAATATTTATTTTTGTGTTATATTTTATATTTCATTTTATTATATAATCTTTCAGGTATTATTTTAGTATAATATGTAATTATATTGATAAATATTTTCATAATATATTATATTTATTAATTAGTACGTTTGATTAATTATATTCTTTTGTGTAAAACTTGCATTTTTTAATACTTTAATAGGAAAGGTTGTCCTCATATGACAATGATGTAGAAACATGGAGATAAGGAATCTCTCTGAACACATGTCTCTTTGCGGTTATCACTGTTGAATGAACCAGTGGTTCATTCAACCACTTTCGTTGTTAAACATATTTTCCTTCGCAATATCTTTGCACTTAACAATTAAACACGTTTAAGCATATAATTATTCGAATTCGGGGAATGCGTTAGGATCAATATAAGATAAAATATATTACCGCAGGATGTCCAGCCTTCACGTGAGTATGTTTGCAGCACATGATGAAGAAATGGAATAATTATGAACCAATAAGAAAATCACTCGCTGTTACATAACGATATACGTTTATTATGAAGACACACACACACGTAACGAAAATTCAAACATAATACATGAAAGATTAGAAGTCCAAGTATGACAACGGGAACCAACCAGAATGATGCTCATTTCTCCATTTTGAAAGTCATTCTGTTCTCCCTTCAATCTCCCTACTTCCGGTCGTCGATCTCGCGAGAAGTTGCGAGAATTTAAAGTCTAGGACTCGTACAAAGGGGAGGCAACTTTGCCCCAAAAAATAAAGAATTACTCCTCTTGCATTATACTTTTTGTATCATCCTAACAGTGCTGTATGCTTTTTCACTGATAGATTGTTGTCATAGCGCTTTTAATTTCTACTTTGTTTTTGCTTAATTTCTACAATAGATTTACGCCAAACATGTATGTTCATTAAGCAGATAAACTGATGGAATTTTACGCCAACATGTCAGTTCATTAAGAAAGGTAAACTGATCAAATTTTAAAGTAGTATTTGTTGGTGTGTGTAAAACTTATTTTAAGTTCGTCTGTGCTATTATAACATTGTACGTCACAAATCAAATTCCACGCATGTAATATTTCTATTTTTATAACTAGCAAATATAAACTCTTTCCGATCTCTTATTTTTATAAAGCCATGGTGGTTTCCCTAAGTGTGAAAGAATTAAAGAGAATACATACATATTCGGCGTATAAGACGACTCTTAAACAAAAAAAAATCATCTTTAAAAAACAATATTTCATAAGATACCGGATGTTGCAATCTTTAGCCTTGGCTAAACAAACATGGTTTGTGATTTAGCAGTCGTCGTTGTATATCAACCGATATATGATAAATTTGTTAAAAGTTGCTCCAATTTTGTACCTTGTCTTATCTGACGGTCGCTTTATACGCCAAAATATACGGTAGTTCCTATTTACAATGCCTCCCCACGGGACAGAGTTAGACACCAGGGTCGTTTTTTTTAACGTGGAGAAAAGGAACAAAAATAAAAATTGTCTCAGTCGTGAAGGATTTCTCCTCCACTGACAGAGACCAAGAAATTGAAGTGCAGCATCTGAAGAACAGATACTACACTTTGAGGTATTTATTTGCTCCCCCACTGAGCAAATTAGGCACAAGGCCGATTTTTAAAGTGAGGAGTGAAGGGGAAATGCGAACCAACTCCCCGGGGAGTAGGGGAGCTGGATAATGACAATTGGTATGAAGGGTTGCCCCTACATTGACCAAGGTCTTATATGTGAGGTTGCCGTCACATATGGTCTTTGCTTGCAGTATCTGTCGGAACAGATGGTATTTATTTGCTCCCCCACCGAGCAAATCAGGCACAAGGCCGATTTTTAAAGTGAGGAGTGAAGGGGAAATGAGGACCAACTCCCCGGGGAGTAGGGGAGCTGGATAGTGACAATTGGTATGAAGGGTTGCCCCTACATTGACCAAGGTCTTATATGTGGGGGCGCCCCCACATATGGTCTTTGCTTGCAGTATCTGTCGGAACAGATGGTGTTTATTTGCTCCCCCACTGAGCAAATTAGGCACAAGGCCGTTTTTAATGTGAGGTAAAAACCAGCTCCCCTAAAAGGGGTCACTCTGGTTACCAAAAATAATAATTGTCCCAGTATAGAGGGTTTCCCCTCCATTGACTGGTACAAATTATCTTAAGTGCAGCATCTGCCGGAACAGATGGTGTTTATTTGCTCCCCCACTGAGCAAATTAGGCACAAGGCCGTTTTTAATGTGAGGTAAAAACCAGCTCCCCTTAAAGTAGGCAAAAAGGGGGCACTCTGGTTACCAAAAATAATAATTGTCCCAGTATAGAGGGTTTCCCCTCCATTGACTGGTACAAATTATCTTAAGTGCAGCATCTGCCGGAACAGATACTACACTTTGATCTTGGCAAAAAGGCCAAGCTTGCAGAGATGGTGTTTATTTGCTCCCCCACTGAGCAAATTAGGCACAAGGCCGTTTTTAATGTGAGGTAAAAACCAGCTCCCCTAAAAGGGGTCACTCTGGTTACCAAAAATAATAATTGTCCCAGTATAGAGGGTTTCCCCTCCATTGACTGGTACAAATTATCTTAAGTGCAGCATCTGCCGGAACAGATACTACACTTTGATCTTGGCAAAAAGGCCAAGCTTGCAGAGATTCTATTCTTAATTGTAGATGGTATTTATTTGCTCCCCCACTGAGCAAATTAGGCACAAGGCCGTTTTTAATGTGAGGTAAAAACCAGCTCCCCTAAAAGGGGTCACTCTGGTTACCAAAAATAATAATTGTCCCAGTATAGAGGGTTTCCCCTCCATTGACTGGTACAAATTATCTTAAGTGCAGCATCTGCCGGAACAGATACTACACTTTGATCTTGGCAAAAAGGCCAAGCTTGCAGAGATTCTATTCTTAATTGTAGATGATATTTATGATACTCGTACGTTTGAATTGAAACTAATTCCGCAATATATTAATGCCGTTTATAATGTTGAGACTGGCGGACAGACGAACAAAATCTACATAGTATTATTATTCATCGGACTAATGTTCTTATCTGGAGTGAGATTTTCACAACGTTTCGGTCGATGTAACCTCCGACCTTATTCAGATGTATCTTATCGAACTCGGAAATGTTTCTGTTGAACTCGAAAATTTGGACGGAACTTCGAGCGGAACCCTTTATTTATTTCACGGGTGTAGCGTGCTCTTAGTCCACCAGCTATGACTGGATAGATAACTGATCATATCTGGAAGGAAAAAGGAAACCATCTACCATTATGTGAGGAAGTAAACATTATAGACAGAGAGGAACGGTGGAGAGTAAGACGACTAAAAGAAGCAGCACATATGCTGAGGAATAACCAACTGCTAAGTAGATCTAGTATAGAATTTAATACGATATGGGAACCAGTAATTATAAACGATAGAAAATATATACAAGTAATAAGTAAAAAACATTAATATATACAGGTAATAAGTAGAGAAATAGATATACATTAATATATAGTAATAATTAGTAATAAATAGGGATATTTACAACTAGAAATAAAATATAATATAATAGGTTTAATGCTCCTAAAATTCGCACTAGAATTGTCCGCAAGGACCCGTGGCGCAGTGGTTAGAGTACTGGGAAAAAGTGATATTTTCCGAAAGAAAAATTACATTAGCGAATTACTTAGGACCTCTATCCAGTCATGGCTGACGGAACAAGAGCATGCTACTCTTGTGAAGTAAATAAAGGGTTCTGTTCGAAATTCCGTCCAAATTCCCGAGTTCGACAGACACATTTCCGAGTTCGACAGAAACATTCCCGAGTTCGACAAGATACACCTGAAGAAGTTCGAAGGTTACATCGACCGAAACATTGTGAAAATCACACCCTAGATGAGAACAGTAGTCCGATGAATAATAATAAAAATAACTAATCCTTATCTTAAAAATTCAGAAACGTCATATTAATTCAGTACGGACCCGAAATAATACAAAAATGGAAATAAGTCGAAAAACTCTACCAAAACTAACCAACCACCTCACATTCCTATGCCGGTGCCGAGATCTTAAGCTAGTACCACCATTGAAACTACTAATCAGCGCCTCTCGCGGTCTAGCGCTTTCTCCTTTTCACACTTTGTTGTTGTTGTTGTTCTTCTTCTTCTTCTTCTTCTTCTTCTTCTTATTATTATTATTATTATTGTTATTATTATTATTATTAATTGTATTAGTAGGAGGAGGGGGAAGAGGAGGAGGAGAGGAGGAGGAGGAGGAGGAGGACTTACTCACCACAGGTTTTCACGTTTGCATACTTAGTGGTTTCTCACTGATAATATCTCACGGTGTTCCTGATGTCCGAGTGACGATCGCCCCGATTTCTAATACTCCCCACCTCTTTCGATAATCATAAAAAATGGCTTATTGTTGTTATTATAATCATTCCTCTTATTATTATTATTATTATTATTATTATTATTATTATTATTATTATTGTTATTGTTATTGTTATTATTATTAACATTTTTAACTGTTTTTTCCTGTCCATCTGTCTATCTATCTGTATATCTACTATTGCATAAAAATTACTTTGTCTGTGTCTGTTAGTTCGTTAACTATTGACTTCTAAAAGGCTGGGCCGATTTTTTTATTTTATTTTCATACAAATGTACTTTATTTGCTTGACATTACTCTGATATAGGATTTGTATTGGAATGCCTTACATAAGTATCAATAATCGATTATCAAAAAATCCTATTAAAGAAGGAACACACAATTTTGACAAAAGTTATGAAGCCTAACATCACCAGTGTCTTTGAAAATTTTGATCATCGCACATGCAGAAAAGCCCGGCATATGATCCTAACATTAGGTTCTTTAATGTGATAGGGACCCGTTCGAAATGATTGTTTCTGTTTAGAGCAGAATTGATCAATAATACTTGACTTTTGCTTTTTAAAGTTTAATTCAAGCCATTATGTAAAATAATTTTATGAAATCTCTTTGAATTTGAAGAATTTTCTCTACAGTGCAATGTAAACGACAATGTATTACGGACTAAGTCACTGAACGAAGCATGTGAAGCTTGGTTGGTTCCTTACAAGAGCAGGATACTAATCGATTTGATTGAAAAAAAATGGTGGATACATTGATTTCGACGAAAACAAAGTATGGGATGGTGAAACATTTGTTAATCCCCATTTAATATCGGGCAATGTCGGATGTCTCTGCTAGTTTATCGCTAAAAGCCATAATAGAATCTTTCATTGAATAGAATTGTTTTGAGATATAAGCAAAGTAAGCTTATTGCATAGCTTCAAGAAATTAACAAAATTCCCGTTCTATAACACTGCAATGGATACCGCCAATTCTCAGCTAAAACGCTCTTTTTTTAGCTTTTTTTTTACAAAGGAATCACCTCTTATCAAGGCCCAGGGGCCACTTGAGGATAAGGATTAAAGGGTGTAGAGTGGTCAAAAGGACAATAAATAATCTGCCAACAATTCAACTCAATTCGTCTTTCTAATTTAGCTTCTCTGCTCATAAACAATAAATGTCATGTATACAAAAACATCTAACTGCAAAGACAGGTTAGATTACAACGTGTGAAATAATCAAAATTGGTGCACCCTTCGTTTTCTTTTTCATTGTTACAGTAGTTAACGTTTAATTTGCCTCTATATTTTGAACCGCACTTATTTAGTTGACTATAAGTAAGTAAGTATAAATCCATATTTAAGAGCATTGTTAAGTAAAAAAAAAAAACACATTAATTTTCAAAGCGGATGTCACCCCTCGTAATATAAAATATAAACTAAACTTAAAAATGAAGCACGAAAAGGAGAAAAACTTCTTCCATTCCTTCTTCTGTTTCACGCGTCATCATGGAAACATTCCGCTGTCAGCTGAAAAGAAAAATATAAGACACAGCGTTTTCCTTGATTCTAAACGTCATAATGAGTCTATTCAGTGTCAAAGAATTAGAAACATTTTTTAAATGAAGAAATACATAGTATGTTATTATATTAGCATGTAAATTTCGTCGTTGCATTTTTAATCCACACGTTGTCGAAATCAATGTAATCACCAATTTTTCAATCAAATGGATTAATATCCTGCGCTAGTTGGTATCAACCTCAGTGCATCTGGAAAAAGCTTCATATGTTTTCCGCAGTGACTAGTCCGTAATACGTTGTAGTGTAAATTACAGTGTAAAAAAATTACCGATGATTTTAAAACTTAAAATAAATGCTTATGTTTCGTATTATTTCAATTCTCCAGGCTACTCTTCTCATCTTGAGTGTTACTATTAACAAATATTTCGAGCGATGTAATCTTAGACCTTCTTCAAGTGTATCTTGTCGAACTCGGAAATCTTTCTTAAGAAATCGGGAATCTTGCTATGAAACTCTGGAATCTGCACAGATTTTTGAACGGAACCCTATATCGAATTGACGCGCGTAGTATGTTGAAAATCCTATCCCTAATGCGGATGATACTCAAAATACCACTGCGAGTAACTTAGAACGTCTGCCCAGGCATGACTGACGAAACGAGAACATGCTACCCCCCATGGACCAGTTTAATGTTTTCCGTTCGAAATTTCGTGCAGATTCCGGAATTCGACAGAATGATTCCTAATTTCGACCAGATACATCTAAATTGGAGTAAGATTAATAAACAATAATAAAAACATTCACTTCTAGTAATCTAGTATTAGTTAAAATATATTAATAAGGATAAATATGAATTATAAAACATATTTTAACATACATTAGTTACTAGCGGCTGCGCCACGTCGACACACACAACGCCGAGTCAAACACAAAATCAAGTACACTCAACATCGTCTTACCATCAACGCTTACCTTGTGAACTCGGGGTATGGCAAATTTCCATATGCACAAACTAAAATCACCGAAAAAAATATTCTAAGGGTAAGGATAATGAGTAAACATTAGATAAAATGATGATTAAAATAATTACGAACTTGCCAGGATTCGAACCGGGGATCTTTTGACCCGTAGGCAGAAGCGTAATCCATTGCGCCAAAAGTTCTGCCCGACTGCCGAAAGATGTAACCGCAACTGTATACAGACAGTGCTAAATTCCGTTGACATGGGCAGGTAACTGTTTGGACATGTGCACGAAACGGCCCCAAAAATCCTTATTTCAGACTTAAAAGATAAGGACAATTTAGGGGCTCATACCTTTCAGAGTAAAAAACCACTTTTCAATTCGGTGCATCCGTTCGAAAGTTGTACTGCTATACATACACACACATAAATAAATAAACATTTTTATTAAGTGGTGAAATATATGGACCATAAACTAATCGGCATAATCACGTTTGACACATTGATTCCCGTCAGATCACCGAAGTTAAGAAACGATGAACCTGATCAGTAGCAGATGGGTGACCATTTGGAACTTCCAGGTGCTCTATCTCAGCATCCAGTTATCCAGTCGTCCTGCACTTCTAGCCACTGGACTCAAGCAGAAGAGGTGTGGTTGGAGATGGCGCAACCGTTGGCACACACTTACACGCGTAGCTGCCCCTACAGGGGGTATCCTTTGTCTTTCGTAACTGAACGGAGATATAGGGAAACTAATCGAAGCTACAGCTAATTCAAAAATTGTTTACAAGAGAACCATTCTCAATTCACGTGTTTAAAATATTGTTATTGATGCTGGATGCGCGCCAAACCTAAAAACTTCGGGAACCAATTCTGTACTCCTCAATCTGATGTGGCGTCTTGGCTATACACGCTAAATGTTCCCCCAACCCCGCTGTTTAACCTCCGACAACGTCAGATGTCCAGTATGCAGTTTTAGTCCTATAATATCAAATGTTATAAATTTATAATTTTACGTCAATACAAGTTACAAAACAGCTCTGAAAAAATGAAACGGTATTTTTATTACATTTTAAACTAATAATCCAAAAATGGGGTTTCCTATTGCTAATCTATTGCTATATGTCCGGCTGTCTGTCGGTGTGTCTGCCTGTCTGTCTACTTGTCTTCACACTTTCAAACTCTATCTTCTCTGAAACTAAAAGTCGCAGAGCTGGGATAGGGGTCTTAAATAATTGTTTTTTTTATGGACTGTTCTCTTATGGGTCGTTAAGGTAGGTTGTAAGGGGTAGAAAATCTGTCAAAATTTTAAAAACTCGTACATTAATCTTAGTTTATGTGTAATTTTTTAATTTTTAATCAGTTTCTATCCATGTCACGTTGGTACATTGGTAATAACACTAGCTTTGAATGCTACAGTTTCGGTTTCGATTCTAAATGATGGCACTCAAATACTTTTTTTTTAACTTTTGAAATCACAACTCTATAATAATATATACCAAATCTGGACAAATTAAAGTATCATATTTAAGCGTATTTTACGTCCGGGCAAAGCCGGTTGCCCTCCCGCTAGTACGTTTATAAGTTATTTTGCGTTATTGTAACAACCACTATATAGCGGCCAATAAAAAGCGTTTGTTTAATCTGGAATTTGTGTAACAACTGTTGCAATATTCTTTATAATGGGGTATGATCCCGCACAGTTGGGAGATTCTATTTATAAACGATGCTGCTAGGAATTTATGAATCGAATTAATTCACGTTCTGCTTCCAACCAATCAGAAACCAGAATTGCTCCATAGATATTAAACCTTTCTGTAGCTACTTGTATATGTTTCCTTCGTGTCAAAACGGGAAGAATCTTTTGCTCTCTGGATTCCAACTCGAGAACTGTCTACTGAGAACCAGTCACCTCCAGGACTTGTGCAGAACAACTAACCATCGAAAACTGTTCTGAAACTAAAAATGGCTTACACGTCTAGCGGTTATGGGCCAGTAAAGAGCGGCCAGTAAAGAGCGTTAGTTTAATCTGGAATTTGTGTAACAACACATCTCTCCAAAATTCCAGTTCTCTCCGCATTCTTTCAATAGAAGTGCAGTTATGGTTTTTGCTACATGCTCTCTGCCCTTTAATTTTTCTGAGCCTACATATGCATGTGTGTCTGCACATCCAAGCGGGGGATGATGCTGAAATTTCTGACAGTTTAAGTTCCTTCGGATTCGTGTATATTCATGCATAATTTCTCTTTCAACGTATACGTGGGTATTTGATCTTCGAGGTTTTATGTGTATTTTCTTCAGTCGATCATATTTTCTTTATATTGTAGTTATTTTAATCAGTGCCGTTCATTCTACCCCCCCCTTATTGATTCAATTTTTTTTTCATTATTTAGCCAGACTGTTCCCTCGTACGGTCATTAGCATAATAGTAATGTTCTTTATGTTGTCAGTTCGAAGTTCCACTTATTAATTTAGATTTTCTGTTTCACTTCCCTTCAAGCTGTAATCGTTTGAGATGGAGAAACCTACGATCTGGCATTTTTTTCCATTAGGTTGATTAATATCACATCCGTACCCTTTGGTTAGAAAACTTTGTTCCTTTGTCTTTCCATGTCGCTGAAATTGTCATTTTCTTTTCAATAACGTCTCACGTTTGTATCCGAAGCGTTTGTACGTTTGTCTAAAGTGTAGACGTGTCCATTGTTTCCAGTGCATGATATGCTTTATTTTGCATTCCTTTTTCAACAAGTTTGCTGCATTAACTTATGTGATCATTTGACTTACTGGGAATTCCTACTCTAATCATTATTATTGATCGCTCACTTAAAATAAAACAGATTTTCTGTGCCATCCGAGTGATAGGAAATCTCTCTTGATTTTCAGTACTCTTGTTATGTATTGTCTTATTAAGATGACGACTTATATATTCGTTGTGTGTCCGTCTTAGACTGTTCATATTAGTGTGATGTCATATTGGTGTGTAGATATATCGCGTATATATAAAGAGAGAGGGTGCATTTTAATACAGAGCCGGAACATGTAATTAATGGGGGGGGGGAGATATGGATATATAGATAGATAGACCGAGATATGGAAGAGAGATTGACATTTATACGTTTGACTGTTTTGTGAAAGTGAGTGTTTCTATAACATTGACACATATATTTCTTTACCTATTTTTGAGATGAGGATTTCCAGTCTTTTATAATAATGGAATGGACATTCATTATTTATAATAGCTGAGGGGAGGAACATTCTTAGATGATAGAGACACATTCTTAGATTAGTTTATACACAAAGTTCTTATAATACAAATGAGTGGAACACAAGTCTTATAATTCAAATTCACAATACCTTTGTTGTTTTATAACATAACACGAAGACGACAGTTACAAAAATATGGTGGTGTTCGTTCATTCTATTTCGACCGGTCGATGGCTTTGCATCAAGGAATTACAAAGTCTCTACATGATTTCTTTCTTCTCCCCTTCGCTTCCAAGGTTCGATGTCAGCTCTGTCTCTGACTCACGGACTTCTCTCTTCTCTCCTGACTGCTCTGACTTACTGACTTAAAGCTCTCTATATTGAGAACTCATGACGTAATTGCGTGACCAAACACGTGCATCTCGGACTCGTGGCCTGCCATGCCTCCGTCTCTAAGCATGCATTGTTCCTCACGTTTCTACAAAGCCGATTTCTCTAACCTAATTTTTGATTATCGCACTTTACAAATAAGTATAACATTTTCCATTGTTCGTTTTTAAATTCCTTATTTTAATTTCACACAATTGCATCATTACATTCCTTTTTCAATAAACAGATATCTAACTATTTTATGTGAACTAAACAATGGTTAATTCTACATTCCATTTTCAATAACATTCTGTATTATTTATTTTAACTGATGATCGGAATTCTCAATTCCAATCCTAGCTTCGCAGGTTCGAATCCTCGGCTATTCTATCCTATATTTACTCACTTACAAGAAGAGGCGACTTGTTCTTTTAACACTTTGTCTCGTACAATAACTACTAAATTATTCGTGTTCTAACCACACGTTATCGTGGATAACGCCCGTTTTATTTATTTGTTATTTTACTAATATTTGGCACCATGCCTAGGAAAGATTAACAAGATGTTAGCTTACGTGACATTTAAACTTCTGCATATCAATACAACCAGGGAAGTAGGTAGCAGGAAGAGACTTCCAAAGTCTAGCTGTTCGAGGAAAGAAAATATTAGAGTAGAAAGTTTTCTTGTATTTAGGGAACTCGGCAGTAAAGGGATGATATTTTGCTAAGAGGGTTTGTCGGGAATATTATCGTCGAGGTTGGACAAGTGTAACGAGTTCATCGGAGCACATTCCAATAAAATACTTGTAAAACAGGCGCAGAGATGCAACATTGCTGCGATGGGATAGGAATTGGAGCTTCATTTGGAGGCAAGATATAAAAATGAAAATTAAGTAAATGATAATTAAAGAATTATAATTTATGTAATAATAAATTTAATTCAAATAGTAATAAAAATTAAATAAAATAATAAATAAATAAATTATTTGTATAAAACCAACAATTTATCTAACCGGACATAAAAAAACCCATACATTTTGTAATTAATTTCGTATAACATTAATAAATATATCGACATATGTTATATCTATAATATTTATCATTATTATCATCCAAGTAAATATATATGGATTAATTACGATAAAAATAATATGATAAATTACTAAATAGAATGTTAATGTAGTAGTTTATATCAAAATTAAAAAAATTAATAAAGAATTTGTAAGTTTAGTCATTTTACTTGAAAATTACAAATAGCATAGTGTGAACTTCTCTTTCAATGTTAAGATTTTGTAATTATGCGGCAATACATTTTCTTTTCTTTTAATGGATTGATAGTTGCTATTTCCTCTGACGACTAAAACGCTGAATACATTGATTGATTGATATAATAATTAAATGAATGATTTTGCGCTACTAAAGAGTCAACGTAATTAAGGGAATAATTTGTAAGATGGTCAACATCAGGAAATTTAATATATATATATAACACGGAAATTACATAATTGTCGATGCAATAATTTATTTCAACCTTAATAATTATTTTCAAGCATCTAAACTAGACTTTTTTTTCTTTCTTTCAGTATCAAAAATGTAATTGTCTAGTTTAGATGCTTGAAAATACCATAAGGTTGAAATAAATTATTGCATCGACAATTATGTAATTTCCGTGTTATATTTTTATCTTATTGCTCTGTTTACCACATTGAGCTCTCATACCCGGATTTCCTCCTGGAATTATTCCATTATAACACTATATATATATATATATATATATATATATATATATATATATATATATATATATATGGGAACTTTGTCTCTGTCTGAGAGAGAGTGTTCCAAATCGACTCCTGATCGATCGCGCCGTTTTTTTTACAATGTCGAATTAAGGTATTTTCTGTGGCTGAAAGCGTTCTTACGTATGTTTGCTTCCAATAAGTATAGAAACTCGATAATCGAACGATTCGATTGAAGAAAATCTGACTTTGATCTGGTAACACTTTTAGGCAACCCTAAGTGCATTTGAGAAGTTTTACCACTGCACAAGCAGAAGTACCCAACCTATAAAATTAACAGTAGATTTTTTTATAAGACAGGTTCACGTTCAAAATGTATGCATCTTTTTACATCACAATTGAACCATGATACTTGACTTTTGTACGTTTCATTTAAATTCAAGTAATTATGGAAAAATAAGATCATTAACTTTACAGTATGCTCTTATAGTAAATAGAGGAACATTCGAAATAAATGTGTTTTTAGAGCACAATTGATTCGTGATACTTTTTCTTTGGCATTTTTTTACTTTAGGCGAAGGCATTATTTAAAGAGAAGTTTATACAATCAACAAAATGTTCTTTATAATGCAATGCAAACTACAATGTATTGTAGGCTAAGTCACTGCCGGTAGAAATGTTACGCTTCTTTCCAGAACACCCCCCGGGGGGGTTCTAACTATAGCAGGCAATCAATTTGTTTAAAAATGGCCGATGTCACCGGTGAAAATAAAATCATGAGATGAGTGAAACATTTTGATCCTCATTCTAATTCCGTGCAACGCGTGGCCTCCTTACTAGTATATATATATATATATATATATATATATATATATATATATATATATATATATATATATATATATGCGCGCATGTGTGTACGCGTGAGTGTATGTGCGCGTGTGTATGTTTGTGTTCATGTGTACACGTGTGTATAATTCATTTAAGCTGTCCGTAATTCAATTTCCATTTTAAGACAGTAAAGTATGTTTAAAGAATTTGCAGTCTATAAATTGTAATTAGAAACAAATGAGGTTGTCATGAAAATAATTTAAAACTGATCTTATTTTATCCCTTTGCTACATCCATACATTCTTTTCATTCCGTCGCGTCACGTTCTAGACACCGCCGTGTTAGCATTTCATTAATTAAATTTTGCTTATCTTCAAAACTTTCTATATAAGTATGATATGCGATCACAAAAAAAAAAGTGCGTAATGAAATTAAGGAACCATTCCAGAATCTGTGTGTATATATATATATATATATATATATATATATATGTATGTGTGTGTGGGGGGGGGGTTTGTGTGTGTGTGTATAAAACTCAGATAAGCTTCCATGCTTGGGTGTTTAAACCGTCCATCCGGTTCTTTACTTTCGGTTTAAAAAAATCGTTTGCTTCCCTATTTACATACGATATTAAAAGCCACTGCTGCTAGTCAAAGCATACACAAGGTCAACAATATATTTTGTTTTACCTTATTTTAACGTGTTTTCCTTACAAAGAAATGCAATTTAACCCCGTTAATTAAAAAACCTTATTTTTATATAAATATACAATATATAACTATAATCATATTTATAACAATATTTATTGCTTTTAGTAGCGCTCCTGTGGATTCTGATGATATATTTTTTTCAGACCTTACTAAAAAATATTTTCTTTTCAGAGAGGGGGTAGAAACTTGGTTTTAGTGGTGCTTTCAGGAGGCGCTCTTTAATTTTAATTAGTGATTGCAGTAGTGCTCTGGAAGTTTCCTGAGTTTTATTTTTTTTTCACTCATCAGTTAAACGAATATTTTCTCAACACAATAAAAGACAATAAAATCACACAATAGCTTTTTATTTTGAACATTTTCAGAGCCAAGGGGTAGACTAGTACTATTTTAAAATAGCGCGGGTCGTTAAATGCAAAAACATTCGTTAAAACTCACTAATAAATAAATAAAAAAATAATGAAGGGTGGGGCAGAACGGAAAGTAAAAGTCGCAAAAAGAAAGAAAACAAAATAATAATAATAATAATAATAATAATAATAATAATAATAATAATAATAATAATAATAATAATAATAATGAAGGGCGGGGGGCTGAAGGAGCCAACGTCAAATCGGGGCTGTATGTCGGTTATGAAAATGAGGGAACTATTTACTAGAAAACTTTCATAAATTTTTAATATTTATTTTTTTATTCATTTTTTTATAATATAGTAGCTTAGTGTTGAATTATCCGCAGGAATAGTTTAAAAAAATACGAAAAGAAAAAAATATTAAGGAACTGACGATTGTTCATCTACATATTTAAAAAAATATTTTCTTTACCCAATTTATGCGTGATTAAAACTAGAACTTGACTTTAAAAATACGTTATCCGTGTCTAAAATTATTTATATAAAATTATTTAATTTGTATTTTTCATTGTAAGTTCGAATTGTCTTCAAACAAAAACAAAACAAATATGTTTTACTAATGTATAAAAAAACTACTTGATTTTTATTTTTACGACCTAAACCAGCACAATTTCCCCCTAAAAAGAAATCAAAATCTACATTTTTGGGCTAATAGCTTCAACAGCTTTTAAAGATAATATTTAAGTAAGAATTTTTGTTTTAAATAATAAAAATTAAAAATTTTACCGTCGGGGATCACTTTCTTATATAAATTTTACGTAAAACGAGACCCTAATTCTTGGCGACGTAGCAAGACATGTAGTCGTTAGCATTTCTTTCAAGTTATTTGGCGGAAATGGCGACATATAGAGGAATGGGGTGAGGTTGGGTCATAAGTTCCAAACATTTTTTTTAAATACGTAGAAATACTTATAAACGTGTGTTCGGGGCACATTTCATTTATTTTAAAGATTTACTTTGAAAAAGTTATATTGTTAAATATTACTTAATCAGATAATTATTATTTCCTGATATTTTAGGCTGTTACACACACGCACGCACACACACACACACACACATGCACACACACACACCCACACACACACATAAACTAGGGTGGGCCTGTACAATGCACACGCTCTCCTTGTATTTTTCTTTCTTTTTTTTTCATTTCGATTTTTTAACGGATTTCACTGCTCTTATATAAAAAAAATTCATTTAACCTAAGGAAATGATGTAAATGTCTTTATTATGTAATGTATTCCGTATTCTTTTCACTGATCGCCACGTTTGTTTTTGCGCGCGTGTATTCAATTTTTGTGCGGTTATACATTAATTCTGTATGCTCACAATTCGATAGTTCCATATAAGATATATAAGATATACTGACCCAAATGGCCACAGGTATTCTTATATATATATATATATATATATATATATATATATATATATAGAGAGAGAGAGAGAGAGAGAGAGAGAGAGAGAGAAAGAGAGAGAGAGAGAGAGAGAGAGCTTTGAAAACAAACCCAAGGGACCCTTTTTATCCACAAACTCATCAGAAATTAATCGTTGGATATAATCCGATGCAACAAGGCGAATTAAATTGTCACGCAAGAGCAAATACTCGTAGATATACAAAAAAGGTAGGGGAAGAAAAGGTGCAGGGTAATGTATATATATATATATATATATATATATATATATATATATATATATGTATATATGTATATATATATATATATATATATATATATATATATAAAAGATATATGCACAATTAAGATGGAGGTTGTATGAGAACTATTAAGATATATCTCTAAGCAAGTCTTATGATTTCACGAATTCTTTTTGTCAGCAAAGCGACGGTTCACGTAAAAGAATTGAGCCCGGCTCAAAAATCTTTAAGTGATTCTGGTAGTCAGCTCGGTGCAATATTCTGAAATAATCATTTTATAGGCATTAATATAAGCTGGATTTTCAATTAGATCTTGGCCAATGGAAAATTCCAACGCAAAAGAAGGGCGAAAAAATCCATCTCAATTGTATAACTTCCATCTCAATTGTACATAAATCTTGTATTATCCCTATATATCATAAAATGGGCGCAGTTTTTTTCCTTCTGGACCAAAATACCGTAGGTTTCCAACAACAGATGCCACATACAAATTTATTATGTCTAAATCTTCGATCCCCGTCTTATCTTAATACACTGCGTCGTTGCATACACAGTTATTCTTTTTATTTAGATCCTACATGTCATCCTAGGAGAGGCATCATCACTATTGCTCAGATCTATAGACGAAGTAGTTCGTATTTTTCCCTCTCCCTGACAAGTCCTCCCACTCTCCTAGAAAAGACCGGGTAGATATATAGCCATTACAACTATTTTGCCTTGACACCCTTATTAACTGGATTAATTACTCTTACAAATACAACTACCTACAAATACTTCACTATTCGAAAATAATGATTTCTCCCCAGTGACATTCTTTCCTGTTCGCATTGATTGTTACAAAGAAATTTTATTATTCCGGAACATATACAAAACGAACGCATCCGCTCTTATTCATGATAGCTGCCCGATCTTCAGGCATTTACATAGATCATTTAATGTTTACGTCTAATTAAACTGCCGTTCCTTCGTTCTTAATCGTCCAAGCTTTCTTCCTTTAATTATTTGCTTAAATAAACAATATATGAACGCATCTCTGGCGTACGTCTATGAAATAGATCCCACTCTAAGAATGTTATAATTGAAATCTGACCCCCGACGATAAACGTCATAAAAACATTTCTTTTTTTTTTGTTTGTGTATATATATTTTTTTCTGAAAGTTAATGAAAAAATCCGCCAACTCTCTTTCTATAGGAGTTTCTTTTGCTTTCTTGTGGAGGAAGGGGGTTCATTATTTATACCGTGTTTGCTTATTTTCTTGTAGAAAACAAAGAATCCAGCGCGACTATCGCTCCTTTCGACCACCATGTATGCGCGTCTAACTGTCTTCTTTGAATTGGTTAAAATAGAAAAAAACCCTGAAGTTAATTCGATTACGTTCTCGTGGACCAGCGGATAATACGGTTCGCGTCGTATCCTACGGGTTGAACTTTCGCGTCCCTTCATCGGATCTTTGTTTTTGTTCTTTTTTATGTTGGAAAGTTTTAACATTTACACGGGGTTATTTATGTGATTTTTTGCGTTCGCTACTTCTTTATTTTCCGGTTTTTATCTCTTTTTTTTTGTATTTTTCCATGCTCTTTTTTTTATTAATATGTATACGTTTTCGTGTTTTTCTCCATTTTTCTCAGTTTTTTCTATTATCAGATTCGTATACTTTTATTTGTTTTCCCCTTTTTTATTCCTTTTTATTTGTGTAAGACTGGGGTTTAGTTGAAAAAGTAACCCCGAACCCTCTATCACATGAAAGGAACTAATTTCCTTTCATCACCGGTACGTTACTATGAAAAAAATATCTAAATATTTTTTTTAATATAATTAAACAATCAATACATTTTTAATGATAAACCATATTAATATGAATAGAAATATTAAATTATCAGAACATTACATAAATAGAACTTTTTTTTATAATTTTAAACTATGACAAACTTTTTTAGTTTAAGTGGATGTAATTTAGCATATAAACGTCTGGACCACTTCGATCATGGAAACTATAAACATGAAGAAATTATTCATGAAGAAAACTTCATTGACCTGATTGACTCCTCGATACACACGCAAGCCATATTTACTAATTGTTTTGATGTGAAATTAAATATTACCATTTCGGACATTTCGTCCCAATAGTGTAGAAGCGCCTAATAATCTGA
>NC_136505.1:52015815-52065815 GCF_053919585.1 Euprymna scolopes
AGAAAAGGGATGTTCAGGTGCATGCTGCTTAATGAATTTAATGATTTTTATTTCCTTCCAATTTTTGATTCGCAAAGTCTGTCTGCTACTTTGCAGTGCATTGATTGGTTGAACGACGTCTTACGTCACATTACGATCAAATCTGAGCGCATGACGTCATGTTCCGAGCAAAGTCGATCGAATGCTGTGTTACGTCTGGTTCAAATTATGCACAAGTACTAAACACTCTGCTAATGGAATTAAATAGGTTTATCAAAAAAGTCTATTTCACCAGATTTACAGCTACGGAACATCTGGAAATGTTTTTTATATCATCAAATCTTTTCTCTCCGATAGGTTTGTACCAGTAGTTCGCGATAGCGATGTAATTGAATGATAAAAACAAAACTGATCAAAACCTATTTTTTCTGCAGTCTGTATTGTTCGTTTGGAGGCAAAATGAAATGAAGAGAAAAAATGGCTGCTACTTCTCTTTATATGCTTGCTATTTTGTCTCGTGATATGTAAATGCAATACTACACGTTTTGAATAACAAAAGTTATTTTTCAGAGACTCGGGCAGTAGAGATTTGGATATTAAAACAACGTGTGTATGCAGCAGAGTTATGAGTGTTGAAGTTGCGAGTTCTGACAACAGAGTGTCGGATGTCGAGTAGTGAATTTTCATAGCAGAGTGTTGGATATAAATTATTACATTAAAATGTAGAATAATTAACTCTTGACTATTTAACCAGATGACTAAATCCGAATCTAAATGTATCAAAACTGCTGTGCCTAAGGAATCCATTATGAGCCTCACTATCTTAGTAAATTTAAACAATGATCTCCCAGACAACGACTCATATCTCTTTGAGTCTCTCCTCCGAATTTCAGCAGGTGGAGCAATGGGGCAAAAGGTGGTTGGTTAATTTTAACACATCCAAAACCAAGATTCTATCTTTTCACCGTAAACGCTGTGATCCGACTTGGCTCCAATTGAAATTCATGGCTCTCATCTCGAAGAATGTTCCGATTTCGACAAGCTTCCAGTGCTGAACTTCACTCCTGAAATGAAATAAAAGACTAAAATATGTATTTAAGGTCAGTGGACAAATGTGGCGTCATACTACCTCTCTGGAAAGTATCTCAACCCCGACAATATCCCCTGCATCTATAAGAGCAAATTATGTCATGAAATTGAGGTGTCGCACGGACCACCTATCTTTCCTTGATAAAGTTCAAAAGCGGCTTCAGAATCTGATAAAGATTCCTTTTGCTTCTCCCTCTAACGTATATTCGCACAGAAGAGATGTTGCAAGGCTATCTCTGCCCTATGGTAATTTTCCTGGCAGGGGCTCATCTGAACTTTAATCTTTGCAAACATTTACAAAAAGAACTCGTCTGGCTAAAACCACTATCAAGACGTTCACCCGTTCTCTATTTGTTGTTCAATCAAAGTACAATTTCCATAAGCAAAACTTATTTCCTAGAACTTCCCACCTGTTGGATTCTGCTCCACTGGCCTGCTTTCTTACTGACTACAATATGGTCGTCTTACAGTCTATCAACTTCTTGTTGATCGATCTCTTTAAATAATCAAACTCTATTCTATTTCTACCACTAACGAATATACGCTGCCGTCTCAGTGAACACCGTACACTCATAAACCTTTAGCTTTGAACTTTGATAATTAGTGACTTTCTTATAAAAATAGTCCTCATCCACTAAATTCTAAAGAGGTTGTTGTATTCTTTCAAGGCAGAAAAGGGTAAGTTATGTTCATTGGAGCACATTCCCAGATGTTGCATCACTACTCCATCTTGGGGCGTTTTTGACTATTGTACAATTAAAGAATAGCGTGGCAAGTGTGATACTTTCCGGAGCGGTAGAAGTATCCCAACATTTTTCCAGTTATTCCGGCAACGGCTCCAACGTAAACCTTCCATTTCAGGTTAGAAGTGAAAATCAGTTCCAGAAGTTTTGCTAAGTAATATGCTTCTTCAAGAGGAGAGCCGTTTATTTCAATTGAGCCAAGTGAAGATTTGAGCGTTGATGGTGAGTAGATTAAATATCTATTATATTATTATCTATTAAAATTTTAATTGGGATAATTTAATGGTAACTAGTTATTTTTTTATCTTAAATGTACAACACGCTTAAGATCAGAAGAAAACAGAATTCAGAAGACCAAGGTCATTGTCGGCCTATGAGGTTTTGATTTAGATGGTAGTATCAACTGCATATGAGGCATGAAATACGTCATCCTGGATGATTTCACGGGTTTCGATGACAATAAAAATATAGGTGTGTGAAATATTTGTTCATCAACATTCAACCCCGGACAACGCTGGGTCTTCCTGCTAGTATTATATAAAAATAAAAGGCTACAACTATTTTCTCGCTCAGATCTATCAATAATAAATCGTCTAACGTTGAAAAAATTTGACTCAACTTTAATCAAATCGCGCAATATAGTGAATGTGTCACTGGTGAAAAGAAAAAAATGTGAATATGCTTTATTGTCTAAGGTTAGATTAAATTTTTTAAAAGTGAAATGAAAATTGTTGTTAGTATACACGCGATAAATCTCTCCAGGGCCGTACTGAATGGAAAATTTCAAATTATAATTTCAAAATAATGAAACTCCAAACACCAAAGAAGAAATCTCATTACAATGAATTTTTAAAATAGACGATCAATTTCTCTATTTGACTTCAAAATTTGAATCCAAACCTAATAATTTCTTTTCTTGACCTGCTACAGCATAATCAGGTTGACATACCGGTTCTCCTTTATATTACCGAAATTAAGCAACGTTGAGCCTGGTCAGTAACAGATGAGCGAGAAATTTGGGAATTCCAGGCGCTGTAATACAAGTCTTCTAATAATAACAATTTCTATTTGAGTTTAAGTTTGCACCAGTCATTCTTTCAGCAAGTAATTGACAGTGAAGTAGAATTATCGACAGTTACCCTAGATGTCATTCTATTGGTCAATAAAAACACAGAGCTACATGAATATTATTAAATCGTAATATTCTTAAATATGGTGTGTAAATATTATTCAGGTAGCTCTTAAATGAAACACTATGGTTTTAAATTAAACCCAGTAAACGTGCGATTTTTCATGAAATAAAACCTATCTTAGTCAAATTATTGACAAAGACGGGAGAAGATCTAACACAGATAAGCTAAGTTGATAAAAACCTATTTTTACTGCAAAGTTTACTTAGATAAGAAAATTATTCTCATTTATTGATTTCAAATATGGGCAATTTATAAGTTCTTCTAAAAAACTTTTAAAAATGGAAAAAAAGCGTATGGACGACAAATGCCAGGAAGCAGGTAGAGATAACATATATATCCTAGCATTAGAATTATTTTCGCGTATAGCAATCTAGATATCGAAATCTTTGTGACTACTGATGCTAGCTGGTACTGCCTTCGTATTACACAAAATTGAAGATGGATAATCAAAACCTATTGCTCCTGCGTTCCGGGCGTATTCACCTGCATCCCAGATTTCACAATATTAATCATTGAAGATCCTTTGCATTTTAACACGACTATGAGACACTACTAAATATTTACTCTCACTAACGCACACTAAACAGTAATTGTCGAGAGACGAGGTTCTTGTTAATTACAACTGGAGTTATTCTGCCGTCAAAAATTAGTAATGCTAACACATTACCTAGATAAAGGCCAAAATATTGTGAGCCACTTAAAAACACAAACCAGGGTAGAAATTAAATACACTACATTGCGTAGTATCATTAGGGATGTTTTGGTAACACTCGAAGAAATAATAGAAACAGATTGATTGAGCTCGAGAATGTCACCTATGAAAGAAGTGTTATTCAAGAATATTTGCAGGGATATAACATTGTTCCGTCTTCCAGACACGAGTAGAAGCGCTCTTTCAAAAATTATTAAAACAGTGTTAGAAAAAGTTATCGTCAACCAATACCAAATCAGAATATGAAAAAGTGTCACAAAGTGTTTTTTTCAAAATTAACGAAAAGAATTCTTTCGGTTGTTTAAAAAAAAAAACTACCAGAAACCAGGATGGCGAATAGCCGGACTTGAAAGATACGAGTTTACATGGTAAAGTAACCCAGGGTTATCAACAATACATACATACAATATATATTAGTATCCTAGAAAAGGTAAAGGGGAGACAACCGAAGCAGCAAAACCGACAAATGTAGGGGAGACAACCGAAGCAGCAAACCAGTATATAAAAATCTAGGAACGTTTTTGCATATTTTATTGGCTTGAAAATATGGGATTTTTAACAATTGGCATAAAATCTTAAACACAGAACAGTTTCACAATCTTAAAAAGCTTGCAACTTTTCATATAGTTTCGGTCTAGAGAACAAAATATATGAGCATTTAAATATTCAATTTGGCTACAACTATAGATACTAGTAATTGTCTGTATTTTTTTGATGAGGTGTTTTCATTGATTGAGATTGTCGGACTGACTTCCTCATCTTGTTTGTTAACGTCACAACGTTTCGGCCGTTTTGGCCTCCGGCCTTCATCAGGTGTTTTGTATCGAACTGGGGAACCGTTTGTTAGGAGTCTCGAACCCAACCCTTTATTATTATTACGGGGGTACCGTGTTCGGACTCCAGCTAGGCTCTGGGACATAGTTGCTGATTCTCTGTTTTGAATGTTATTTTTTCACTGAATTCACAGGATTGAACTCAGCACCTTTGGGTAACTGTAAACTTTGATACAACGTCTAGGACCACTCGGCCATATGTCACTTGGACAATTCTTAGTTGGTTTTTGTTGATGTTAAACCTATGTTGTTATTCAAGGTTTTCTCTCTCTATCAGAGGTGTCCAAATTGAATTCAGCTCTATGCTTGGTTTGCTCAGTAGGTTGTTATGTCCGAGCATGTGAGCTGTTTTTTTTAAGTTTTCTCACTTTCCAGTGGGTCTCTCTGTTTATTATTTTTACCCCATCCCATAGGGGGCGATGGTCCCCGCCTCTCCATCCAGACATAGTTGGCTATACCCGATTTTTCCGTCTCCCCTTTAGTTAGCGCTTTTCGGTGTTCTTCCACCCTTACTTTAAGGGGGCGGCATGTTTCACCCTTGTAAACCTTTCTGCAACTGCATGGGATGGAGTATATGCAGTTTTTGGTCATGTTCTCCTCCATTGCGGGGCTTCACTCGTACCAGGTGTCGTCTGAGTGTTGACTCGCTCTTGAATACCGTCCTGATGTTGTAGGGGGCACATATTCTCTGAATCTTTTCGGAGATGCCTCGTATGTATGGTAGGCAGACCGTTGGACGTTTTTGAGTTTCATTCTCCTCTCTTATAATATTAACACGTCTGGTGGATAGTATGATATCGGGGTATTTGTTACGACGGAGGGTATTCTTCAACCTAACCATTTCTTGGTGGTATGTAATGGTGTCGCTACTTATTGTCTCTGTTCGATTTTGTAAGCAGCGTGCGATTCCATGTTTGATACTGTATGGGTGATGGGAGTTGAAGTTAAGGTTTTGTCCGGTGAAGGTAGGCTTGCGATATACGGATGTCTTAAACCCATGCTCTGTGCGTGATATGAGTATGTCAAGGAAGGCCAATTGGTTATCTTTTTCTTTCTCCATTGTGAACTGTATCGATGGTCTTATTGAGTTCACATGGTCTAGGAGAGCCTGGATGTCTTCCTGATGGGGAGTAGGTTGTTTCTATGCAGAATGTCAGCATTTCCATTAAGTTTGGCAATTGTACACATGTGCACTCTTCTATGGAGAGGTCCGCAGCTAGTTTGTCTTGAATTACTGCTAGTGCCTCACTAGTTGGGACTTTAGTGAACAGGTTAACCACATCTAGGCTTACCATTTGATTTGTACTGATGGGTGCTCCCTTGATCAGTTCCGTGAAGTGGGCAGAATTCTTTACATGTGTTGCTGACTTACCTGCTAATGGGTTTATTATATCCACAAGGTACCTGCTCAGTGGGTGGCATGTTGAGCCTCGGCAGATCACTATGGGTCTGAGTGGAATACCGTCTTTGTGTATCTTGGGGAGACCGTACATATGTCGTAGCTTACTGTCATGCTGGACCAGCTGTCTATATCTCAAATTCGCCATGTGTTCCTTGTTTTTGGTAAGGATTTGTAACAGCTTTCTTTCGGTTTTCAAAGTTGGGTCCTTCTTTATTTTACCGTAGCTACCATCTGCGATTAAGCCTGACATTTTTTCAGAGTACTCCGATACCACATATTTGGCAATTTTATAAGTTCGAAAACTCGGCGATTATTACCCAGAATTTAACAAATGAAGGCTCGTTGGAAAGGTAATGACTTGAATTGTGGAGTAGGTTATGTAACATTTGCACTTAAGGTCGCATATTACTGTTTCAAAACTGTGGATCACTTTTTTATATTAATATTACGTAAAATGAGCACCCACTTTATGTCTACTTTGGCGGAGGGTCTATGTTTTTTTTTTTTTTTAAGGTGGTGTTTATTCTGATCTGATAAACAAACACAAAACCTACCTTACAAACTTTTTTCTCTTTTTTTTGTGTTTTAATTTTCTGCAAATAACTATTTTTCTGAGTATTAAGCAAAAATATGCGCGCTTGCGTGTACAACAATGCCCACCACTCATAACATAAGGAATTACATTGCTTAATACCTTAAAATACTTATTTGCTGAAAATGTAAATACAATATTCGTTTTCAGCACACCCGAAAACCTGTGGGAAACAATTTTTTTTAGGAAGGTTTTGTGTCGGGTTTCCAGACCACAATTACAACATAAACACTAACCCTGAAAAAAAATTAAAGACGCTCCCTCTCCAAACCGTCGCAATGATGTGAGTGGTCATTGTACGTTGAATAAATATAGAAACGTGAATCCCCCAATTTCTAAAACTATAATTTTGCCATTTTATGGAAACTATTTGTTTCTTAGGATTGTAAAGGTTATTTTCCTTTTCAGCACCCTCGAAAATTTAAAATAGTGTTAATTTTAATGGGTTTTTGTTAGTGGAAAGATAATGTACATTTACCGATATTTCAGTCATAGTCATTTGTTTTCCTAGTTTGGCATAAGAATTACAAAATCTCTGATATTTCCCCAAAACATCTGCTCCTCATGGAGGAGAAACAAACACTTGCTGCTATGGTTTCAAATGACCTGAAAGAACAGCAAGAGGAGACTTGATTCCAAATATTACTCATATGTTATATCTCCCCTCTTTAGTTTTCCTACATAAAGTAAAGTTCACAGTGTATAAGGATTATTTGATACTGGAGATAATCATAATCGTACCCTATTTCTAAAAGAGGGGAGATATGACATATGAGTAATATTTGGAATCCAGTCTCCCCTTGCTATTAGTGTCAGATTTTTCTTATTCGTTATTTATACTATACTGAAAGTGACATACTAATTTTACTGTTGGGAGTTTCAAATGATCTTATTGGAAAAAAATCTTACACCAATCATACAATGAAATATTCTGGAAGAAGCTAAAACATTTTATTCATTTAGCTCACCATGTTATCTTTGTCGTACGGAAAAAAAATTATCATACGGTTTAAAGACAGAGATAAGTTACTCAATAAAAATGAGAAACTTTCATAAACTGCAGGCATTATAAAGGAAAATTTCTTAGTATTCTTATTACCACAATAATTTACTTTAATTATATTATAAAAAATCTATAACTCAAGTAAACCTATAAATAACCCACATACTACACACACACATACACACACATATATATACATATATATATAAATATGTATATATGTATGTATGTATGTATAAATCATATACCACAACGCACCTAATATTTAGTCAAATATCCCAATTGATTTAATCTACCATTAACATACCAATTGATTTACTTAATACACACACACACACATAAGCGTGTGCATATATATACACGAACACACACATATATGTGTGCATATATATACACGCACACACATATATACACACATATATATTTGTGTACACACACACACATATATATATATATATATATATATATATATATATATACCTAATGCACTCATTTACTTCAATATTCCAATTGTTTTAATCTTTCACTAACATCTAGATAAGATTATAATACTAATACGAATTGCCTATTTAAACCAAACCATCGAAATTACTAAAACACCTTCAATAAAATAAATACTCAAACTATGGTGTTTTTTTTTGTTTTTTTAGCTTCTAGCATGTTATTGTGGTACTAATTTCGTACTCAATATATTGATTTAAATAGTTAACTATTCTTATTTCCTAACATATATTGGGACAAAATTCAACTACCTAAATATCCCCAACAACATAAGTCAATGAATAATCCTCTCAAATATATAAAGCATTTCCGCAAAAAAAATGGCGTGTTTTTCATAAAGATAATTCAGGTTTTCAAATATAGAGAAGATTATCAAACTAAAGAGATTTCCAGTGTTTTTTAGGTAAATTAAAAAAAATTGAACACCTCTAGAAAAGGGCCTAGATAAGTATAACCCTTTTATATAAGAAATAAATAAAAATAAATTGATAAATAATAAAATAAATGTAATAAAATAAAATAAAATAAAAAAGTAATAAAATGATTAAAAAATATAAAATAAACAAAAGTACGTAAATAGATAAATTAAAATTTAAAACCTTATATATATGCGTATATGCTTATGTATATGTACGCATATTTGCATATATGTATATATATATATATATATATATATATATATATATATATAACAAACTAAAAGTTAAAATACTATATGATGGATTCATAAATAAATATATACATTTATTAAGATGCAAGTTTAGAAAATGATTTGATATAACTATAAAGTACAAAAAATAAAGTTTTATTCAGCCCCTTAAAAATGTTGATGTGACATTTTAATAAAGTTAGGGTAAAATTCAAAACAATACAAAATTATCATAAAAATAATAATAAAAATTGAACAATCAACCACGAGGTTTATAGACGGAAAATATGACCTTATTTCAGTGAACCTTTTCCAGACTCTAAACATTTTCAAATGCTCTGTAATATGAAATATCGCTTTTTGACATCCTCTTAGTCATTCGCCACTTGTATTCAACCGAATTAATTTTTACTACCGCCTTTTAATGCTCCTCTCTTCTTTTATTCCTATCCCTTTAAGCGAATTTAAAAAAACTCTCCCTCTATATCCTTTTCTCTTTTTTTACCTCCCTCTAATCTTTCATACATCCTCTCCCAAACAAACTTTTACCCTTTCTTTTTTCTTTTTTTTCTTTAACGTATAGCAGCAGTTAAAGGTTTTGCACTCCGATTTAAAGTCATACCAAAAACCATGCCTCTCGCTAGACATAGTAAAATATTTTTGTCCTCTAAAATTAATTTTTTTTTTTTTCAATTTTCAATTTTTTTCTTGCATGATGAGATCAAAAATGACTGTAACGGTCTGCACATCGTAGCAAGATATAACTATATTTACATAAAAAATTATATATATATATATATATATATATATATATATATATATATATATATATATATATATATATATATATATATAATTACATATTACTCTTCCTAAAACTCTTTAAATACCCTAAGGAAACTGAAATTCGTTACATCTTTTTACTTAATGTCTATTACGTATAGTTCCAATTTTACTGATTTGAATATTCACGAAGGCTCTTCGTGCTTGTCTCTTGCTCCTGTATTTAAAACTAAATTGAACTATATACGGTAAATATTACAACACTTAAAACTTCACATTTCATTTCTTGTGTTTGTGACAGTCTTCCCCGTTAAAAGAAAATGTGTTTTCACTGCACTCAGCGAAGGTCTTTGTCCCGATTTTCTGTTCTCTTCTCTTTCAGCGCATGCTCAGTTCAGACGAAACTCATTTTTCGCCACCCTCCGAATTTCCTCTTGTTTAATGTGTCCAGCATAAGGGCAGTGTAACCCAATGCTGTGGCAGACTTATTCGTCTTCGGTAATAGGTTTCGGGTGAAGATTCCTAAGATATATGAATTACTTAATGGCAAACACTTATTTATTACATTCTTCATTCTCCTTCTTTTCTTTTCTTCTTCAATTTATCGTGCTTATGTGCAGACAGAAGCGACTGGACCAAATCAGCTGTTATTATTCTACACAATAATTAAGTTGAAATCGCGTTATCTTACGTATAAATCCGATCGAAAGTACAGCGTCGCTTTAACTTTGACCGTTTCACATGAATATTCGTTGAACAACGACTTATGACGACTTATGAACAACACGCAGGAGGCGTCTGTTTACTTTTTTGTTGCATTTACTTATTCATTCGTTATTAAATGGAACACGTCAGACGGATATATATATATATATGATATATATATATATATATATGATATATATATATATATATCATCTTTTTATACGCACACATCTATTACATAACTACCAAATCCTACACACACGCACACGAAGATGTTCGGCAAAATTCGACACTTGACAATAAAAATGAAGTAGGTAACTAAACCAAAGATTGGTATATTTAGAAACATGACAATTAAAAGTTACCACTTTCAATATATTATTATAATAATAATAATAATAATAATAATAATAATAATAATAATAATAATAATAATAATAATTAGTAGTAGTAGTAGTAGTAGTAGTATATAATCCTATATAAAAAAGATATGGAAACAGGACCAGGATAGCATATTTGGCATTTAGTCTATAAAATTGTTAACAGCCACACATTGATAACGCTCAATAAATCATGGGTTTCCACATTTCTATAAACATGCAAAACGTGGATCTTATACAGAAAAACGATATAAAAAAAAAACAAGAACGCTTCCAACGAGAAAAAATGAGTCAAATTTCTTAAAAATTTCTTGGGAGAGCTACATATCTGACAAAAATTGCATCGAGCATCAGTAATAAGCCTTTAGACCATCATCGTCCATCACACTCTCCACTGGACAGGCTAAGTAAACAAGATGGGGCCATCCAAGTTCTATGACGTGCGTGCTAACAGAACAAGACTACAAAGACCTACAGTTGAAACGTATCTTGACCTAAATTAACACATACTCGTCATCTTGGGAAAAACTGCTAGACAACGCATGGAGGAGAATAATGTATCCAGCTATCGTGAACTGGTGGAGAAGAGGGTGAAAATGAAAGAACAGGAAGTAGAAATGCTTAGAGTAAACAACCTTGTCCTCCCCAACCCTCTGTATGAACACTATCAGCGGTACTGTCACCATTAGACAATGATTTCGAAGTCATATCATCCACAGGTATTAACAAAGTAGACAGAGGCAAACAAGAAACCCGATACTCGGACACGAGTAGGTGCTATATATGTATATATATATATATATATATATATATATATATATATATATATATATATATATAAAGCTGAAAGTCTGTGTGTGTGTCTGGTCATCAATAGGCTCCTAAATGGTTGACTATTTTAAAAAACTGATTACATATCATGATAGAAGATGTATCGAGGATCAGGAATGGGTATTTTGATCTGGTAGAACCGTGGTTCATAAAAATTGTGAGGTTTTCCTTCCCCCCTGGCCACCAAATATGGAATTAAAAAATGAAAAAAAAAGACGTTTACAAGGGTTTTTGATATAGATGTACATAAGAATACTTTGATAAGTATGTTTCAACTTAAATAGGGATGGTATAATAAAATTGTGGGGTCTGCGTTCGTGCCTGTACTCCATGGAATTCGGCACAAACTTTAACAAAGACTTTTCATATCTATTTGTGTTAGTATACTTTGATAATTATGTTTCAGTTTGAAGAAATATGGTATAATAAAATAATTGGGTGTTCGTTCGCACCTGACTTCCATAGAATGTAAATATGTCACAAAGTTTAACAAGTTTTTTTTTAAAGGGGTGAGGGTCCACAATAACACCTTAACTTTAATCTTAATTCACGTTAGCTTTTATTTTTTATTTTTTGAGTTGAATCAAATTTTGTCGAATAAATTCACCTCATAAATCCACGTTCTTATTAAAGTGAAAGCCAAAAAAAGTCGAAAATTTAGACAATTCTCGACACAAAATTTGCATAACTCTGTTTTTTTTCCTTTTCCACTTGCACGTGGCACTCTTTCGAAAATAGATAAATAGATAAATAATAATACATAAGAACGTTACTTGTTATCGTGTCACGATAAAAATCCTGCTCACGAGATTACGTGTTTTTTTAAAAATATTTACATAACCTTTTTATTTTTATTTATATATCTGTTTAAGCTTTTTTGTCAGTATACTAGAAGGAATTCAGTTGATTACAACCCTTTCTGCGTGTTCTTTACATTACAGTAATAAAACTCTGAATCCGACGGCGCAATACTACACCGTTCAATACTGTAAAACTGAAACGAAGCTGTTCTGCTGTAAAATGGCGCCATTTTCTTCTTATTCTTATTTATGTCGATTCTTTCCTATTAAAAACTAAAGTAATTACGTGTTTACTTTTTTTTAATATCCCATTTTGTTGTTTCAGATTATTTTACTAAAATAAGTAAAGCTTCATTATTTTTCAAAACTGTTTTTGTTTCTTTGTTTTTCGATATTTCTTCGATATTATTTAGTAAGAGTGTTTAGCAGAAAAGCCAACAAACGACTACCCGATAAAATAAATATACAAGAAAAAATGTTTCCATAGTCAATAAAAGTTCACTTCATGTTTTTTTTTTGTTTTGTTTTGAAATAGTTTTTAATGCTCTTTACTTGAAATAATTTCAGCGAACCGAAATTAAAATGAAATTTGAGGCGATAACTACTTAAATGATTTATTTATATAAACTACACATACCATAATCGAATATTCCTCAAGCACAAAATAACTGAAAACATTATAATATGTTTATAAATATTCCTTACGTTGACGGAAATCTCTTAAATTGTTAACACAGAATGTTCAGGTGCCCCTCCTTCAAATTGAAAACGAGGCTCTCCATTTCAAAGTCGCTGCCATTTTGATTTTTTAAAACCGGTTCGTGAATTAAAAAAAAGTGAGAAAAGTCACAGATTAAAGATCAAGTAAATCATCCTGTCAGATATTACATTGAGGTAATACTTTAATACTTTCAGGATAGTCCTCGCCAAAAAGATAAAGCTCAATATTTGATAAATAGAGCAATATATGAGTTTAATGGTAAAGTTTAAATTCTGTAAATCAAAATATAAACACATATTTTTAAATTAAGAATTTAGTTTTCCCCCATATTAGAAGCCCATACTTATACATATCGGATTGAAAAAGAATTTTTCCGAATATCTAGCAATCCAAGGCCTGCTAATTTCGAAATAGGCATATGTGACTCAACGTACGAATTTCATTTTCGACGGAAATATATGCTATGGAATGGAACATTGATTCAATATTTGATGCACTATCTCCGCACTCGCAAGGATGTTGGATTTCTTCTACCAACGCATCTTTATATCGCTGACGAGGACGACCACTGCGTATGCCCTTCGGATTAACAGTATAGAACAACCAAACATTCTTGATATATCGGATTACTGACTTTTACCCTGGATCACTACTTCTCCGACCTGGCAGTAATACCCCGGAAAATATTGAATTCATTCTAATAATGGCCTGCCCAGGTTGTATGGAATTCTTGTTCCTATAACTATTATAACCATTCAAATAACATTTTAAATATATGTTGCTTACTTATTTCCTCTGATGATATGAACCATTATTGAAAATCCATGGATTAAGGGAATAAACATAATTTCTCTATATATATTCTTATTTCAAACAATAAATTCTTAACTTAAAAACATGTGTTTATATTTTAATTTACAGACTTTAACGTTAACCATTACCCTGTCCTAGCGTTACCTGTTTAACTATGGATGGTAGTAAGATGGAACTTGTGCCACTTCAAAGCTAAATGCATTAAGCTTTTTATAAGGCTATAAGTGTTTTTTGCAAAACTACGAATTTTTACATTTATTTTCAGTATAAAAACTAACCCAATTTCACTGTAAGTAATTTCTAGGTTAGTCATGATCTCGTATAGTCCGGGTATGATATAGATAAGTAACATAATTTTAAAAGAGAAAAGAATTTCAATCAATTAAACAAGCACAATCACTTTTAGATATAAGGTCGGTGCAAAAAAAAATGTCGTTGTTTATCAGATACATGTATATATATATACATATATATATATATATATATATATATATATATATATATATATATATATATATATATATATATATTGTGACGACACGTTCTGGTTGAAAAATCCCGAAAGAGAATTTATCCCCGAAATGTATCGTAAAATAAAAAAAAAATGAAATGTATGTGCCGGCTTTAAAATTATCACAACCCAGTAGCACTTACCCAGGTTCTGGACAGTATGTATATATATATATATATATATATATATATATATATATATATATATATATTTCAATAAAAATATATTTTCTTATAACGTATACCAGTCCTTATTTATTTTACAGAGCAATATGGTGATTAAATGACAAAAAACTATATTAAAAAATTCATGATGTTGTTCATCTTATAATTTATTCCTTTACAATTATTTTTGCGCCACGAAACAGATACTTTCAAGAATTGTAAATGTAAACTGAATTAAGGGAATAAATTATAAGATGGTCAACATCATGAATTTTTGAATATAGTTTTTTTGTCGTTTATTCACTATATATATACGTATGTATGTATGTATGTATGTATGTATGTATGTGTGTATGTATAAAACGGCATTATGTTTGCACCAACTTTATATAATCTATAAGATTTTTTTTCACTTGGAATTTGATCTATCCTAATAATGAGCTCTGTGAAGGGTGCCGATATTTATGTATTTTTGTTCCAAATTTTCAAAATATTTTGTTGTAATCATTACAGTCAGTTAGAAAAGGAAATCAATGTAGACACTTTTTTCAGAATCTATATTTCCACCAAATTAAAAGATTTATTTCTAATAGATACATGTTGTTCCAACGTAAATAGGTCACATGGATACTTTAAAGAACAAGTTTTTTATCGAATATCTCAAGTTTATTTGCTTAGAAATGATTCGTGCTGGTCGTTGCTTTTTTTTTTAGATATGTAAGTCCTCGGTTAAACTTTCGTTGGGTGAGGTCAAAGTTATCGCACTTTTTCTGCTGTCTAATTACCTGAAAACTAGGCGAATAAACATGGTAAATTTAAAAATCATAATAATGCACTATGGAATATAAAAGATCATATGTTATACGATTGGTCTAAATTCAAACAACAACTATCTAAGATGTATGTCACAATAAAAAATGAAGTCAATCCTTACTTATATATATATATATATATATATATATATATATATATATATTCCTTAATACACCTTCCAATAAGTAAACTTATAAAACAATTTCATTAACGATCTTTTCTATGGCGATGCGGATTTTTAATGATGTCAAGTATCTTCAGTTGTACGAAATGTTAAAATAAAGTTCTAATCTAACATATAGAAACATGTATATATATATATATATATGTGTGTGTGTGTGTATGTAGAGATATGTGTATACTTATATACATACATATATATATATGTGCATATGTACATATTTATATATACATATACATACATATATATAAAATATATAAAGATATATATATGTATATATATGTGTATATATAAATATATATATAAATATATATATAAATATATATATATATTTATATATAGCTTTCTATTGCCAAATCGAGATATCTAATGAGGATTGTGTTCTTAATATAAAGATTAGAGATTTAATTTCAATTGTCTATATATATGTGTATATATGTATGTGTGTATGTGGTTGTATGTGTGTGGGGGGTGTTTGTGTGTGTGTCATTAATCCGGAGCTGAATACTTTATCGGAAAGTAATAATATAAAGAAAAAAACTAGCAAGAAATTATGTTTCCAAAGGAGGCGCTTCTGTGCTCGTTAAAATATATTGAATAATTTGACACAAAACGTTTATTTATTTATTGATCATATATAAATGCAACAAACGTAAAAGGTAAAAAAATAATCTAGAAATAATGATGGACACTTGAGGCCGACAAAGTATCGTATAAGTATACATCAACTTGAAAAAAGGAGCATATAAAAATTTATATTTATCACCATGGAAACAATCGTCCAAGAAGATGTTTGGCCATTTTTTTAAAAGATATACTGATCAAGATGTGTGGTGAATAAAAAAAACCCAAAGAAAAATGGAAAATTTTGAATAATTCTATTATCTCTCTCACACACTGTCACTCTTTCTCTCTTTCTCCTTCTCTCTCTCTCTCTCTCTCTGTCTCTGTCTCCCTCTCTTTATATATATATATATATATATATATATATATATATATATATATATGTGTGTATGTGTGTGCGTGTGGCTTGATAATTGTATACACACACATACATATATATATATATATATGTACATATATGTGTGTGTTTATGTTTACATATATATGTGCATATATGTAATATGCGTGCATGTGTGTATATCTATATATATAAAAGCGAAAATGTATGTGCGTATGTTTGTGTGTTTGCTAAAAAACTTTCGACAGACAGAACAAAAATTCACAAACTCCGTATCATATTGAAGCTCCATCCTTCACAGGAAAAATATCGAAAAATTGTCCAAAAACTTTAATTTTTTCACCCCGAAATCGACAATTTTCGACAGGAGGAAGGGGTCAACAAAAACGGTCCTCTCGTGACGACGACCGGTTCTACACAGGCGTCAGATGACGCCATCACCTGATTTACTTTAAATAGTTGAAGACCTGACTAAATTTTATGTACGTCGCGTTAGCTCAGTTGGTTAGCGCGTTGGTTCATTATCTAAACGTTTTGGGTTCGAATCGTGGTGTGAGATGTCCTATTTTTTCGATTTAAATTTAAATATTGAACCAGTGTTATTTAAGCCATTTTTCTCGTAACGTTCGTTTTTCTGTTTTTTTTTTTTTTTTTTTTTTACTTCGCTTATTCTTAGCGACATCCCAAAACACCCGGTTACCCACCGATTTTTTAAATTTTAATATCGAAACAGGCTTATTTAAGCCATTTTCACGTGTTTTTTTTTGTTGTTTTAACGTTCGTTTTTCTGTTTTCTTTTTTGTTTTTTCGATTTTTACATTTAACATCGTTCGTTTGCCTTACGTTAGTTTATTTGTGGGTTTTTTTCGATGTTTTGATTACCCCCCCCGCTTAAGTTTTAACGTTCATTTTTAAGTTTTCTGTTTTTTTTACTTCGCTTATAGCAAACAAACCTGGTCACTGACCTCATTTGCTGAATAGCTATTGCTTACGTCGTCGTCGTCGTCGTCGTCGTCGTCGTAACACTCTACGACTTCCGTGCGGCCATCTGTCAATTTGGTTCTTACTTAAATAAATTCAAACATCTTTAAGTAACTCATTCTGGCTGGCCGAACGGTTCATGTTTTTTTCACATTTTATTTTCAAACTTCGCCTCAGGGCTTCGGGTGCGATCCTACCCCCCTCCCGGTTTCTTTTTTATTTAAAAGCACACACACCTCCAAACACCCGAGCAACGCCGGGTACCCCCGCTAGTATATATATATATATATATATATATATATATATATATATATATATATATATATATATATATATATATATAAATAAATTTGCGTATCTATCGTCGGCAATAGTCGTCTCTGGAAACAGTGGTGTGGTTCTGCTGTCTATCTAAACTGCCGAAAATAGCTATACAGTCCAACTCGGGAGTGGTAATCCCTACCGCACTTGATGCAGATGAATTTTTGAATGCTGCTGGGCCTGCTGATGTCGCTGCTTCCGTCTGATTCTTTTCACTGCAACTGATTTCTCCTGCGCAGCTTATACATTGAACGCGCTCTTAGATACTCCCAGTCGCCAAACAGGGCGTTTTTCAGTCAGGTTTTCACATGCGCGGATGCTGATGCCGAATTGCTTCCTCTCCCTCTTTCAAACACTTAAGAAACCTAGTTTGGGCGCCCTGCATTTCTTCTGCCATTAACCAGCTTACCGTATTGAGGCGCTTTAAAGATGTTGTTAAGCTTTGTGACGTTATGTTGAACAAATATGGCGGCGTAGTCTAGATCAGATCCTGACTGTAATTGGCAGTAACCAAGATAGCGGCCAAGAATCAAATGCGGCCCGTGACGTATTTTGCGGCGAACTGATCGAATCCAAAATTCGACAATTTTTATACTAACTTTGGAAGTTTTCATTGGGTGTTTAGCACAACCGGTGGTTATAAAAATGATTGGCGAATCCATTGATCTCATAGCCCCACATAGCCCCATCTTACTATGATGGGGATATGTCTCCTAGCGGCTTCGGCTGCAGAGAGACAGGGTAGAAGTACTCGTCAAGGATTCGTTACTTGACACTCAGCCCGACAAGTGAGGGGCCGGAACCGATCCAGCACCTGTCGGACTGAGGTACACCGCCTGAGTAATACCTAGGAGGTCCACCCTCCCAGGCCTTGCCACTGAGCTTTCCGGTGGAGTAAGTTTATCGCTTACTGCCCGAAGCGCCCCGACCGGTGAATGCCGATGGTGTTACGTAGGCAATTTTTGCAATTGCAGGCGTGCCCCTCCTTTAGGGGAGCATGCTGGATCCCCACCTTCCGGCCTTGTGCCACATATTACTGTGGTAGGCAGCAATTAAATATCTACCCCCAAATAGTAGTCAAAAACAGTTTACAGATGCTTTCCGCGTTCATCTTCCTGACATGTCCCAACCATCGCAGCAATATAGATTTGAAGATAATACATACTAAATGAATACATCAGGATTAACACCAAATCAAAACACCGTAATAATATTCACCATAGTTTGATTATCAAACTATGGTGAATATTATATAATTATTAATGCAATTATGATCAACGCTGTTATAAAAAAAAAAATGATTTACGTGAACTATGAAAGAGTTTGAATCTTTCCCACTCTACGCGACCATAAAGAGGTGACGATGGCTAAAGAGGTTTAGTATATTGATCGAAAAGTCTGAATCCAGTTCGTTCAAGAGAAACCTTTACCTTAGTATGCTTCAATGTTCACGTGATCCCCCCGTAAGTACGCGATATCTTTCTAGAAAATATTCTTCCTAGAAAGATATCGGTTAAACAAATGCCAACAAAATCATATGGAGAATTTATATCAGGAACACATTATTATAGAAACACATAGGGACACAAAATCATAGGGACACAGATGACTTAAACACTCATAATCATCTGATATCTAAGAAATTTAATAGTAAATATAGAGTAGTTAAAATGAAGTAATAAAATAAAATATATAAAAGGCAGGTAGAAATATTCGAAAATATTAATTAGCTCATAATACCTAATTATTTAACGTAAGGGATCAAGGTTAGAATCATCAAGTAGACGTCAAGAGAAACTCGAAAATAAGACGAACTGCACTCAGTGAATATGTAGCAAATGTAATAAAAACAAATAAGGCTACATCTTACTAACAATTTCTACAAAACATAGACTGGTGTAAGAGGATATATAGAATTATAGGATGTGATTGTTTATACTTTTATATGGATACATACTACTAATCTAGTTCACTGTCACTATTAAGTAAATCTATACTGATAATTAAAAATGATACCGATATTACTAACTTAGACATATATATGGTTAAACTAGCACGGAAGAAACGTAAGTATATACGATGTCTAAATCTGGACTCGTAGGAGTTGGGATTTCGATATCACAATGGGTTCAGCGATTTCGACTCAAATAAGTAGCATATATATATATATATATATATATATATATGTGTGTGTGTGCTAATTATGCTAATTATTTGAGGGTGACCCCCCAAAAAAACAAAAGCTAAATGGAGGCCATCTAGAACATTTGCTGTAGAATGGAGCAAAAAAGGCCAAAGACCCTAGTGTTTTGATGTGATTTTTTGAATATAATAAACTAGTTATGGCCGAAGTTTCATTTCATTAGGACAAAACACTAGGAAACGGGGCCTAATTAAAGTCGGGCCCGTTTTGGGGGGGGGTGACCATATATATATATATATATATATATATATATATATATATATATATATATAAGTGAAATTGTCTGTGTGTGTTTGTGTGTGTGCATTTACCTAAAAAATACTCTGTCGATTTTCAGTCTACAGAGTCTGGATTTCGCGTCAGGGGTACTGGGATTTGGGAAAATCTTTTAAATCGATTTTTGGCAAGGAATTTGGCTGTCAAAAGGTCAAAGTTCAAAGATTTGATGTTTGAAAACTCTACCAAACTCTTTTGCCAATTTAGGGTCTAAACACTTGAAATTTTAGATGTAGGTTACTTGGCCATGAATAAAACTTTTTAATTTGATTTGGGCCCAAAACAATAAATGTTAAGGAGTCAAAGTTGAGGTCAGAATTTTTACAAAATTGACTTCTGCGGTCTCTAGCAAATTACTTAACCAATTTTTGGTCTAAATATTTGAAATTTTACAGAAGGTTTATTCAGATATTGCCCAAGTTTTTACATCGGTTTTAGGCTGAAAATCTGGCTGCAAAGGGGCAAAAATTCAAAATTTGGACCTTTGCGGTCTCTAGCAAGCTTTTTAGCCAATTTTGGGTCTAAATATTTGAAATTTTACATAGAGGATATTCAGACATGCAGCATGCTTTTAAATCAGTTTTTGAGTGAAAATTCGGAAGCCAAATTGGCAAAGTTGTAAGAGTTGACTTTTGCAGACTCTACCAAACGCATCCGCCAATTTTGGGTCTATACACTTTAAATTTTAGGTGTAGATTACCTGGACATAAATCAAATTTTTTAGTATATATATATATATATATATATATATATATATATATATATATATATATATATATGTGTGTGTGTGTGTGTGTGTGTGCGTGTGTGTGTGCAGATAGATAGACAGATAGATAGATAGATACATATATACATGCATACATATGCACATAAAATTCTGAACAGTACAAACGGCTGAACTACTAGTATATATATATATATATATATATATATATATATATATATATATATATAAGCGAGGTAAGACACTGATAGAATTCAGATGAAAAATCCTGATAGATATTACTTGAAGTAATACTTTCAAGGTGATCCTAGCCAAAAAGGAAAAGCTCCATATTTAAGAATAGAGCAATATATAAGTTTGGTGGTTAAATTTTAAATTCTGAAAAAGCAACATATAGACACATATATTCGAATTAAGAATTTATTGTTTGACAAAAGGACTCTATAGAAGGGGTTATTTTAATTTCCTTAATCCATGGATTTTCAATAATGGCTCATATCATCAGAGGAAATGAAACGCGGTTAACAAAATGTTCAGCTGTGAATGGACGCCTATTTTGCTTTTCAGCACAATTATTGAAAATAGTTTTTTGAGTGTTTGTGGATAATTATAAGGAAAACATTTTGAGAATATTACCTTATCCCCTAGACCTATTTTCTGCCCACCTGGATTTATAAAACCGAAGGACATTATACCCCTTCCGCTAATGGACTGCCCAGGTTGTATCAACTTCTCTTTTCGTAAAATTTTATCAAATAAATTTATCACGTACTGCATACAAACTCTTTAGTTTTAAACATATAAAGGAAATTAGAGACGTGCTAAGGCAATTATTTTAAACGGTATCAGAAAGAAAAACAAGCAGAGTAAATCGAACTTGGTTGTTAAGTACACCAAACAACATACGATCAAGTTGTTGAATATAGCACGATCGGGGATTTATTTGAGTAGGGACTTGCGGTTCTTAAGAATCGCAGGGAAATAAATAATTCTTATCAGTGGCCTGATAAGATTAGTATGCCGAAATATGTTCGCAGTATTAATTTCTTTCCACCACAGGAAGATGTGACACCAGATCGTAAAGTTAGGGGTAATCTGGTTGGTTGGTTGGTTGGTTGTTTTTGTGTTACGGCATGTCAACTCTTTTCGGGTTATTTAATGCCGAATCGAAAGATTTTGAAGAAAAATTTTTTTAAAAGAATATATTTGTTGTTTTCACGTTGGTTTCTATTCAACCCATAGTTGGGACCCTAACAGGTACTACCACTCTGGGTCAGAGTGGACCTGGGAGAAATGGTAATTAAAGGGTGGCTCCACACTCCCCAAAGCCCACAAGCTGGGGCCTCACCACTGGATATAGTTTAAGGTCATATCCAGGACCCCCATTGAGGGACTTTTACCTTCTGCAGGGGTGGGGTGCAGTTGGCGTATTCTAATGCCCCGCCGACAGGGCCAGGGTAATCTGGAGTTTAAAAATGGCCGACTAGGTTTTATCTCTTAGGAATACTCAGAACGAATACGTTAGCTTGCGGGTGTGTTTATAATCATGTAGACGCTCCAGCGCGCGTATTCCCCGGTAAAAGACAATGAAATTAGTAGAGATTGTTTAATAATCAGTCTGATGCCGCTAAAGTAAAATGATGCCACTTTATAAATTTTCAAATGAATTATTCACAAATGAAATTATATCGACCCGCTGCACTCTTAAATAATTATATTTTAGGAAAGTGATATTCCTTATATTTGTTTGACAATTATTTTTCCAGTAAAAAGACGGAAGTATCTATTATTCAGAATGAATTGAAATGACATAATATTAAATTAATAAATGGAATGTGATTGGTTAACATTTTTTTAATGACAATTGATTTTACGAAAGAATAAAATGTCATTTTCCTTAATGGTATTGCTCCCGCCAGATATTAAATATTGCAAATGGTATACCATTATAAACGGTTACTTATCCTGATTGATCTAGTAAGCACCGTGCAATGCTCAGTGATGCGATTTTTATTATTAATGGGATTCAGTCTCCAGAGACAATGGATGCCCCTAGTAAGGGTAGCTGCGCTTGTAATTTTGAGGGAAGTGTTGCGTAATCTCCAACCATATCTCTCCTAAATCAGCATTGCTTGAGTCAAGTGGAAACAAAAAGTGCTAGATGACTAGAAACAATGCCTAAATAAACAGAGAACACATGCAGCACCTAATATTTTCAAACGGTCACCCATTTTAGTACTGACCAGGCTCAATGTTGCTTAACTTCAGTCATCTAACGAGAACCAGTGTGTCAATCTGAATTATGCCGTATATTTGTAATATTACGTGGATAATTTTTAAAGTAACACCTCCTATTGTTTTATTTCGTTCTGATAGATAATAGAGGACTGTAAGTTGTATTATTATTATTATTATTATTATTATTATTATTATTATTATTATTATTAAGGGGCGTATGTATTCATGACAAGAAAGTTTCATCACTTTATTGCAGACTCTAAAAAGTCATCTCTATCGTTAACTTGCGTAGAGGTACGTCATTGAATTTCTCCACGAAGCAAAAATCAAATCAATCAATATTCACTGGGTCTGTTGAACGTTTACGCCAGTCCAGTTAAGAGACGTGTTTGTCGATTTCAGATGGACCACGTGGATATGAGTGACAGACCGAAATTCAGACTTATTGTAAAAAGAAAAATATTGCTTGCATTATGAGGGAGAAATAAATACAATTATAAAAAATATATAATTTTGTCTTATTATTTCTCGCTTATAATGCAAGCGATATTTTTCTACAGGATGGCCCATTTAAAAGTAGCCCATAAAGATGTAATAGAAAGGAAGAACAGTCTTTTATTTTCTTGTTTAAATTACCTGTAGTGTTATAAAGATGCTAGCATTCTCCCCATTGACATCTATGCATTTCTGGGCACGTTTAACAACGCGTGCAGATACTGTCTGTTGACCTTCTCTGGTGATTCTCCTGATAGCGTTGGTAATTTTCTCCTTTAGTTGGTCTAGATTGTGAGGATTATTTGCATAAACATTTTGTGTTAAAGTCCCCTAAAGATAAAAATCACATGATGACAAGTCCGGGGAACATGGTGGCCATAACACTTTGTTTATTGTTCTCTCTTCCGTAAACATGTCATGAACTTGTGTTAGTGATCTGTGAGACGTGTGGCATGTAGCGCCATCTTGTTGGAAAAAAAGTTGCATTTTGTCTAGTGGTGTCAGTTGATCATTAAGAGAAAGGTTAGCGAGATTCGGTTACTTTTAAGTGGGTCACTTTGTATTTAAAATCGATTTAGGTAACAACTGCCTATCTGAAATTTATTAACAATGTTGCAAAGAAAAATCAACACGTTTTTTTTTAAATAAATAATTAGATCATTGTTTTCAATTTTATTACAATCCCGTACATGTATAAAGAATAGGATTTAATAAAAAAAAGATATGCATTTTCACAAGTAGGAAGTACATAAGAATTCCTGCTTATTTAGCGATATATCTTGATGGAAACTTGACAAGAACTTACAGAACACTAGTTGAGAAATCGTGCTATAAGGGAATAGAATATACATAAAACTAAAGAAATAGAAACATACACAATAATAAGAAAAAAATGCTTAATAAAATGAAGAAAGAATAAAAATATAAATGCAAAGAATTATAAAGTCTACTTATTTTAAAAATTAAAAAAAAACTGCAAAAAGATTAAATACAAACAAATAAAAATGGAATATGAACAAATGCGAAAAATACACATTTGGAAGATAAGAATCACAAAGAGTAGAATCGAAAGAAAAAATAATGAGGGGTTTATGGGTAGGAAGAAGTGTAAGCAGAAGAAGTAGAAGTAAGAGGGGAAAGACAATGTAGAAGTAGTAGTGGTATTAGAAGAAGATTTGAAAGAAGAACGAGAGAGAAGTAGAAAAAATAAAAGGAAAATAATGAGTAGAAGAAGCAGAAGAAGAAGGGGTTAAAAAGGAGGAGGAGGAGGGGCATATGTAGAAGGAGTGCTGGAAAAAGAAATGTTGTAGTAGTAAAATAAGAAGCTAGAAAAGAAGGGGAAGAAGTAGAAGCGAGAAGAAGAAGAAGAAGAAGAAGAAGAAGAAGAAGAAGAAGAAAGAGTAGGAGAAGAAGCACAACTTACAATAGCAATACGTAGGAGTAAACAAAAAAGAAGTAAATAAAAAAGACAAAGAAGAAAAAGATTAAAGAAAAAAGAAGAAAAAGAAGAAGAAAAAAAATAAAAGAAGAAGAACAACAAAAACTTCCCATAGTTGATACATTTATCTCCTCTGAGTATGCTCGCCTATTTTCGTCGAGTCGGTCATTTATTATCCGCCCTGATCTCATTAATCAGTGTCTGTGTGTATTTCAAATTCCGATTTAGTTAATCGTCCGTCCTTCTCTGCCTTGATTGGCTTGATGCATACCATCAGAATAATAGCGTATTCTACGAGACGATTCAATCTTGGTAAGCTTTATAGACCGCCTTCCTTCATTATAGTCGCGATTGGGAGGCAATCAGAGTGGATAGCAATTGGTCATTAAGCCTCATGAGATCTAAGGAGGTTTTTCCTACGTTAACATTCATGAACTTGGCACCATGTAATTAGGTGATAATTCATACAATAGAATATATATAAATGTATCTATTGCCATATGTATGCATATATTTAGTTATCCACATACAGTACTGTTTCGCTGTACCACAGCTCATCAGTGCGGCTAGACTAGCACCCATCACTGGGCTATCAATTGCCGGTTAAAACTTGAAGTTCCCGTCAGGCGACTTAATAAATGTTTGCTTCCTACAAAAGAAACCAATCCTTAAATGAAGAAAAAAGAAACAGTTGAATTTAGTGTAGTTAAATAAAAATTAAAGATTAAAAAATAATAAAATTAGATGTGGGGTGGGATCATGTGACATAGACACTGCAGACATTAAAAGAAAAGCAGAAGAAAAAGGAAACAGAAGGAAAAAGAAAAGCAGAAGAAAAAGGAAACAGAAGGAAAAAGAAAAGCAGAAAAAAAGAAACAGAAGGAAAAAGAAAAGCAGAAGTAAAAAGAAACAGAAGGAAAAAGAAAAGCAGAAGTAAAAAGAAACAGAAGGAAAAAGAAAAGCAGAAGTAAAAAGAAACAGAAGGAAAAAGAAAAGCAGAAGAAAAAAGAAACAGAAGGAAAAAGAAAAGCAGAAAAAAAGAAACAGAAGGAAAAAGAAAAGCAGAAGTAAAAAGAAACAGAAGGAAAAAGAAAAGCAGAAGAAAAAAGAAACAGAAGGAAAAAAAATAGAAACCAAGAACTGTCAAGTACAGCAAAAAAATGTCAGAGGGGAGGTGATAATATTTACTATACTTGACCGTTTCTTTTTTCGTGCAAACAGATTTAAAAACAGCTGGACATTATTCTTAGTGCAGTTGATTGTAAATGACAAGTTAATTGAATTAAATTTTCGTAATCACTCTACTTCCACATATACGTATCGTTCTAGTTCTCAGCCTAGAGCAATCCGCATCGAGACTACACAACGAGAAAACGATAATAGAGCGATAATTATATGCCCGTCGAGAGGTGAAAAATGAATACAGAATCACACAATAAAAAACAAAAGACAATCACAATCACTCTGAAAGCAAAGGAAGAATTGATAGAGAGAATCATCCAAAATTTTTATCGCATTTCATGTGAGAGCGAAAACATCTACAGACATCAGCGAATGTTGCTCCACAGATTTCACCTAATATCGTTGATAATGTTATAACTTTACATCCAAGCGTTAAATACTTAAATGCTGCGCAGAATAAGAACATATAATTGCTAGATAACTGCGCTAAGAAGGCAGTATTCACCAAGGCAACTGCTCCTATCAGCACAATGTCTAAAAATAAATAAAATAAAAAGTATATATATATATATATATATATATATATATATATATATATATATATATATATATATATATATACATATAAACATTTCCATTGCAGTATCACAAGGTTCGCGTGGAATTAAATTTATTATTCGACAGAATACTCCAAAAACAATTTTCAAAGTCCTTATTCCATGGAGTTTCAAACAATGCCACTCTTGGTATTCTTCTCATCAGAGTACAGTCAGAAATTAGCAAATTATAATTGTAGCAAAGCTAAAATTTGCTGGTTGGTGCTTTAGATGACACAGCAATTTATGATATTTGGTCATTAATTGTATAAAAAGCAGTTATATATATATATATATATATATATATATATATATATATATATATATATATATATATATATACTAGCTGTACCCTGCCACGCGTTGCTGTGGCTCAAATTGGCGCAATGGAAAAAGTTCCAAAATGAAAAAAAGCATGTTTCTTATAGGTTTAATTTTCCATTTGGCATGGGTACACAGTTTTTGTTGTTCCGTTTTCTTAGCTGATATAGAGATTTTCCGGTTTGGTGACTCTTGAATACGTAATATAAATTGTCCATGTGAAAAAACAGTCAGTGTGTAACTGTAAGGCCCACAATTGTAAAGATTGTTCCCTGTGATTTGTTGATGGTTATTGCAAATGACAATAAATTGGAAAGTTTAATTTCCTAAAGTGTAATGATGTATCCGGTGAAATCATAGGAATGCATGGAATGAAGATATATTCATCTGTAAAAGGTCCTGTTAAGATTGTTGTTTCTATGATATTGTTTGTTAATTTTTTTTTACTGCAAGCTATGTGCCATTGCGAAGGTTGGATTGGTTTATATTTCACAACATGATAATTAGTACACCAAATTTCAGTTGCAATACATGCGGTGGCATCCCTGGCAAATATAGCTGTTGGATAATTAACCACTTTATCTGCTTTCACGACAGTGTCGATGGATTTGTATTTGACTACCTCACTTGGAATTTTACATTGAATAATAGCGTTAAGTTCATGGGCATCTTTGTATTGACCTGCAAGAAAAGCTCATTCACTCAGTCAAATGGAATTCTTATAATTTGAATATCTGCAAAAACCTTTTAAACTAACTATCCTTTTGATGAAATAAAATTACAGAAATTACAGAAGTTAAAAGTCAAAGAATTTTGCCCTTAACTCTGATCAGCTGGCACTTTTTCGTACCCAATTTCCCACAAGTGATGCAAAAGTTTTTGTGCGGATCAGACAGTCGGCAACTGGACATGCATATTTTGAGTTAAGTTAAATGTCTTCACATGGAACAAAAAAAGTAGAGTATTTGAGGCAAGCATTTATTTCATCTGCTGGTGTTGATTGAAGAATAACAGGTAACATTTGTCTGAAATCTCCTGCAAGCAATATTACTGCATTCCCAAATGGTCTGACATTGCCAGGCAAATCTTGCAAGGATCGACCAAGAGCCTCAAGTGATTTTTGCGTACCATTGTGCATTCATCGTAAACACTAAGTTTGCATTTCTGCAATATTTTCCCCCATATTGGATGTTTTGGAGATGTCGAACATGAGATTTTTGAAAAAATTGAATGTTTTAAAGTAGACTAAATAATTCTTCTACTTGGCAGCAAGGTCGCAGGTATTCCTCATGCAGCAAGGGCTAAGGCTATGTCATTTTGTTATCAAATGGGTGCCAAAATCAATTTAATTAGAACGGTTTTACCAGTTAATTCTGGTGCTATTCAAGGTAGCAGTAATTTCCAAATAACTTCTATTCTCACAGTCAGTAAATTAGGTGACTAAAATAGGATTTATCCATGTTTTGACAATGCCTTATTCACTGTAATTAATTTAGGAGACTAAAATAGGATAAGGGATTAGAGATGGACATATAGAGAGGAAGATATATAGATAGAAAAGAGAAAGTGAGAGGAAAATAGAGAAAGAGAAGGAGATAGAGAGATAAAGGGATTGATACATAAACAGAGAGAGGGGGAGAGTTAGAAACAGAGAGGGATGAGACAGAGGAAAGGAGAGAGATAGAGGGAGTTAAAGAGAGAAAGGGGCTCAAAGAGAGATAAAGAGGGTGAAATAGAGAGAAAGATAGATTGAGAGAGGGAAAGGGAGAGATGGATAGAGAGAGATTAAGAGAGGAAGAGAGAGGGGGAGAGAAACAGAAGGTGAACTACACTTCACCGTTTGTTTCCTCGTTCAGTAGAGAAGAAATCTTTCGAGACTGAGGCAATTTTAATGTTTTGTTATTATCCAGAGTACCTCTTTTTTTTTGGGGGGGGGATAGATTTTTCTTCACATTAGAAACCGACTGGGTTATCTGTACTTTCACTTAACAAATTAATAAAAGAAAAACATATTGTAAAATTTGAATTTAACATAAAAATACTATTTTAAAAAATAGCACGATAACATAAGTGCATAAGTGCCACTTTAGGTACTCCTTGGGCGTTGAGTTCCATGGCGACCAGCATAATTATTTAATGGTCGCTCCCTTAGCCCCCCTAACAAAGCTAATGCATGCGCACGTAACATTTTTTTATTTACTGACGTTGGCTTAGTAACTAAACGATTTATTGATAATTTCCTAACCTTTAAACGCATGCCGGAAGATTTAAATTGGTTCATTATTGTTGTAATGAAAAAAAAAGTTTCATTCAACACAAAACCAAACACACATATTAATGATAAATGATTTATTATTGTATTCATTGAAATTTACTAATTTTTAAATAAAAAAGTAAAAAAAAAAGTTAATAAAAAATAGTTGCTTATGTGCGCATAAAAACTTCTTTTTTTTTTTAGATTAGGTCCACCTTGGAATCACCCCCCCCCAACCTCCATATCTTAAGAACAGCTTCCGGAATAAACACTACTTTTGGAGGGGGGGCTATTTACAAAATTTAACTGATATATTTTGTCAGCATACCCACCCGAAAATACTATTAAAAAAAGGAGGGGTTCAGTGCCCGTGGCAGAGAAGTAGATTTATGTATCAATAAAAGCTGCGGAGAAGTAAATTTATTTATCAATAAAAGTCGTCATTTAAAAAAGTAAATTGTGGAGGTGGACCTAAATGTAAATATTTACTCAAAAATTATTCCGAAGTTTATTGCAAAAACGTTTTGTTTTCGCAATATTCAACAATTTGTTCATCCGCGCATGTAAATTAAAAAATATTTGTAAAAGTGAGAAGTTATTAGAAGTTATCAGCAAATGATTTAGTTTTTTTTTTTAATTTATTTATTTTTTTTTACATTAGGTCCACCTCCACAAATGTTAAGAACGACTTTCAGAATAAACACCCTCAACCTCTCCATGTTAACAACGGATTTCGGAATAAACACTATTTGGGGGAGGATATTTAAAAAAAAGTCGATAAAAGTCGTCATTTAAAAATAAATTTAAAATCAAATGTTTGTAAAAGTGAGAAATTATTAATTTAATAATAATTATTAAATATTTAGTAGCATTTTTCGGTGCTAATGCAGAGAGTGATCCGCGCTATTTTTTAAATCGTGTTTTTTTTATTCAAATCAATCTTATATCGAAAAACAAAAAAAAAAAAACTCAAAAAGCAAGCGACAAACTTTTTATTTTGGCCTTATTTAATAAAGAAAAATGTGTAAATTAAAAAATTTGGAAGATAAACAAATGAATTATGTTTTTCTGTTTGTTTTCTTTTACTTACTAAACAGAAAATGAAATATTTCGTCAATTCGTGGCTGTGAAATGAATCGAACCAGAAGTTCAGTTTTATCAACAGAACAGATTCGCACCACGGTTAAAAAATATATTTATTTTATTTAGTATTTTAATAATTCGCGAAGTAAATTTATTTTAATAACATAAAAACATGCCTCGACTCTAAAGATGGGGTGTCTGAAAATTTCAAATAAATTGGTAACGTAGGAATATGGTTTTATTCGTTTGGAACGAACCAAATTTACATATATATATATATATATATATATATATATATATATATTAAATTGAAGTTTACCTCTGATTATATCTAGTAAACATTTCTTTTCCGTTTTATTGTTAGTATACATGTAAGTATATACATCTATGGTAAACTTTTAAGCCTATTAGAAACAAACAAATGTTATAGCACTAGAATGAGTGCTTTATTCCAAATTGGTTGCTTAATATCGATACATTTGTACTCATTTTTGCATTGGTACTGATCCCTACAAAGCCTTATAACGAGACGCACACGTATATACTCCAAAGAGAAAATAAAAAAAGAACAAACCAAGTTATGTGTTAATCAACGTTTCATCTTTATTGCGAGATGGATGAAAACAAGAAAACAAGAAAACAAAATGCCAGTACAAATATTTGAACAAATATTTTGGAGGTAATGAAATGTATGACCCTGTTTCATTTTAGGAACAGAAAAGACCGTTGGAAATTCCAAATAACGGGATCATAGGCTTGTGAAAGAGAGAAAGATCTTTTATAATGTCATATAACCGTTAATATATTTAAATACAGATATAATTCAATTCATATACCTTTTGGAACAAACATGTTCGTTATAATTCAAATATAGATGTGAATTTGAAATTAAATTGAAGTAATTACTTTTGTTATGTAATTTATTGACTGATCATACGTGTTTATTAATATAGGAGGTGTTTTCTGTGGTGTGACAGAAATAACCTATGCCTTAAATGAAATAACGTTCTTTTACTAAGGGTTTACTCATTAATGGCAATACATTATAGAAACGTAAACGTTGTATAAGTGTGCTTGAATTTGCTATAAGCGCTGTATCAAGACGTCTCTGTTGCTGTTTATTTGAAATAAATTGAATTGTCAAAAGTATGATAATGCTGCAGATAATGAAAGAACTGTTATGTTTTATATGTATTTTATGTGCATTGACCCTTTTCTCTATGTGAATTGGATTCCACCAAAGTATATATGATCTCAAATTTTGGCAAAGAAACAATGTATATGCTTGCATTCGGAATTGGTATGTTTGGGAAATGTTTTGTTTTTTTAAGGTTTCTGTTATAGTTTGTGATATTCTTTATATAGTTGTACACCCATATACATATACACATACACACAATATATATATATATATATATATATATATATATATATATATATGAAAAATTTTATTAACATGTAAAATACTTACACGGATCAATTTAGGTTTGGCAATATTAATCAGACGAGACGATTAACTAAGTCGAAACCTACGTATCCGCTTAGGTATTTTCTGGTGTTTATATTAATTTGTTTTTATAAAAACTCTAAAAGGTATTGTGCACTTTTTAAAACACATTGGATTGTTGTTTAGATATACTGTTCCGCTATTTTATAGCTTTTCACCGTGCCAATATGTGGTTATAAAAATACTTGATTATAGAAAATGGCAGTTTCAAAATAGTTTCAAAATAGTATAGTGTGTCTCACAACGTTATTGGTAGGCATATAGTCTTTCAAAAAAGTCTGTTTATATTTATCAAAACTTTTCAGTTTAAGTCGACAGGGCAAATATCCATGCTGATATTGAAACCTGCGTGTTTTCCTTCGGCAGATCGATTGCGGCATCACAAGGTTCAGAGGGAAGTGAGATATTACTGTTTGTATAAACAGTATTAATTTCTGGAGAGTAATCTAAAGGATTTTTACAGAGAACATTGCATTATTAATATTTAAGAGGAATAAACAAAGAAATCTCAATTACGTCTGAAACAGCATTATATCTGTATCGCAGTTAAAACCACAAAGCGTCAAGACGGTAAGTCCTTTTCTCATTCCGCGTGGGCTGGAATATATTAATATTGCATAATATATATATATATATATATATATATATATTCTCTTCTTCTCTTCTATCATTCTATTCTATCTATTTCTATTCTTCTATCTATCTATCTATCTATTCTATCGATTCTATTCTACTATCTAGCTATTCTTCTATTCTATCTATCTATCCATCTATCTTCTTTTTCTGTCTTCTTTCTTCTTCTATCTATATATATATATATAAATGAACTCTTTTCCCCTCTGGTTTTGACCTTAATAAGATTCAAAATCAAGACATTTCATTCAAATGTAATATGCACAATCTGCAGCACATTATCTGAGGTGTGCTATAGGCCTATTACCTCTACACTCGCTCAATATTCGTACATTCCTATATTTTTCTTGGCGAGTGTTCACTGCCAATATCGGTTAGAATCAATGGAAGTTGTAAAATCTTTTCTCTTTATTAAATTCCTCCTTTCCCCGCTCCCCATTTACACCGCTGCTTGATCGTTTACGAGGGACTGTTACGAACGCACATCGATTTCGGGTTTAGTAGTTGCTTACAAAAACTGAAATGTTTTCTTTTGGGGAAACGCACCACGCTTACTTTTACATTGTTTATTTACCATTTACTTTCAAACATTTTTACACTACCAAAAATAAATAAAAACGGATTCTTTCCATTTTTTTCTTTTATTTCCATAAACATACAGTACATCATTTCCGGTTTATTTCGTTTCGTTTTATTCCCTGTTTCTTTTTTCTGTTTACATTTTTCCGATTTTTTTTGGGGGGGGAGTTCAACATCGTTATTTATTCATTTTTTTTTTTGTAACCAGAGTTTAATATTACTTTTCCGTTCAAAATAATTATACCATCGTGATTATTGCATTGCAAAATGTAAAATGTCAAATTTACACGCAAATCCATTACGAACAAATCATTTTATGAGTGATTAAAAATATTTACATACGAATATCGAAATTACTCGATTTTAAAATGTAAACAATGCATTTCTATATGAAACTCTAAATGTACGATTCGTAAACCGAAACATTACGGAGGAAAGGTGGGTACATCATATTAGCTAATCAACGCCTGTTTCTCTTTACAATAAAAAAGGATTTCTTCTATTTATCTTTCTTTTTTATATACATAAAGATATAATACATAATTGCCATTTTATTCCGTTTCATTTCGTTTCGTTCGATGTTATTTTTCCCTGATTCCATTTTTCAGATTTCTTATAAAAGTTTTAAATCGTTACTTCTTTTTTCAACAGTTAAATATTAATTTTCCGGTCAAAATAATTATACCATCGTGATTATCGCTTTTCGAAATGTAAAATATCTAATGTTCACGAAAATCGATTAGGAACAATTCAAATTATGCCTGATTTAAAATATTTACCGACGAAGCTCGAAATTACTCTATTTTAAATTGTAAACAATGCAGTTCTACATTAAACTATGACCGTCCCATTCGTAAACACATACATTACGGAGGAAACGGGGGAGTCATTATATGAGTTTATCAACGTTTGTTTTTATATAGACTTACAGATTTGAATATTATACGAAATATGAATGGATTTGGTGAGTTTTTAATTAGATCCCAAACATAAAATACAACATATTTTCGAGTATGGGCTGATGATAATCTGACGTGTTCAACTCAGATGATGATGTCATTATCTTAATTCTTATTATGGAGAGGGGGGTAGTATTTAACTAGTATTTAACTATTAAGGAATATGTACAGTGCCGAAATACAAAGGTTATTATTTCGAAAGCAATTATTAATATTGGGAGGGGATCTTTCTTAAATCTTCGGGACTTACAACCAACAATTTAATAGTTCTTATTACAACTAACAAATAATAATAATAATAATAATAATAAGAAGAAGAAGAAGAAGAAGAAGAAGAAGAAGAAGAAGAGGAAGAAGAGGAAGAAACCGGCAACAGTACTTGAAAACGAGAATCACAAACATTAAACATTCCTCTCTCCTAATAATAACAAATACATTCAAAATCAAATTAAATTTCCTCATTGTTTATACGATCCCGAGCAACGCCGGGTAGCCCCGCTACTATATATATGTTGGTTCACGTTACACTTGAACTTCTGTATATCTGTACGGTTGGGGAAGCAAGGACCCGGAAAGAAATTCCAAAGTCAAGCTGATTTGAGGAAGAAACTACTGGAGTAGAAAGCCCTCTTACATTTAGGGATCTCTACTGTGTAGGGGTGAAATTTAGTTGCTTGTCGGATTTGCCCTGAGTATTTACGTCGAGGGGATACAAGTGCTTGCAGTTCGTCGGAGCATTCGCCATTAAAATACTTGTAGAACAGGCAAAAGAATACAAACTATCGTCGATGGAACATAGGCTGAAGTTTATATGACGGTTCAGGACCTATCAGTTTGGCGATTCTCTTTTGAATCTTTTCTAGGAGGGAGATACTAGTAGCAGATGCACCAGCCTAAATATGACAACAATACTCCATACCTGGGAAAACGGTGGCGTTATAGAGGCACAGTAAACTTTAGGGCGATAGTAGCTTTCTAGTACGGAAGAGGGAACCTACCTTCTTCGCAACGGTCCTGGCAATTTTCTCAATCTAATTGTTCCAACTCATGTTTACTGTGAATGTTAGGTTTAGGAGTTTAAAAGAAGTACTTTCAGATAATGAGTATTTGGCCATTGCTATTGGTGGTATAGAAGGTTTCTTGTAATTATTGAAGGAAACAAGTTTAGCATTGACTATGACCATCCATTTTTGTCTCTATTCTACTATAGATCGGAGGTCATCCTCTAGTGTTTCTGCCTTTTCCTTAGATATGTGTTCATTCGTTTTCCTGTCGTGTCTGTTATAGAGCGTGGTTTCATCAGCATAAATACCCATCTCAGAGACTGGCAGGCATGTTAGCCCTCTCGGTGGTTGTGCAATCAACCTCATGATTGTTGGATAGTGGGGGAATTGTTGATTGCCCATTGTTTACTAAAATGTTATACATTTTCTAGAAATCAAGGGTTCCTAATTTCTGTGCTTCGATGCGTTTTTTTGGTGGTTTCAGTAAATTCTCTCTTAGCTGTCGCTGTTTCTTTCTTACAGTAATTCCTAGCTTCTATATAATTCCGTCTGTTTGAACTCTACTTTTGTCGCTTAAATCTGCCGTACCCATGCTGCCTTTGAGGAAAGTGAGGCTTGCTATAAAATTTTTGCGTGGGAACACGGGCTTCAATTGCCGTTTTGAACCATTCAGTAGTCTCAATTGCGCACTGTTCAGCAGGAGGAAAAAAGATGTTTTGCCATAGGGTATCTCTGGTGAGATCTCTGGTGACTTACCAGTCAGCCTTTTTATGATATCTCGTTGTTTCGAGCAATGGCTCTTCAGTTATGGCTCTAGAATTTAGGGAGATTTCAACGATAATCACTGCATGATCAGCGTTCCCAAGTGAGTTGTGGGCATTCGTTATACAATCATCGGGAACTGTGGTCAGCAACATATCTAAAAGTGATGCGTGTTGTTCTTCCTGGTCTGGAAAATGGGTTAGAAACGTAATCATCTGTGATAGGGAATGAGATATAGAGAAGTTATGTGTTGTGTTACCAGCTGCGTCTGTGTAAATAGAGAATCCAAGCCAGTTGCTGTGGTGAACAGTGAAGTCATCAAATACCTGAACTTGTGCGCTAATGTCGAAGGCGAGTGCTGTATCTATGCTGTCAGAGACTTTGTTTATTAGGGCGCAGTCCTGGATCGAGGCAGAGCGGTAGAGAAAATAAAAGTAGCTAATGTTATGGCGCATGTGAAGAAGAAAGCACATAAAGGCTTGATCGTCCGATTTTAGTTTTGCTTCTCCAGGGGAGGGCGTTTCGAATATAGACTCCAAGTCCGTGCATATGTCTATCAGAGTCCTTACGGCAGGGTGTGAAATATCAAGGCATGTTAAAGTAGTTAGCAGGAATGGAGGAGTGTAGTTTAGTTTCAGTTAATGCTAAAATATCCGGTGTGTTTGCTAGGAGAAGTGCTTCATCATCATTTAAATTAGTTCTAAGCCCACGGATGTTCGTAAATGCAAACCTCAAGAGTGGGGTTAGTTTTGTTTGAGTTTAAGCCGTGTTTAAGCGTATTTTTTTTTATTGTACTGTCATCATTTTTTTAAAATATTATATATATATATATATATATATATATATATATATATATATATATATATATATATAATATTGAATTAATATTGAATTAAAGGAATTTTGTTTGTGTGTGTGCCGTATGGATTTTTAAATGCGGGGTCGATTTTTATGAAATTCCCCATGAAGTTACTTCACGTGTCCGGCAGTGTTCTTCGAAGTGTTTTGCGTCTGAATGTATTTCATAAGTATCGATAATCGATGATTAAAATAATCTAATGAAAGAAAGAAAAGGCAATTTTGATAAAAGTAAACATCTTTTTTAGTCTAACATTAAAATCTATTTTAGACGTTTTGTTATGACACAATGAAAACGGCACGACATATAAAATCAACAGTAGGTTATTTGATATGACCGGGTGCGTTCTAAGTTAATATATCTCTTTAAATAAAAATCGCATCATGACTCTTTTTTAGCTTATATTCACGCCGTTATAACCGCACAATTAGTAAGGGCAAATCTGTAAAACGTGCTTTGTTATGACAGGGAAGTGTGCAAAATGTTCTGTTTAGAGCAAAATTGAGGCATGATACTTGACTTTCGCATTTTAAATTTCAATTCAAGCTATTATATGATAAAATAATTAAAAAAATTAACAGCTGGTTTTTTCCAGAGTAGACTATAATGTAATGTGAACTAAGTGATTGCGAGGAAGCATGTGAATCTTCCTGCCAGTACACCGCGATGCATTGCCAACTAGCAATCCATCAATATATATATATATATATATAGAGAGAGAGAGAGAGAGAGAGAGGGGGGAGAGATAGATAGATATGTATATATATATATATATATATATATATATATATATAGATAGATAAATCGATAGATAGATATATAGATAAATCCCAGAAACAGTATTTCATGGTAAACAACTGATGATCCCTTAAAAAATAAATTATTACTGGTACTATAGTGAATTCGAGAGAGCAAGTTGATGCAGTGATTGCAGGTGATTGAATGACTTACTGACTAAATTGTTCTCTAACGAATGATAATTTTTTGTATAGTTTAAAGGTCAAAAACTTCCAAGACCACACACATATATATATATATATATATATATATATATATATATATATATATATATATATATATATATAAAATAATTTTGTATCCAAATGGTAAAACTCTACAGGGTGAAACGATAAAATTGTTGCCCTAGAAAAGACGACATAAAAGACATCATCCCATTCTATGAAAACCGTTTTTTTTTTACTTTTTTGTGAAGACCATCTGCTAGTTGGTCAATTGTGTACAAATCCCAAAAGCTATAGAAGCTTTCTATTATGTCTGAAAGTGATACTATGTTAAACGAGAGAGATCGGAGATGTTCCGCTGTACTAATGCTCTCTACGGATTCAAGTTATGAAAACAGGATCATTGCCAGTACTCGTAAAATACAAACCTTGACGGTTTAATGCTTGAGCTTACAGCTCAACGAAGTTTCCGGCAACGGTTATGGTCTTTGAGAGCTATATCATGCCACTTCACATCTTCGAAGTTGGCTTGAAAGTCAACATAAAAGTGTGCCTGATTGTGTTTCAGAGCGTGGCGATCCATTGGTACAATTAGGTGGCCGTTGGTAGACTTTGTGTGTGGCAGCAGGACCACGCCAAAAGAGACACAGTTTTGGCTCGGGAAGAAGTTCTACGACTTTGTACCCTTCTCTCAATGGCTCCCTTTCATCCCCGACCCGAAGCCGCTAAGCTACTTCGTTTGGTCATATGTCAAGAACATCACCTACATAACCTCCCACAACACGAAAGCTAGCCGAGTATGCACCGAGCTCCAGCCAGCGATTGTAGAAAAGGCATGCTCTAAGTTCCGGACCTGTATCGAAGCTGTGATTGAGGCTGAAGGAGGCTTCATTGAATATATGCCAGCCCTACTACATAATCAAGTCACCTAAATTGATTTTTCAACAAAAGTTTTCAAATAAAACTGTAGTGTTGTTTCCTTTAGGGCGACAAATATATCGTTCCACTCTATTAAATAAAATAAAAAATAATAATTTATCGTTCCACCTTGTATTGTACTTTATGTTTTATTTTACTTCAGTCGCTAACATTTGATCTTTATATGGGATTTTTTTTTACATAGGCATCACCACATTATCAAGGCCAAGAGGCCACTCAAGGATAAAGGGTCAAGAGTGTACAGTAGAAATTGGACAATATAGTAATCATTAGTAATGAAAATTTGGTAAATTTGATAACTTATATGGAACGGCTCATCAAGAACTTATTTACGTTAGACTTGAATACAACCATATTGTAGTCAGCCGGAAAGCAGGAAAACGGAAGACAATTCCACAGGCGTGCAGTTCTAAGAAAGAAGCTTTGTTCATGGAATCTACGTTTAGGTTTAGGCACAGATAAAGAGTGGGGGGGAATTATTGATAGTGTTTACAGCTAGACGAGTGTTTCTTGTGAAAGTTTGGCGAGGGGGATCATAGATTGAAGCTCAGTCGAACACTTTCCATGAAAATAACGATACACCAGAGACAAACTCGCAACATCTCTTCTGTGAGATAGAGGTGTGAATACATATTTCGATGTTGGATTAACGTTCTTATTTATCTAACAAATACTGAGTTAGAAAAGAAACCGAGACCAATATTTTCGTTTCCACAATGGACTATTTAATATTTGTAATATTTTTTTTTTGCGATCTCTCGATCCTATTGGATTTCGAGGAAAAGAATTTATCAAGACTGGTTATTTGAGGTAACATCACTTTAAAGAAGTACGCCATTCCTCGTTAAAGCCAGTGTGAGTTAGCTATGTAGACGAGATGTTATTTCGACTGCGAATACTGTGTGAGTTTGAATATTTAGTCTGAGTTTACTTGTAGAGAAAAGTATGTCAGGTTGTTCTGACAACCCTTTATGCAGATAGATCTTAGGCACTCTTGGACCGTGTCTAGAAGTTATTTAACTTCTCTTTATATAAATGTGATCAATAATGAATATATACGTTTCTGATTTTTGAGATGAGGATTGGTTAATCGTATTATTTAAATTTATCGAACTGCTGTTCTCATCTTGAGTGTGATTTTCACAACGTTTCGGTCGATGTAATCTCCGACTTTCTTCAGATGTATCTTGAACTTGGGAATGTTTCTGTCGAACTCGGGAATTTAGACGTAATTTCGAGCGGAACACGTGGGTGACCGACAAATGCAATTGCTAATTACTTTGGACCTCTATCCAGTCATGGCTGACGGAACAAGAGCACGCTATCCTCGTGAAGTAAATAAACGGTTCCACTCGAAATTCCGTCCAAATTCCCGAATTCGGCAGAAACATTTCCAAGTTCAAGATATATCTGAAGAAGGTCGAAGGTTATATCGACTAAAACGTTGTGAAAATCGCACTCAAGATGAGAACAGTAGTAGAAAGAATCCAAATAATAGAGAGATATTTATTTGTAAAGGATTTATTTATTGTTGTAGGCATGAATGGGCGATGATATATAAGATAAGCGGGTGCTGTATTAACCAGACAGTCTACATACACAGGTACAGAATAGTATATTACAGAATATCTTGTAGTTACTTTGTTTGCACCGTAGAAATATAGGGCACAGTATATAAGGAGAAATACTCAGCGTCCGTCGAGAAATAGAACTTTGATCTCTTAAAAACTGCCCAGCAAGTTTCGGCGACAATATCTGACCTGGGCGCTTCCGGCAGTTATGAATAAATCAATTGCTATCAAAGAAAGGAGGAACGACGTGGGATGCTTAACCGCACAGGACTACTCGGACCTACTTTATCCCGACAATAATACAAGTTTACGAAATGGTCAATTTCCCGCCAGACTGATTGTTGAAAACATATCCTTAGTTAATCTATATAATTCTTGTATATTTATCGGCGGCAGATGCCGCAAAGATAATGTTATCTTTATTCATTCCGACAAAAGAAAGATCGGAAAGTGGGAAGAACACGTCGATGCCTTTAAAATATGAAAAACCTTGGTCTCTTAAAATTTTTTTCATAGGCGGCACCACTTATCAAGGCCGATAGGCCACTCAAGGATAAGGGATAAAGAGTGTAGAGCAGTCAAAAGGACAATATAGTAATCGATAGCAATGGAAGTTCGGTAAATTTGTTAACTTAAGCGGAGCGGCTCATCAGAAACTTGTTCACGTTAGACTTGAAGACAACCATATTATAGACAGCTGGAAAGCAGGAAAACGGAAGACAATTCCACAGGCGTGCAGTTCTAAGAAAGAATCTTTGATCATGGAATCTACGATTAGGTTTAGGTATAAAGAGTGTGGAAAATTATTGATAATGTTTTCAGCTAATCTAGTGTTTATTGTGAAAGTTTGGCGAGGGGGGACCATAGATTGAAGCTCAGTCGAACACTTTCCATGAAAATAACGATAAAGCAGAGAAAAACTCGCAACATCTCTTCTGTGAGATAGAGGTTGCAGCGAAGAGAAAAGGACATCTCCCACCAGGCCACGAAGTCTCTTTTGAACCCTATCAAGGCAGGACAAGTCTTTTCTAGCAGCTCCTGCCCATATGTGGCAACAGTATTCCATCCTTGAACGTATCTGGCTCTTATATAGATAGAGAATAGCATCAGCAGTGAGATATCTACTGGATCGATAGAAGGATCCGACCATTTTTCCAGCGGCCTTGGCAACAGATTTGATGTATGTATTCAATTTAAGATCAGGAGTAAAGGTCAAGCCCAGAAGCCTGTAAAAACTTTAGGCCTCCCCAAGACGAGAGCCATTCATTTTAATTGATGCCAGATGGGGATCAGAATGTTGATGATGTAAAGATAGAAGCTTGGTTTTAGATGGATTAAAAGTAACCAGCCACTCCTTTCCCCATTGTACAACGTGATCAACATCAGAAGAGAGAGAATCGGAGAGAACTTGGTCGTTTACTGTCTTAGATGTGCTACCATAGATGGTAGTGTCGTCAGCAAAAATGTCTACCAATTATGGAAGGATGTGATTTGGAAGATCATTAATGCAGATCAGGAAAAGAGTTGGGCCCAAGATTGAGCCTGAGGGACTCCAGCATTTATACTGTGAGCTTCTGATTTTGCCCATCAACTACTACTCTTATGAACCTATCAGAGAGAAATTATTTAATAATTGAGAAGACATTTCCAGCTATACCATCGCTGGAGATCTTGTGAAGTAAACCTTTATGCCATACCCTATCAAAGGCCTTTGATATGTAAAGAGCAATTGCCCTAGAAAGGTTGCCTCTGTCGAGAGATTCGCTAATCCTATGAGATATAACTGTAAGCATATCTGCTGTAGATCTAGCAGAACGGAAACCATATTGTGTGTCACTAAGAAGGTTATTTTTGTTGAGATGGTTGATTACTTCTGTATTTAACACAGATTCAAGCAACTTACTCATGACGCACAGGATACTTATTGGCCTGTACTGAGAGGGAGATGAACGATCACCTGCACGGGTAGTCCTGTTGAATTTCTCTGGTCGGGGGCACGCGGTGGGGGCAAAGGCAGATAACAATCAAATAACTTTTCCTCAAAGTGCGGAAGCAAGGCTTTTCAAAGTTGACCGAGGATCATCAAAGGCTAATACCTCAGCTTGACGAATACAAAAAAAAAACAACAACACCAAAATGTCCTTGTTCAGGCCGGGTTAATTGTTGAGAACCGATCTTTATTCGTATGGACAATTCTGGTTCTTCTCTTCAACAATCCTCGCCCTTTTTTCTTGTATCTAATGTGAAAGAGAGTTCATATAGTAACAAAATATAATTATTCACCCAAAAACCTATAGAAAACATCAAAAGCAACATTTTCATTCCTAGTCTTTTTTTTATTATTATAACCCTAATAACCTTCGGTATCATTAAGCAGATGTAGTCGCCAATATTTTGATTGTTTCTATTTGCTTCAATATGGCCAATTAAGATAGTTAGACAGTAACTTTCACCAAACTTCACTGACTGAATCAATTACTGTCTAAATGCACCTTTATATCTGAATGTATTGTGAATATTCTGTTATATATATATATATATATATATATATATATATATATATATATATATATATATATATATATATATACAGCACAATCACATTAACACACGGTTCTTGCCAAATCACCGAAGTTAAGCAACGTAGAGCCTGGCCAGTACCAGATTGTTATCTGGAATCGCATTAATTCACTGGGAGTGATGCAGCCCCAGACTTCATTAAGACATGCATCTAGGAGAAGAGAAACCCTGATGGAAAAACCTGTGGTCTACTGTATACTCTGTCCTGTGGCAGTTATCTGCACCGACTGAGGTTAGCAGTTATACCAAAAAAGAAAAAAACCGTTATTGAGCTTTTATGAAATAAGAAAATAATTATTTTTATCTTGTATATCTTGTGCGAACAATAAATGTTTAATTAATAATTTGTAAATATTTTAAACCATTTTATTTACTAATGCTCTATATTTTGATTTTTCATCTGAATAGGGTTATACTGTATATATTAGTATGAATATTTTGATATCCATGAAAAGATTTAAAATTTTAAATTCTGATATATATATATATATATATATATATATATATATATATATATATATATATACGTTCCGTGGTTCAATTTTAAATTCTTAAAAAAAAAACATATAGAGATATATTCGATTTAAGAATTTATTGTTTGACAAAAGGAATATATAGAAGGGGTTATTTTAATTTCCTTAATCCATGGATTTTCAACAATGGCTCATACCATCAGAGGAAATTAAATGCAGTTAGCAAAATGTTCAGCTGCGAATGGACGCTATTTTGCTTTTCAGCACAATTATTGAAAATAGGTTTTTGAGTGGTTGTGGATAATTATACGGAGAAAATTATACGAAAAGAAAAGTTGATACAACCTGGGAAGTCCATTATTACGAAACTTATATATTGCTCTATTCTTAAACATTGAGCTTTTCCCTTTTTGGATAGGATCTCCTTGAAAGTATAACTTTAAGTAATATCTATCAGGATTTTTCATCTGCATTCTATCAGTGTCTTATCTCGCTTATATATATATGCGTAGATCATTGTATAACGATTTGATCACTGTCTGTCTGATGTAATGAACATTTAAATTAAAATGTTTAAAATTCAACGCTATTTCACACGGTTAATAGTAGCCGAATGGATACGGCCTCCGCTAATCGAGCCAGAGATGTCTCGTGTCGCGGGGTTCGAATCGTTCGACTGGTAGTAATCGTGACACCCTGCACTGAAGAATCCCGAAAGGATGAAACACTAGTGTCTGTAGGTATTTAATTATTATAGCAAAAAAATAATATATATATATATATATATATATATATATATATATATATATATATATATATATATATATAAGAGTGCTTGTTTATATCTGTATGTGTTTTTGTGCGGGGGGGGGGGTTGTGCATACTAACCTTTACTAGATAACTGAATATTTCGGACACTTTTAAAGCATCCTCCTAGCTTTCTATAGAGAACCGTTAAATTTCATATTCTTTTTTACTATTAGCATGTTTGGATACATCATAAATTCCATGCGGCTGCAGTTTATATTACATAAAACTGATAAATAACAACACTGAAATAAATCATATCTCTTACTCTCGAACTTTCGAGACCATGTCTAAAATGGCGGGTTCCTATTATGACTGCAATAAATTGTGCAAATTTGTTCTGCCTGCCGACGTGCTTAATGGCGGACCAGTCCAATGCGCGCGCGAAAGCGATCCAGTTGAAAACACGGAAGTGACAGATGGCGTACAGCTTTCATCAATCACATATCATACTTTTTTTTTTTAAATATCTGCGACGATCCGATAGCTTGGCCAGTAAAAGAGCGCAATAAAGTCATCTTGTTTGTCGGCAAGAGAGCAGCAAAAACAGGGTCGCTATGAATGCGTTGATCAGATTTCATTGTATGACTAAATATTTGCTTTCATTACTCAAGCACAATATCATTTATCGCGAGACTTCTTTTCATGCACTATGAGCAGTGAGTCAATGTAATTAACGCTATCGTTTCGGCTTCACACAAACTTATACTAATATGTCTGGGTATGAATATTAATTCTTATTTATTTATATGACGTACGGTAGCTTCCTTCAAACTTTGGATATCAACTGTATGTGTGCGTGTGCGTAGAAATTTTGTGGCAATAGTTACACAGTCCCCAACCTGGTCTCTCCTGAGTAGGCGTTGTTAGATACCAGTGGCAATGTTGGTTCATGATGACTGGAAACAATGCGAAAATAAGTGGAGAGCACGTACAGCGCCTAGAATTCCCAAGTGGTTATCCACCTGGTATTAGCCAGGCTCACCGTTGCTTAACTTCGATGATCTGACGGAACGTGGGTGTCAATTTGATTAGGCCGTGTACATAACTTATTGTATAGAAAATATTTGTTCAGGTTTTAAAGATATCTGAATAGTGCATAAAATTTGTGTATATTTTTATTAACATAATTAAATAAAAGTTATTTATAACAATTTCTAATCCAAATTTAATTTCGATTACTAATTTTATAGGACAAATTAAGGCACGGCAAATGTACGAGAAGGCACGACAACCGCTCCGTTTTATTTTATAATCCTGTTGTTACTTAATCATGTCATTCGAGCATAGTAGGGTTCTTATGTCAGATATAACAGAAAGCAACCGATTTTAAATTAGAAGACCACTCACCCTTTTTTTACCGCAGAAAATATTTGTACATTTTTTTTTTTCAAACTTTCGAGCTGAATTTTTGGGTAAATAAAATAATTGCTTTTTACAAAAGTTAAAATATTTTTTATATTTTTAACTTAATGAATATTATTGGTCCACTGACTTAGTCGAATTTGGACCTGAGAATTCGCCGTCGTCCGTTCTTCTGTTTGTCCCAAAAATTCTCACTGATTGCTCATTACATTTTTCTGAAATTTTTCATGAAAAAAGCAAAGAGAGGAAGTATAACATTCTCGGATTTTTTATAAAAATTCCGGTTGCGTCTCCAGGGCGTCAAAACAAATCAAAATGGGCAAATATAGCACTTTTCGGTATATAGAATATTTTCCAACAATTAGATTTTATTGAAAATTAACCAAAAACAAAACAACATGGATATACATCTGGAAACATAATATTTTATTCTGGAAAATATTTTTGTTTCGTCCCCAGATTGCAAAAAGGGGGTAAAAATCGTGATTTTTAGTCCAAAATACCACATTTCGTGACATGGAATCTTTTCGCAAACATGAAATTTACCCAAAAGCAAGACCACTTGAATATACATCTGAAAACGTAATATCTGGCAATGAGTAATTTCTGGTTTCGTCCTCAAGGAGTCACAAGCGGTCAAAATAGGTTGTTCTAGTCCAAAAATAGGTTGTTCCAGTCTTAAAATAGATTGTTCTAGTCCAAAAATAGATTATTCTAGTCCAAAAATAGATTGTTCCAGTTCAAAAATAGATTGTTCTAGTCCAAAAATAGGTTGTTCCAGTCCAAAAATAGATTGTTCCAGTCCAAAAATAGATTGTTCCAGTCCAAACATAGGTTGTTCCAGTCCTAAAATAGGTTGTTCCAGTCCAAAAATAGATTATTCCAGTCCAAAAATAGATTGTTCCAGTTCAAAAATAGATTGTTCTAGTCCAAAAATAGGTTGTTCCAGTCCAAAAATAGATTGTTCCAGTCCAAAAATAGATTGTTCCAGTCCAAACATAGGTTGTTCCAGTCCTAAAATAGGTTGTTCCAGTCCAAAAATAGATTGTTCCAGTCCAAACATAGGTTGTTCCAGTCCTAAAATAGGTTGTTCCAGTCCAAAAATAGATTGTTCCAGTCCAAACATAGGTTGTTCCAGTCCTAAAATAGGTTGTTCCAGTCCAAAAATAGATTGATCTAGTCCAAAAATAGGTTGTTCCAGTCCAAACATTGGTTGTTCTAGTCCAAAAATAGGTTGTTCCAGTCCAAAAATAGGTGTTTCCAGTCCAAAAATAGATTGTTCCAGTCCAAAAATAGATTGTTCCAGTCCAAAAATAGATTGTTCTAGTCCAAAAATAGGTTTTTCCAATCCAAAAATAGGTTATTCTAGTCCAAAATCGCTAAAAATAACAATTTCCGGGGCATAGAAACTTTTCCAATCATTAGATTTTGCTGAAAATTACCCAAAAGCAATATCATATTATATACATCTGAAAATATTTGACCATGGCAAAATTTTGGTTGCGTCCCCAGGGGGTCAAAAGCGGTCAAAATTGCCAAAAATAGCACTTTTCAGTACATAAAATATTTCCCGATCATTAGATTTTGCTGAAATTACCTAAAAGCAAGGTGACATGGATATCCATCTGGAAATGTACTATTTGACCCTGGAAAAATTCTGGTTTCATCCCCAGGGAGTAAAAAGGGGTAAAAACATGTTGATTTTTTAAAATCAAAATGAAAAATTCTGGTTTATTTGTTTGCCTGTCTCAGATAAAAAATTTAAGTTATTTCCATTGGATTGTTAAGTTGTTATCTTTTTAATATTGTTCATATTTACTTGCATCCCTATGAGGGCAGAGTAAAACACTAGGTCGGCTATTAATGTGGGGAGAATCTAGTTCCTCAAAAAGAGGCACTCTGGATAGGAAAAACATTAGAAATTCTTCAGTCTATAAGGATATTATTTTCTACGTTTAATTTGAATGAGAATTGTTCTTTTAGCACGTATGCATTATATGTACTGCGCCATTGAAAAGGGCGATCATTTCAATTTCTTCTTGGAATAGTTACAAAACAGCCCACATGTGAAATAATAGGTTTTTAAATAATAACGTTAAAAAAGAGCATCACTCTTAAACTTTACATTTACCAAAAAAGTCATTGAATTGTTTTCTCGTCTAAATTTAATTTCTTCTTGGTAAAATAACAGACAAAATTAAAATAAATAAATAGATAAATAACACCAAAAGTTATTGTATAAAAATGTATCATAATATAATTATAAAAAACAAAACATTTATTGAAAATATACATTTTTTTGCAATTAAAGCTACATTACTTGGCCTTTTGGCTAGGAGCAAAGTGTAGTATCTGTTCTGATACTACACATCCTCTTCTCTGTCCTCAGTCAGTGGAGGAGAAATCCTTCTAGACTAAGGCATTTTTTTGTTCTTTCCCTCACATTAAAAATAGGCTTTGTGTCTAACTCTGCCCTCGCGGGGGAGCAAGTAAATAGGAACATTGGATTTATTTTCAAGCAATTTAACAGAAACTCATCGTCAGAAAATTGAATTTTAATAAAAATTAAAGTAACGTTGGATTTTTTTCAAACAATTTTAAAACATTTTTTTAATCGAAGCATCATTGTTTGTTTTTGTTTTGTTTTTTTTTCAAACAATTTTACGGAAAGAAGTTGCCTTAAGAGAAAAACAGAATTTTAAAAAATATTTTATGTAAAGTAAAACCACAATAAAATATTGTTTTAATTATTGTTACTGTTATATTAGGTTGAAAAGTTGCAGTCGGTCGTTCAATGAAACCCAACGAGAAATAATGGCCCCGCCCGTGTAATGCATAAGTGCCTTACTGTTGAATTAGGTTGAACGGTTGCATCCCCTATCAATCCTCCTATTAAACCCGACAAAAGTGCGTTATATTTTGGTACAAAAAATGTTTTTAAATTTTCCTATTTTTTGGTATTTACAAGTTAAATTCAAGTTAAATTCAAGTTTTACATGATATTTTAATGGTATTTACAAGTTTACAAGTTGAATTCAAGTTTTAATAGTATTTACAAGTTAAATTCAAGTAAATGGTATTTACAAGTTAAATTCAAGTTTTACGGTATCATTTTTATTAAATTGTAAGGTAAAAAAATAACAAAATAGTTACAAAACACCCACCCTCCCCATGTTAAATAATAGGTTTTGTAGCAGAAACAAATGGGACTTTTTTCTTCCTCAAATCAATGCCTCTCCCCTGTGCTATTTGGCCACATCTTGGCCAGTCAGGGGTACGGCGCATTGATACTTCCTATCCCCAAAGGAAATCGGCCAGCATCCGGTTTGAAGAAGAACAACTCATTCTTACTCAGAGAGACACCAAATAGAACGGACCTCCTTTTCCTCTCTCTCTCTCTCTCTCTCTCTCTTCACCTCGGTGTTATCTCTACGGTATTGACGATTCCACTGGAATAACTACCGCGATAATACCAGGTGCCGGAGTCCAGCTATCTACAAGGAAAATACCACATTCTCCTTAATAAACCTTTTCTGTGTTACATTTTATGAACTTGTTGCGTTTGTCATTTCAGAAGCTTGTATCGAATTATTTATTTTATTAGGGTGTGCCCTAAAAGCATTACAAACCCTAGACTTTCTAAATATTAACATTATTATTTCAGCGCGGGTCGTTAAATGCAAAACTATATGTTATTTTTGAATTTTGCACGTGAACACAAATTTTACAATTTTTTAATTAATAATTAATTTTCTGTTTCCTCATTTTTCATAATCTTTGGATATGCAAGTATTTTCGCCAGGACAATTACGTAGGTACCATTTGTTCTAATGTGAAATTCAATATTTCATAAGCTTAACTTATAAAGAAACACCAATTGCCTGTTTACTGAAAAAAGTGGGGCTTCTTTTTTTTTAATTTGGCCTTATTTTCTTAAACATTTGGCCTTGAAAAATAATCATAGTCTGACAATCGTGTATCTCGGCCCGTGTCACACATAAGTGTCAATCCCGCTATAACTTACACTTTTTCAGCTATCATTTTTATTATTATTATTACAAACATGGTTAAAGTAGAGATAATTCATTCGAACGGAAAAGACAAAATCATTTGACTCTAAAAAATTTATGTGACTGAAATAGGAATTAACGGTGCCATCCGGCAAATTATTCCTTTTTTTTTTTTAATAACAAAACTAATCAGCATTACTCAATTTTCTAAAGTTTTCAAATTTATTTCTTTTTCATTTGAACAAAATTTCTATACGATTGCATTCCAGTTAGATAAATTGTTTATAATCTTTTTCTTTTTTTGGGACGAGGATTTGTATTAACATTGATTGTTTGGACTATCGTCCTCGTCCAGATAGTTGTTCTCACAGTAGAATATTTTTCGACCCTTAGAGTTTGCTTAAATTGCCCAGAAGCAACACCGTATAAATATACATCTAAAAATGTAACGTATTACCCTGGGAAAATTGTGGGGCTTCAGCCCCGTGATGTTTTAGGAGTAAAAGCATCCATTTTGAG
>NC_136505.1:52068315-52080815 GCF_053919585.1 Euprymna scolopes
TACTGTGATAATTATGTTTCTGTTTGAAGAAATATGGTATAATAAAATTATGGGGTGTTCGTTCGCACCTGACCTCCATAGAATGGAAATATGTCACAAAGTTTAACAAGATTCTTTTAATATAGATCCACAGAATATTGTGATAAGTGTTTCACTGTGAAAAGGTATGGTATAATAAATTATGGGGTGTATCTATTTTATTTTTACTTTCCTCATATTTTGCTTTGGTTTTGATACCCCCAAATTTAACCCAAATTTACAACCCTTCCTTTTCATAACCTATCATACTTTCATAAATCAGAGTTAATTTTTTTAGGCTGTCTTTGAACCCAGTCAACGACGTGTACTTTCGCTAGTATATATATATATATATATATATATATATATATATATATATATATATACACGTTTATGTGTGCATGTGTGTATATGTGCATACAGAAGCGCACTTAACTATGCACTATTACCGAATCTATTAAGCCCATCTAATCAGTGAATAATGTTTCCACAGACCAAAATTGTTTCCATAATTGAAAAAATTATCATGCTTTGAGAAAGAAGTAAGCATTAAATCTATATAATCAATTCTATTGTAATTTAATATACGTAGTTTTTAAAGAGCCCAACAATTTAGATGAGCTTTTTTTTAATACATTTTCACCCCAGACAAGGCATATTGCCACTTTGATGTAGGGGACATAAGCTACAGGGGGAATATACAGGGAGTTGGGAAGCAAGATTTTTTTTCACGTTACATTGAACATCTGCATGTCAATACAATTGGGGAAGCAGGGATCCGGAAGGGAGTTCCAAAGTTTAGTAGTTTGGGAGAAGAAACTACTGCAGTATAAAGCTCTCTTACCTCTAGGGATATCTACTGTGTAAGGCTGGGATGTAGCTGCTAGTCGGGTTTGTCGGGGGTATTTACGTCGAGAGGATACAAGTGCTTACAGTTCGTCAGAGCGAATCTTTGTGCTTGTATATAATAGCATACATTGTAAATAATCGAATATATTCTAATACATTTTGTCTTATTATGTAAAATATGACAAATAAAGTAATTTCGTGTATGGATTGTTTATGTAAGGGTTGACGGCAAATTAATGCGTAATATTTGGACAGTGTGCTCGGAAACAGATGCCCATGTTGTGTTTTCATACTTGCGAACTAAATATGGAGACGTGCGCATCTTTAGTTGTGTCAACAACAGAAGCAGGCAATGATAATGACACGGAACAAAGGATAAACAATGCACGTGAATTGGATGAATAGGAAAAGACGACCAAAAAGAATCTACGCTTGGTATTTGTAATGGCGACTATTTGCCAACCATAGCTGCGCCGTTTATTCAATTAAGAAATCGCGACGAAAATATGGTTAATGAAGTGAAGTAAATTTTGGTTTTATATTTTTTTTTTACTTCTTATGTTATAAGTTGAATTCAGAACAAACATCGCTTCAGCTTGATATTCATATATAAATAGCCTAGCCAATAACTTTCTGGCTATAGATTGCAAACGATTTTATATATTTATATCAAGTCTGTCCAGCGGCGCCTAGAGCGATGAAACGCAATGTTATAAGCGTGTGTAACATCTTTATATTAACACTTCTCTTAGCCACTCTCTCAATCTGCATCCTTAGCTTCTCTTTTTTCCACATCCTTTTGCTCCATCTCATTTAATTCGAATTCATATAATAGATTACATTGGACATGAAAACACTATCCTTAGTCATGAAAATGACCTTTTATTTTTGGATATTATACACCCGGGACAAGGACGAAGAAAAGTATCAACTTTGTGAATCCTTGGCTACTAGATTTTGTCTTTTATCTGGACGTACAAAAATACACATATACATAAAGACAACTGTCCTTTATAGAATAGGGTATCGGAGTTACCAGGCGTTGTCAGGCGCTATATAAAGCTAAATATAAATATAAATCGGTGTGCAACATATTTATATTAAAACTTTAATCATTCAGCGCACGTTTCTTTATCTATCTATCTTTTCCAATGTTTCTATCTTTCTGTGTTATCTTACGTTTATCTTTCCCCCAAACATTGTTTTCTCTTGATGTGCTGGAAGAAAATAACGCAATACATTAATAAGAACTATAATACCGTAATCTCACATTTATTGCTGCTGGACAATATTGAATAAAACAAGGCACAATGGGTTTCTTGGTTCCAGTTAATTTCGTTTCAGCCGCCTGAATTAGAATTATATAAGTAATGAAAATACTCCAAATAAATAAAATGCTTTGTAGAGCATCGTCAAAACAATTGACAGGAATGCAATAGGATGAGTCCGGCGACCTTGAGAGGCAGCAAATATGCTAAAAAATGCTAAGAAGATCAAACTTAGAAATTATTAGCATTCGGGAGCCTCTAATTGTACCTATTTACTATGCCTCCCCACGGGACAGAGTTAGACGCCAGGGTCGTTTTTTAACGTGGAGAAAAGGTACAAAAATAAAAAATTGTCTCAGTCGTGAAGGATTTCTCCTCGACCGAAAGAGAACAAGAAATAGAGGTGCAGCATCTGAAGAACAGATGGTATTTATTTGCTCCCCCACCGAGCAAATTAGGCACAAGGCCGATTTTTAATGTGAGGAGTGAAGGGAGGGGGAATGGAAAAAGGGGACCAGCTCCCGAGAGGTGGGAAATGGGAGCTGGTTAATGGTCAGGCATGTGGGGTTGCCCCCACATCTGGTCTTTGCTAGTCATAGCCAGTCATAGCTTTCAGCATCTGCCGGAACAGATGGTATTTATTTTCTCCCCCACTGAGCAAATTAGGCACAAGGCCGTTTTTAATGTGAGGTAAAAACCAGCTCCCCTAAAAGTAGGCAAAAAGGGGGCACTCTGGTTACCAAAAATAATAATTGTCCCAGTATAGAGGGTTTCCCCTCCATTGACTGGTACAAATTATCTTAAGTGCAGCATCTGCCGGAACAGATGGTATTTATTTGCTCCCCCACCGAGCAAATTAGGCACAAGGCCGATTTTTAATGTGAGGAGTGAAGGGAGGGGGAAGGGAAAAAGGGGACCAGCTCCCGAGAGGTGGGAAATGGGAGCTGGTTAATGGTCAGGCATGTGGGGTTGCCTCCACATCTGGTTTTTGCTAGTCATAGCTAGTCATAGCTAGTCATAGCCTGCAGTATCTGCCGGAACAGATACTACACTTTGATCTTGTCACCCGGGCCCCGGAGGGCGCGCGGGCATGCGGCCTGACGGCCTGCATATGTCGGAACAGATGGTATTTATTTGCTCCCCCACCGAGCAAATAAGGCACAAGGCCAATTTTTTATGTGAGGAGTGAAGGGAGGGGGAAGGGAAAAGGGGACCAGCTCCCGAGAGGTGGGAAATGGGAGCTGGTTAAAGGTCAGACATGTGGGGTTGCCCCCACATCTGGTCTTTGCTAGTCATAGCAAGTCATAGCTTGCAGTATCTGCCGGAACAGATGGTATTTATTTGCTCCCCCACCGAGCAAATTAGGCACAAGGCCAATTTTTAATATGAGGAGTGAAGGGAGGGGGAGGGAAAAAGGGGACCAGCTCCCGAGAGGTGGGAAATGGGAGTTGGTTAAAGGTCAGGCATGTGGGGTTGCCCCCACATCTGGTCTTTGCTAGTCATAGCTAGTCATAGCTAGTCATAGCTTGCAGCATCTGCCGGAACAGATGGTATTTATTTGCTCCCCCACCGAGCAAATTAGGCACAAGGCCGATTTTTAATGTGAGGAGTGAAGGGAGGGGGAAGGGAAAAAGGGGACCAGCTCCCGAGAGGTGGGAAATGGGAGCTGGTTAAAGGTCAGGCATGTGGGGTTGCCCCCACATCCGGTCTTTGCTAGTCATAGCTAGTCATAGCTTGCAGCATCTGAAGAACAGATGGTATTTATTTGCTCCCCCACTGAGCAAATTAGGCACAAGGCCATTTTTAATGTGAGGTAAAAACCAGCTCCCCTAAAAGTAGGCAAAAAGGGGGCACTCTGGTTACCAAAAATGATAATTGTCCCAGTATAGAGGGTTTCCCCTCCATTGACTGGTACAAATTATCTTAAGTGCAGCATCTGCCGGAACAGATGCTACACTTTGATCTTGTCCCGAAGGCCAAGCCTCTAATTGTAGGGAAAATAAAAATTGTACACCATTGAAATTTCGGGGATGGAAGGGTTCTAATCCCCTGTCGACCTTTATTAGAATTGCCTCCCCTATGTCAACCAATTTTTCACACATATGAAACCACGGTGATAAAACAGAGACTAACCCCAAGAATACGTAAACGGAGACAGTAACTTTTCTCCTTTTTTTTCGAAACAACACACATACGTGAAGACGGCCGGAGGCCAAACCAACTGAAACATTGAACACTAAAGATGAGAACAATAGTCCGACCAATACAAGTAATATAAACAATCAGCCCTAATCTAAAAAAAATCCAAATTTTAATACTCAATAGAGATTAAATTGTAACAACGTAAATCATGTTTATTTTTCCTGAACTACTGAAAGTAGAACAAAATATTCGGTTACGTCCCTCTCACTTACTGATAAGAGTAGTAGTTGATGGGCAGAAATCAAAAGCTCACAGTATTAAGCTGAAATCCCTAAGGGGTCAATCCTGGGCCCAACTCTTTTCCTGATCTATATTAATGATCTTCCAAATCACATCCTTACATCATTCGTAGACATCTATGCTGATAACACTACTATCTATGGTAGCACATCTAAACGACTAAATTCTCTCTGGTTCTCTCCCCTAATCTTCAGCAAGTGGTACAATGGGAAAAGAGGTGGCTTGTTACGTTTAATGCATCTAAAACCGAGCTTTTATCTTTACATCATCAACGCTCAGATCCCCATCTGTCATCAATTGAAATGAATGGCTCTCGTCTTGGGGAGGCCTCATGTTTTGACAAGCTTCTGGGCTTTACTCCTAATCTTAAATCGAACACATACATTAAATCCGTTGCCAAGGCCGCTGGAAAAATGGTCGGATCCTTCAATCGATCCAGTAGATATCTCACTGCTGATGCAATTCTCTATCTATATAAGAGCCAGGTACGTCCAAGCATGGAGTACTTTTGCCAAATCTGGGCAGGAACTGCTAGAAAGGACTTATCCTGCCTTGATAGAGTTCAAAATAGACTTCGTAGCCTTGTGGGGGATATCTTTTTCTTTTCCCTGCAACCTCTTTCTCACAGAAGAGATGCTGCGAGTTTGTCTCTGCTTTATCGTTATTTCCATGGCAAGTGCTCGGCTGAGCTCAATTCTATTCCCCCCCTCGCCAAACTTTCACAAGAAATACCCGTTTAGCAGAAAACACTATCACTAATTTCCCCCCACGCTTTATGTGTGCCTAAACCTAAACGTAGATTCCACGAGAAAAGCTTCTTAGAACTGCGCGCCTATGGAATTGTCTTCCGTTTATCTGCTTTCCAGCTGACTACAATATGGTTGTCTTCAAGTCTAACATAAACAAGTTTCTGATGAGCCGTTCCATATAAGTTAACAAATTTACCGAATCTCCATTACTAATGATTACTATATTGTCCAATTTCTACTGTACACTCTTTAACCCTTATCCTCGAGTGGCCTATTGGCCTTGATAAGTGGTGATGCCTATGTAAAAAAAGGAGACAATTTCTGAATCAACAACATAACGAATGAGTGACCTTTGACAGAAAGATCAATAATTTTGCTGCTAAATAATTTACACCACAAGATCAATCAGCCTACAAACATAGCAGTATATGTTTCCTCAAAATACCTTAATATAAGTGGAAAATTAAACGATTTCTCATCGTATTTAGTATAAGTGAATAAATGTGATATTTTCATTTATCACGCCTATATTGCCACCAAAATATATTATAATTAAATAATACATCAAAAGCTTAAACACAGAATTTATAGTACGGTTAAACGACTGGGATAGATTTTTTCCATGTCTTTTATTTGCATGTCGTTTTTTTAACAGTTCATAATGAATTAATGTCGATTATAAATTTTGTATTGTATTTTTATTACTATTAGTTCGTCGATATAAACAGCACTTTATTAAAGTTATTTAAATATATATATATATATATATATATATATATATATATATATATAGTAATAATTTCAAAAGTTATAAAAACACTAGCCTGGGTACCTGGCGTTGTTCGGGTGTTTGCAGGTGTGTGCTGAGCAAAAAAAAAAATGGTAAAAGGCAGACAGGTTCGAACCTGTACGGCGAAAGAGGAACGTGAAAAAAGAACGTTATGCCTTTGTTATTGCGCCCATCGCCAAACCGGAAGTGACAAATGTTTTAATTAAGCATAGTGAATCGAAAAGAGGGGATGGCTGTCGAAAATATCGGCGATAAAAAAAGACCCCTCTCTGTAGAAAGCTGCCCAATTAAGGGTAGAAGAATTGATTTTTTTAACCGGTTTCTCGATACTTATCGTCCAGAAGGGTCGGGCTTCAAACCGATACCGATCTCATGAAAATCCCTCGCCTCTGTCGAAAGTTTAGGCAGACATACATACATACATACATACATACATACATACATACATACATTTACACAGGCAGGCAAAATTTATATAATAGAAGATGAGTTTAGTGCCATCTACTAAAATCGAAACAAAACCTTTAGCGATCCAGCCTTAATCGTTATTTATCTCTTCAGCATCCTTACTGTTTAACCTACCGAGAAATGGATAAAAGTGTTAAAACTTTATGTATTTTATCGTATGAATGTTTAATTTGTGCATGCGTAAAAGTAATAGCAGGTGTAGAAGCCTTTGTTCGACTTACGCTTCCAAGGTGAACTGTTTCTTTTCTAATGTTAACCCCTTAGTAGCTATTTTCCCACTTAAAATCAAAACTGAACTTGTTCCACAGGTTCATATCCCCTATGTGTAAAGTTTGAAGTCAGTAGACTGTAGATTTAGTTTGGTAGAGACTTTCCGCTTACAGAGAGACGAGGTCACTTGATAACAATTCCGATAATTTTATAAGTTTTTAAAATATTTCACTTTAAAGTTATGTTGCCTTGATTACTGTAAAAGCACATTAAACATGTGCTTTTATTTTCTCAAACGTAAAAACTCATGTGTGTATGTGGGGATCTAATTTTACAGTGGAAGATTTTGTTTAAACAAAATCAAATAAAACAGATAATTAAAAGAACTATTTTGGGCATCGGAAAATAGCTATCAATTTTTCCGATTCCGGTACTCCCAAAAGATTTTACCGATTCATATTCCGATTAATTGTCCCAATATTGATATATATATATATATATATATATATATATATATATATATATATATATATATATATGTATATATATATATATGTGTGTGTGGGTGTTATATATATATATATATATATATATATATATATGTGTGTGTGTGTGTGTGTTATATATATGTATAAAACACACATATATATATATATGTGTGTGTGTGTTATATATATATATATGTGTTATATATATATATGTGTGTGTGTGTTATATATATATATATGTGTGTGTGTGTTATATATATATATATGTGTGTGTGTTATATATATATATATGTGTTATATATATATATATATATATATATATATATATGTGTGTGTTATATATATATGTGTGTGTGTTATATATATATATATATGTTATATATATGTGTGTGTGTGTTATATATATATATATATATATATATATATATATATATATATTAGTGTTATATATATATATATGTGTGGTATATATATATATATATATATATATATATATATATATATATATATATATATATATATATATATATATGAAAAAATATTGCTGACTCAGCAGAAAAATGTTCAACAAAATGTTTCACCGGAAAATTATTTTTTCCCAAAACTATTTATTAATATCAAACTATAAAAAAAAAAGATAATCGAATTTTAACGAAATAATTTTATTTACGCTCAATCAGACGTGCGTTATTCACCAATAAAAAATGTAACTGACATTTTGTTGCACTTTTTAAGATTTTAAAAATTTATAAATTTTCTCATAATAAAAAAAAAACGATCATTATATTGACTATATTTTCCTTGCTCCTAGGTAATTAAAATTCGAAATATCAATAGTGATTGTAGTTTCTTCCTCAAATCTCGTAAGGGTTTTATGGACAACCGAATATAAAAACTGGTGGATTTTCGTTTTTTAACATTATTTATTTACATTGTTGTTTATTTCTTTTAGTTCTTTTCTGTTTCGCACGAAACAATTCTATTCACGTACCTGACACCAACGACATTGTTCTGTTTTACACAGATCTTTCTCGTGTAGACTATATAATTATTTATAAAACAAATATCTGTTACCTTTCGTTCGTTTGCTTTGTTTAGGCTGATATTCTGATTTATATTCGCCAATTTATTCCATTTCCCACTTACTTTTGTATAAGCGATAAAAATAATTCGCTCTTCTTTTCCGTTTCCATTTTCAACGAACGTTTTACATTTTTTTCGTCGTTTCATCGTTTCCTACACTACTGCCAGCAGCAACCGAGTAATAAACGAGTCACACCTTTCAGTTATGTTGATTTACTTCTGGAAATTGAATGGCGCCTACAGATATTTGTATCATTCCCTTCGTAAAAACAATTGTCGAACAGTGAGATATTTCATCCAACGTATATACCCAGTTTACAAAAAAACAAAGAAAGAAAAAAGAAAGTTGATTCAAATTTACACCTTGTTTGCCGCTTCTAAGAGGATTTATGCGTTTGCGCGACATTCAAACAGATTCGCCCACTGTGAAATACAATGCGAATAAAGGAGAAAATCATATCTAAAGTTCTGAATCCAAAACCATCAGGGTAGCGTGCCCCGAGCTTAACGTATAAACTGAAATCCAATAAATTTATGTAAATATTTTATTTTAGAATTCTTACCGATCAATACTAGTACCGTAAACTACCGCCTACGGAATGATCCCTTCTTTAGATATCTTTTAATGCAATAGATTTTACCAGTACGAGTCTGTTATGATATCAACTTCATTTACGAGAGAAAAAAATATCACAAAAACTTACAAATGCAGTTGATAAAAATATTACTTCAGTGAGCGTGTTTGCTTATTGAAAGTAGATATATTGATTTATTAAACATCGAAACTATAATCTATTTAAAATAATTCAATTTTTTGCGATCAAATTTATTCATAGCGGCATACTATATATATATATATATATATATATATATATATATATATATATATATATATGTATATATATACACATATATATGTATAATCTATATATCTATAAAACTGAACGTGTCTGTGTGTGTGTGTCTGTGTACATTTCCTTACGCAATAACTATGTCAATTTTTAGTCAACAGACTCGAAATTTGATATACAGGCTACTGAGATTTGGGAAAATCTATGGAATCCGTTTTCGACCAGACATTTGGCTGTTAAGGGGTCAAAGTTCAACGATTTAACATTTGAGAACTCTACCAAACTCCTCCGACAATTTTGGCTCTAAACACTTGAAATTTTAGATATAGGTTCTTTGAACATGGATCTAAATTAATTACTTGATTTGAACCCAAAACAACAAATGTTAAGGGGTCATAATAGGAGTCAAATTTTTGTTGTTATTTATTTTATTTTTTTGCTCAGCATACACCTCCAACCACCCAGACAACGCCGGGCACCCATGCTAGTATATCTATAAAAGTGAACGTGCCTGTGTGTGAGTGTGTGTGTGTGTGTGTGTACATTTCTCTACGCAGTAACTACGCAAGTGATCGGTTTTTGGCCAGAAATTTGGCGATTAAGGGGTCAACGTTCAACGATTTGACCTTTGAGAACTATACCAAATTCCTCCGACATTTTTTAAAATTAAGGCTAGACAATCTAAAGGAGAGGATAACTTTAAAAATATCGACGAAAAAAGTGACCACCCCTGTAAAAAAATGCCTAGTTGAAGGGGGAGATATTAATGTTTTTAGCCAATTCTTCGATATTTGTCGTATGAAAGGTCGAATTTTTAAACGACACTGATCTTGGTAAAATCCGTCGCTTCTATTGAAAGTTTAAGGCAGACATGCAAACAGACATACATACATACATTTATATATTGGTAACTAAAAATTTTCGACCCAAACTGATGAAAAAGCTTGCCCTATCTCTGAATACCCTTTATGTAAAATTTCAAATATTTAGACCAGAAATTGTCTGAATAATTTGGAAGAGACCGCAGAGGTCAATTTTTTTAAACTTTGACCCCTATTATGACCCATTAAAATTTATTGTTTTGGGCTCAAATCAAGTTATTAAGTTAGACCTATGTCCAAGGAACCTATATCTAAAATTTTTAGTGCATAGACGTCGAATATTGTACTGATGTTATATGAATTACATATTCGTGTAAGTTTTTCAGACAAGTCTTTTTTATACATGGTATACACACTGTGTTGAGTTCCTGAGTGGTGTCCTTTTTATTTTAAGCTGGTTTTAATCTCATTTGTTGCCGCGGAGTTTCTTTTTGCCTTCTCGATTTGAAGTTAGTCAACAGTAAATTTAACAATGCATTAGGGATTATGTCACTGCGGGGAGACATTTGAAGCTTCCTCCCGGTATACTGCGGGTGGAAGTTTCTAACTAGAGTAGACAATCGATTCGTTAGATTAAAACATGGGCGATTTCACAAATTTAATGACAATAAAATTATTAGAGGGTAGAGCATTGTTTGATTTAATTCAATCTTCTTGCTAGCGTATCTATATTTTTCCATGTATCTATATAATATTTTATGCATCTGTTTTTAATGTCCACTTTTACAGTGTTCGATAGGCGAGAAGAGCTAAGTAGTAGGTTTTGAAAAAATGTATGGCAACTTAAGCTACAGAGAATTTTTTAATAACTAATAAGAGAAAACGACGATATATAATAATAGACATACTTAACGACGATATATAAAAATAGAAATATTTAAAGAAATATTCTACGTATAAATGGGTCGAAATTAACACACGACGTGATTTCATAAGAATGGTGCGAAATAGCCGAGATTTAACATTCTCGCGTGATTTTCGCATTAGAAATGAATTTTGGCCACTGATTCTCGTTGTGGTAATCTTTATAATAATTTCCGCTGTCAAACACTACACTTTTTCTAAGGCACCATGATGTGTAATGGATTTCAAAATACGGTCTTTTCCTAACATTGAATACATGTGCGTGTTCATTTTCTGAACACAAAACAGGGTCGTGTTCAAAAAGAACAAATGCTCGTGACGTAAAGTTTAAGGAAACAGTGTAAAACTCCGGTGAGAGAAGCAACGATTGAGACCAACAATTTTCCTCTCATTGTTATAAACTACAGAGAGCCAACAGCACAATGCAAATAGAACGATAAAAACACAACCAATATTCGAGAAAATTCTCTCTCTCTCTCTCTTTATATATATATATATATAAATATATATATATATATATGTATATAAGAGCAAACAGTTAGTAAAACATGTCAAAAAAACACTTTGAAAAAGAGTTAAAAACATATTTAATCTAAAAAGGACACACTTGATAAGTCGCGGAGTTTCAAAGAAATACTTTTCTTCTCATCAGAGGGTAGAAATTAGCATTCAAAAGTATTTGATGAAACTGCAAGTAAGTCAAAGATCTTACTTGATAAGAAAAAGTGAAGCAGAAGGAATATGGTGAAAAAAAAGGTGATTTCACGTGAATGGATAGTCTGGTGAAAGGTAAATTATCCAATGACGGTAAAATCCAAAGAATGTAAATCCAAGAAAGTTAATCAAATTTCCATTCGTGCAAGTAAAATCCAAGGAAATCACGTAATTGGAAGATGGTCCAAAATAATCCAAAAGGCCACAATCCATGGAATAATTCACAAGAATGTACAAGGAAAAGGGGAAAATAATATTAATAAAAGAAAAATGACACGGCTCCCGAGACAAAAAGTAATTAAGAAAAGTCAGTGAAGAAGAAGAGAAAAAATTCAATGGTGATAGAATTAAATATAAAATAGAAAAGCAAATGTCAAAATGACCCAGACAAATGACGTTAAACGGTGCGAAAAATATAGGTCCAAAAAGAGGTCAACTGAAATGTACAGGTTATTATTTAAGAAATGGAAAGAATAGATAAATAAATAAATAAATAAATAATAAATAAAAAATAAAATATGAAATAAAAAATAAAAAAATGAAAGAATAAAAAAATATTAAGGGGAGAGGAAGGCCGGTATCTGCAAATTCCGGATAAGGTAAGTAAGTATGTAAGTAAATGCATATAGGAAAATATAAGTAAATATACATACAGGATATGAATGTGTTGGTAGATTAATATATTAGATAGATAGGAATATTTAAAGACTAAAACGGAAATTGCGGATAAAAAACCGGCCAAGCAAAGAAGAAATAAAGAATGAATACAAAGAATTATTAAGAAACTATGTAGAAAAAAAAAGATAATGTTAAAGAAAAATTATA
>NC_136505.1:52085815-52283509 GCF_053919585.1 Euprymna scolopes
ATGAAACTGTTTTGTACTTTCACCTAACAAGTATATAAAAAAGATATCGTAAAACTTTAATTTAACTTGAAAATACTATTTTAACTTGAAAATACTATTTTATCTTGTAAAATAATATTTGAACTTGAAAATACTATTTTAAATGTAATCTGTTCAATAAGTACATAAGCACCATAATTTCTGTACTTAATTCGATACATTTCGACATAGCATTACGTATTTTATCCAAGATTTTCATAAACTATTTATAAGATATATATACTGACCGCCAATCGATTGAAAACTGCTTTTTCTAAAGCTTATTAAAATCTATGAAAGTCCGTTATTGCTTAACAACTTTTGGTTTTATCAGAAAGATGAAACGCTGAAGTTTATTATGTTAAAGCAGAATAATATAATACTTTTCTATGATTTTTAATATTTAAAGTTAATAATTTTTTCAAAAAACGCGTTTAACACAGTCCTCGTAGAATGTAAATAAAACATAAATATGTTTTAAAGGTTTTGGAACAATTTAAACTAACCTTTCTATGTCTAAATAAAATTTACTATCATTGGCTATAAGACTATACAAAAATATTAGAATATAATTACCTTATATTTTAATAAATTCAAATAATCCATTTTTTTTTCATTAACTCGTACATTTTACCTACCGCCGCCATCTTTAATTTTATATATGGGAACCCAATTGCATCTAAATATTTATTTAAGCATTTTCATACATTTTAATGTAACTAAAAAGGCAAAAACATTTTTAACAAGGCCGATAGCCATTAGTCATGTGCTCTTGTGTAATGAATGAATGCGTGAATGTAGGACTGACATGAAATTCTTAAAGATAAACTCAAATGACCGAAAAATGGGCTTAAATGACTTAAATAAAAAAAAAATGAAATGACTTAAAATGATATTAATGAACTTAAGGGTGAATTGAATGACCTTAACAATTACTTGAATGCTTAAAATAACTGAAATCCTTCAAACACAACTTGAATGATCTGGAGAATGACTTGAATGGCTTTGAGACTGACTGTTTGTAAAGTGGGTGATCATTTTACATTAAATTAATACAGAAAAGTGATCCCCCCACTATATATCACAAAGTTACAAACATATGTAGAGCATGTAGTAAGAACAGATACTACCCTTTGATCTTGGCCAAAAGGCCAAGAAAAGGGAATTTATTTTCCCTTCCACCGAGCAAATTAGGCAGAAGGCCGATTTTTAATGTGAGGGGTGAAGGGGAAATGGAGGCCAACTCCCCGGGGAGTAAGAGAGCTGGTCTGTGACAATTGTTATGAAGGGTTGCCCCTACATTTACCAATATTTTATATGTGAGATTTCCCCCACATATGGTCTTTGCTTGCAGTATCTGTTCCGGCAGATACTACACTTTGATCTTCGCAAAAGACCAAGAAAAGGGGGTATTTATTTGCTACCCCCACCGGGCAAATTAGGCAGAAGGTCGATTTTAATGTGACACGTGAAGGGGAAATGGGGACCAGCTACCCGGGGAGTAGGGGAGCTGTATAATGACAATCGGTATGAAGGGTTGCCCCTACATTTAGCAAGGTCTTATATGTGGGGCTGCCCCCACATATGGTCTCTGCTTGCAGTATCTGCTGGAACAGATATTACATTTTGATCTTGGCCAAAAGGCCAAGAAAACCGGTATTTATTTCCCCTCCCTCTTCCGAGCAAATTAGGCACAAGGCCGATTTTTAATGTGAGGAGTGAAGGGGAAATGGGGACCAACTCCCCGGGGAGTAGGTGAGCTGGATAGTGACAATTTGCATGAAGGGTTTACCCTACATTGACCAAGGTCTTATATGCGGGGTTTCCCACACACCTGGTCTCTGCTTGCACTATCTGCTGAAACAGACACTAACTTTAACCTTGGCCAAAAGGCAAGAAAAACTGTATTTATTTGCTCCCCCACCGAGCAAATTAGGCACAAGGCCGATTTTTAATGTGAGGACTGAAAATGAAATGGGGACCCACTCACTGAGGAGTAGGGGAGATGGAGAGTGACAATTGGTATGAAGGGCCGCCCTTACATTGACCAAGGTCTTATATGTGAGGCTGCCCCACATATGGTCTTTGCTTGCAGTATCTGCCGGAACAGATACTATCCTTTGATCTTGGCCAAATGGCCAAGAAAAACTGTATTTATTTGCTCCCCCACCGAGCAAATTAGGCAAAAGGCCGATTTTTAATGTGAGGAGTGAAGGGGAAATGGGGACCAACTCACTTGGGAGTAGGGAAGCTGGATAGTGACTATTGGTATGAAGGGCCGCCCTTAAATTCACCAAGGTCTTATATGTGAGGTTGCCCCCACATATGGTCTTTGCTTGCAGTATCTGCCGGAACAGACACTACACTTTGATCTTGGCCAAAAGGCCAAGAAAAACTGTATTTATTTGCTCCCTCACCGAGAAAATAAGGCACAAGGCCGATTTTTAATGTGACGAGTGAAAGGGCTAAGAACAGACCTTTTTGATCTTAACCAAAAAGGCCAAGCACAAAAGTGTTACGGACCGACATATCGACCGATAAACCGACGAACAGGTGGTTTCATGCGACTAAAGATAATTGAAATAAATTTTAATTACGAACACCACTTGTGGTAAAATATTATTTTTTTTTACTTTATAATTTTTTTTTATTTCATAGTCATTGATCAATCAAGCTTTAAAGTTTACCTAATACTTGTTAAAAGTAAATAAAAAGTGTTTTTATTCTATTTTTACATCAAATATACATTTTTTGGCATTATATTTCTTAGTTTTAATATCACTTTAAACCACTTTTTAATTTTATGATTAAAATCATTTTTCCTTTCTTATTTTCTAATTAATAATAACCAATGAGCAACACTCTTTCTCCATAAACTAGATTATACTGCGTTTTCCCGAATTCTTTATTGCATAGTTCAACTTGACAAAGGCTTTTATTAGAATTTGATTATCCTTAAAAGGGCCGTTTTTGGTAACAATCCGAGGGGGGGGGGATACAACTTGTTGGGATGTCACAACCATCATCTACGGAAGTCCATGTGTTCATAGTAAAAGTAAATTATCAAAAAGGGAGATCGCAACTTTTTGTAAATCGTAACGGTTTACCATATCTTGAAATAAAAATCTCACGTGGCACTTGCAGATATAATTAATATTTTCATTTTATCTTTTTAAATTTCACAAACTGACGCATATACGCAACACCAAATATACTAGAAACCATCGAATAAAATGAAGATAGTGTTCCTTATCAGAATTGTGAACGAATACAAGAGAACACTAATAAGGTTATCGCATAAGAAATCGAGACTGACGCAACGTGTGAATTCAGAATATAAGATTTATTTACCAGGAAGATACATAAATACGTAAAATGCTTTTCATATATTAGTTAGGAATTCATTGTGTGATAAGATATTTACGCGTTCTGATAAACGACGATCAATGATAATTAGATAATTGTCAACAACATCATGATTTTATAATTATTTGATGGTGGAGTCCACGCAAGGAAACCCGTAACGCTGATTATGTGTAAGAAAAATGTATCAACCCAAACGTTACAAGGATAAGATAAAGAGTAAACGGAGCTCACTATCACATGGTGTCGATTATGAGTAGTCGTACACGCTGCTTACTACTAGTACTCCTGCTGTTTATGCGTATTACTATACTGCCCTCTGAGAAAGGGTTCTGGATATGACCTAAAACTATATCCAGTGGTGAGGCCCCAGCTTGCGGGCTTTGGGAAGTGTACAGCCACTCTTTAATTTCCATTGCTCCCAGGTCCAATCTGACTCGGAATGTTAGTACCTGTTAGGGTCTCAACTAGGGGTTAAATAGAAACTGACTTGAAAACAACAAATATATTCCATTAAAAATTTTTTCGTCAAAATCTTTGGATTCGGCATTAAATAACCTGAAAAGGGTCGATATGCCGTAAAACAAAAACAACCAACCAACTCTGAGAGAGTTATCACATCATAATATACTACTGAAAGAGTCCATGATGCAGGTAAGTTTTGGTCTGACAACACTATTGATATATGAGAATATTCACATACGGCGCAGTTTAAACAGTCACTGCTCAAATATATTTAGTGGAAAATACTCCATGGTAAAATAAAAATAGGAATATAGTGTACCAAAGTGAATCAGACGAATCCTTTATTCTTGTGATATAAAAATAAATGATATTATAGTGTTCTTGATATATTCGCAATGCAGACAAATATAAAGAATACTATATTTGTGTAAACGGTTTAAATGTATTTTGTGTTTTTAAATTTAATATCAGATATTGAGAATACATTTGGCTCCTAAATTAAAATTGGTTGCCTTTAACGTATGTTTTAGGTGACGCAGATAAAGTACTTGACGAAAGTAAAATAAGATAGAAGAACTACATTGGTTTTTATTATATGATTTACAAATAGAGTGTTTCTTCTTAGAAAGGGATTTTTTTCTTTTAGCGACGGAGAAATTGTTATAAGATGCTAACTTCTTTCATTCTGGCTGACACCTAAAAACGAAGAATTTTTTATCTGCTTTGAATGCAGGTGCAATACATAGATACCTTTCTCAAAAAATGAGTTCATGAAAATCTTGGATAACATAAGTAAAAAAGAAATCTATGCAGAAATGTGTCGAATTAAGAACAGAAATCATATCTACATTTAAATGTATCCTCTAAAAAAGAAAACCAAAATTCGGGCGATTGTTACTGTAACTAACGGAATTCTTTTGTCTTCACCAGAGGTCAAATAGACTAAACTTTTAAAATCTAATGCTTCACAGTAAGTCGTTGGGATTGGGATTTAAGGTAAGATGTGAAGAAAGTGGTTTTTAAATAAAATGTTTGTTTGCAAGACTCACGTTTTTGCTGAAGACGATGATGGTGATGCATTTCACACATTATTTTACGAATGAATAAACGTATAAATCGGATGAAGATTAATTTAACAGGTTTTTAGTCTTCGTTCGATTTATACGTTTATTCCTTTGTAAAATAATGTGTTAAATGAATCATCATTATCATCTTCAGCAAAAGCGTAAGTCTTGTAAAAAAACATTTTATTTTTAAAAACTACAACTGGTTGAATTTAGTTTTCGTTCGATTTATACATTTATTCATTTGCAAAATAATGTGTGAAATGCATCATCATCATCATCATCATCATCATCATCATCGTCGTCGTCTTCAGCAACAGCCAATCCCTATGTGGTCCACGGCACGGAAACTGGCTACCTCGCGGCCCAAGGCTGAAACACAAGGGACTTCGAAGTGGCTTGCCTCCAGACGTGCAACATGCAGGACCACTGGCGTGTGGATGCGACCTGCTGCCTACAAACCAGCCTCCCGCTATGGGTTAACTAGAATGGATAGATAGCACTCGTCAGCCTTGGTCGGCTATTCATCTAAGAGAATGAAAAATCGAATTTCAAAGCAATTAAGTGCCTTGCGTGCTGGACAGTCTCGGCGATAGTCTTTCCACATAGCCGTCGTAAAGGCATCTAGTGTGGAAGAAAGACAACTTTCATATAAAACCTGCAGCAGAAATAACTACCAGTCATTTTTTTTCTGTTTGTCACTGGGTCATTGTTTTTAAAGCCCAGAGAGTGGGGTCATCTGTACATCATTGGATTTAACTGATGTACAGATGTAGAGAGCTTGGGAGAATAAATGTTGATATAGTTTCTCTATCAGAGACCGCCCTACCCGAAAAAGACCATTTGATTGAGGTAGACTCGGGATACTCTTATTCTGGGTTGGAAAACCAAAGAGCAATCATCGTGATGGTGGCGTGAGGTTCACAATAAGATCAGCTTTAGTGGACAAGATTGAAAGACCCTCTGCTTTGACTGATCGAATCATGAAACTTAGAATTCCACTTTCATGCAGTCAATTCCTTTCGATTTCTCCGTCTATGCTCCAACCATGCAAGCGAACGAAGAAGTCATCCTAGCTCTCTGCAGGGAACTCAGTGAGGCAATATCATCGGTACCTAATAATGAAAAGCGCATAATTCTAAGTGATTTCAATGCTCGTGTTAGCAATGACTGCGAGACATGGGATGCTCTGACAAAATTAACAGCGGTGGGTTACGGTTGCTGGAATTTTATTCTGAGCAGTCATTGCTACTCTGCAATACTTTCTCCCATCAGAAAGATAAGCACAAAACTACTTTGACGCATCGCAGATCCAAGCAAGGTCATCTAATTGATTTTATTATCATTCGCAAACGTGATGTTGAAGATACCTTCTAGTTATATGTAGTGCTGAGTCTGATCATAAGTTGGTTCGAGGATATTTCAAGCTGCGTATATGCAAGAAGGTACGGTTTTCTAAACGCACTGAAGTTGACAAGTTAAAGGATACGGAGTCACTTACTTGTGTGAAGGAGGGATTGGACGGTATCGTTTTTGATGGATCGTAAGAAAATTACAAAGAACAAGTATATTCGGCTGCTGCAGATGTGTTAGGATTCAAAAAAGAAAAAAAATAAAGATTGGTTTGATAAAAATTATCAGAAAATCACATTTAACAAGGCATATTCGTCAACGCCATCGATCTGCTGTGCAATGGCATCCTAGGCGCCACTATAAAACCTCATCGCAATTAAACTGATGCAAAGATGATGAGGAATAAGAATGAAATTCAGACTGTATTCCTGTAGGCTACCCCAAAAATAAACTAACATGATGCAAGGGAAAATGTTAAGACAAAAGTTGTTCATTATTAAGATTGTCTTAATGGCTGCAGGGACAGGAGGAGAAACCTAAGTATGGCTCTGCTCGATTTCTAAAGTCATGTGATAGTGTGCGTCATGCATCGCTATTGTGGTGGCCCATGTTCTATAATGGGCATCCGGCAGTCAGGAAAATGATTGCTGTCGATAAACAGATTTTGCAGAGAACGATGGCATTAAGCTACACCAATGGCGCAATAGTCAATTCTTGAGATGAAAATACGGGAGTGAAGCTCCCCAAAAGATAGCTTATGTTCTTTACACTTTGGCTTCGCGATACATCGAATTAGTAAGTTAGTAGATAAAAGCCTGAGTGAATAGAACCTAAGACGGAGCCGCCAACAAGATCAAGACAGCATAGTCAAACAACTACTTTCCATGGATTAATACAAGCGGCATCTACTACTTTTTTCCAAAGATATTGAAATAAGGTTTGGCTTGGACAAATATAAAAAGTTCTCTCATAGCTCGGAAGAACGGTAAACATTCAGCTTAATGAATACACTACCAACCAATAAACGGAAAATCTAAAAACTATTCACATACTGTGTTGCCTGTTGGAGAAATTTACAGGAAGGGACGTTTTAAAAAAGCAACACTTGTCAAGGACGTGCGTCAGAAGCAAAGATACGTCATTTAATCATAGCAAAAGTATATTAAGAATGTAAGTGACTATGTAGAAAAATAAATTCTGGGTCACCAATGATTTCTCGTTTAAATGGTCTTATTCCTGTCCCAGTAGATTATCAACCTTTTGAGTTAAAAATAGAAAACTATACTTTTGGAACCACACTCGTAAAACCATCCATCATAGTTGTTAAAATTACATTCATAATGGAGGCTGACGATGTAGAAAGATCAATTCTAGAGACCAAAAGGTCGCCCATTTTTATAGCATCACTGCCGTCTTTATAACTTTTCAAATTTCTAAATAGCAAAATGGGGAACTTTAATTTTTGAACGATCATCGTATAATCGAGACACACATAGAAAAATCTTTGAAAAAATAGAATTATAGGTGTAAACTAGAAAAATGAAGGATAGTAAGAAACTCTTGTAAAGTAACTTACATGTTCCAAATTTTAACAGGCGTAAATCTACACGCGTGAGGTTTAATAAACCAACTCTTAATATATGTATTTGGTTTTGATTTCATTACACATTTTTCTAAACGTGTAACTTGAATGCCTACAGAGATAATCTGAATGCTTACGGAGGGAACATGAATGTCTATAGATAAAACTTGAATGCTTACTGTAGAAAAACTTGAATGCCATGCGTAAAGCACTTTAGTATCTACTAGAGAGAACTTGAATTCTTATGAACAGAACTTCGCTGCCTACAGAGAGAACTTGGATGTCTACGAAGAAAACTTAAATGCCCACTTATGAGAATTTGTTTTCTTACTTACGGGACACTATTCCTGAGGGTCTAATATCTCGATGTACAGTGTCAGGACAATGTGGCATTATGATACTTGTCCCTTGAAATAAACACTGATAAAAAATATAAAAAAACATAGTATTTGTAGCCCAAATAAGATTTAATCGGAATAGCTTTCCTACACTGGCTTTTACGAAGAATAATACACCTTCTCCAAGTGATGTTAACGAAGTTGGATACTCCACTAGATTAGATCCATTTTTGTTCTGGAATCCAGTAAGACCAAGGTACCAAAAAGGAAGATATACTGTAACATATTAAATTATTCAATTAAAGAGAGGAATATTTTTTTTTTAATTTTCATTATAAACTAAGTGTTTGTTGGGAGAAAAACGTTATTAGAACATTCGAATATATATGTATTTAATAGAGAAATCAAGTGTTAATCCGGGGAAGTTGGGTTGCTTGATTTCTGAAAACTCCGACTGAAGTAAAATGAACAAAGATATATATATATATATATATATATATATATATATATATATATATATATATATATATATATGTGTGTGTGTGTGTGTATGTATATATATATTTATATGTATGTATATATATATGCATTATATATATATATGTACTGACCCACTAAATTATCGCCCCATTAGCATCCTCCCACTTTTCCCCAAAATATTTGAGTCCTTAGTTAATCAAGCCCTAGTCCAACACCTAACAGCTATTACATTCCTGACCGACAAACAATATAGATTCAGGCAAGCCCGTTAAACAGCAGATATCTTAACTGTAGTCTCTTAACGTATATACCGTTCACTGTACAAAACAGGGGAGGGTAGAGCAGTAGCCCTTGATATATGTGAGGCTTTTGACAGGGTATGTCACGATGGTAGTCTAAGGAAAATTAGATCATATGGTATCACTGGAAGACTACATAATGTATATTGAATCCTTCTTAAGTAAGAGAAAAATAAATTTGTCCTCGACAGTCGTACATCCAAACAATATAATATAAATGCGAGAGTACCCAGGGGTCTATCCTTGAACATTCATTATTCCTGATATTTATAAATTACCTCCCTGATAAAATTGTTTCGGAGATGGGTATATTTACCGATGACACCACCCTCTATAACCGGCATGAGGGGAAAACAAATGAACACATATTTAAGGAAATGGCGGAAACACTAGATGATGACCTCCAATCTGTAGTGGAATGGGGGACAAAAATGGATGGTCACATTAAATGCTAAGCTCGTTTCCTTCAATAATTGCAGAAACCTTTTCTACTAGCAATAGCAATGGCCAAGAACACACTTCCTGAAAGTACTTCCTTTAAACTCCTCGGCCTTACGTTTACAGGGAACACGAACTGGAATATATATACATTGAGAGCATTGCCAAGGCTACTGCAAAGAAGGTGGGCTCTCTCTACCGCGCCAGAAAATTACTTACCTGAAAGTATCCTGTACCTTTATAAGGCCACCATTCGCCCATGTATAGAGTACTGTTGTCACATTTGGGTTGGTGCATCTTCTACTTGTATCTCACACCTGGACAGCGTTCAAAAGAGAGTCGCCAACCTGATAGGTCCTGAACTGTCATCTAGGTTTTAGCCTCTGTCCCATCGACGAAATGTTGCATCCCTCTGCCGGTTCTACAAATACTTTAATGGTGAATGCTCTGACGAACTTCAAGCACTCATACCTCCTCGACGTGACTACTCCTGACAAACCCGACAAGCAACTAAGTCCCACCCCTTTACAGTAGACATCCCTAGGTTTAAGAAAGCCTTTTACTCCAATAGTTTCTTCCTCAGAACTGCAAGTCTTTGGAACTCCCTTCCGGGATACTGCTTCCCAACTGTACTGATATGCAGAAGTTAAAGTGTAATGTGAACGAAAATCTTTCTACTCATCTCCCTTCATAATGCCTCCGCAAATTATGTCCCCAATAGTAGCCCCCTACTTCAATGTGGCACTTGCCTTGTTTGGGGTGAAAATTGAATTAAAAAAATATTCCATAATCGCGTTGACACTCCTGTTCTCGTCAGATCACTGTATAGCACTAGATCGATGACTATTTTGAAATTCTAGGCGCTGTATGTGCTCTCCGCTTATCTCGGCATTTGTTTCCAGTCGTCTTATACATACACTTCACTTGCCACTGGTATTTAATAATGTCGACCCAGGAGAGGTGTGGTTAGAGATTGCGCACATCCTACCACAAAAATTTCACGCGCAGGCACTCCTTCGTTGGTATCCGTAGTCTGTCGAAGACTGAAAGCATCTGATATATATTTTTTGAAAAGTACTGCTTCTAGTAATTTTAGTCGGCGTCCGCAGTTGTTATCTATCTATCTATCTGTATATCTATATTCATACATACACACATGTACATATATATATATATATAGAGAGAGAGAGAGAGAGAGATAGAGAGAGAGAGAGGGGGGAATGCGTCTGTATTGGAAAAGTATGTTTTATCTACATAATTTCAAAGAAGTGTATTCTAACAAATATTAGCTCGATTATATGAATTAAAAAATTGGCACAATTTCCAAGCAATGTAATCCATTATTCCTACGCCATTATATTAACGCACAAGTTAGACTTCTTCGTACAATTATCAAATATTACATTTAAATGAGAATCTCGTACACAGAATTCAGAATTTTAAATTAATATTCGTCTCGTTGCTGCTATTCAAAACGAGCCAAAAAGAATTCGATCCTAATTTAGAAAGACACTATTTAAAGAAGTTAATTCGATCAGCTTTAAAATTTCTTGTTATCGAACTGTCTCACTTATTGAGTTTTGGCACGGAAAGGCCAGTGCAATTAATGTTATATTAAAAAAAAACAACTAATAAACTAATTCGATTTGCGTAATTTAATTAAGAGAGAAGTTTAATTTTCTAACATTCAACATTGTATTTTTTTTTTTTTTGGCATTCGTAATTTTTGGTTTCTTTATTTGTATTTCTAAAGTTACTCTTTCTCGAATACGATTAATTATATTGTTGGCAAATGTTTTCTGTAATCAAATGTTGGACACCTGTCAATATACTATCCCTCGTATGCCACAATGTGAACAGAAAATGATCTCGTATCTGACGTAACAAAAGGTCGCGCTTACAAATGCAAGCAAAAGTAATTACAGATATACATAGTCTCAGAGTGATAATGGTTTTCATTACACACCGCTTATTATAACTATATGTAAAATACGTTTAGAATACGTGCTGTGACGGACTGATCTAACAATATTGTTGTCACATAGCGAACGAATTTTCGAAACGAAAATAAATTACCGGTTTGCGTTTGTCATAATAAATGTAATGTCATTCTATGATTTTCGGTTTATAGAATCTGTTAATTGCTATTTTCTTTTCGCGCTATTCGCCGTGACAATGCTGCCTGCCGTGTGTTGATAAACAACATATATTTTGCTAACCTTTGATAATAAGAGTGCTATTAAGAGCTTATATTGTAGTGTTAGTTTTCATTACTTAACATAGCATAACTTTATTCCAACGCTAGCTTCCATGTCAGGAGAAAAGAAGCATTTACTACAGGTTTGATTGGTTTTGTACAAAAGTTCAGGAACCAGTCCATACTTTCCATCATGCACATATCCTGTCTCTTGTACGCTAGGCCGTTACACGATTTCCGCCATTGTACATAGCAGAGCATTAATAACCGATTTTCATAATAAAAGTCACTATTGTCATAGTCGGTTTTTCGCTAAGTGTCCATACTGGTGAACTATAAAGCAGCACAATTTCTTCTATAACTCTAAAACAGTTTTCTTTATCTGTACCGAGAGGCCAGGTTTCTACACAACTTTCAGCCGATTAAGTGCAATCCAAGACTTGGCTAATCTGGTGTAGACGACTTTTTCGGTAGATGTGATGTGGCTGCTGATACATTCAAAGTCATCTACTTGTTTGAGTGGTATTCCGTCTAGTTTTTCAATTCAGCAATTTAGATGGAAGTTACACTGGAATGTTCCGGGCAGTATTAAACTTAAATTGGAAAATACACCTATCCATAATTCGTCTTTATGGTCAGTTTCTCAGGATCTCTTTAGTAAAAAGAGAAATAAAACGATATGCCGGACATTTTCACAGGGGAAAGGATAGGGTCGTCACAGATGTGGTACTGTAGGATCCTTAACATAGAATCGCTTAAGTAGGAAACCTGTCAAGACGTACACAAAATTATTGACAGAAGACATTGGCTTACAACTTGAAGATCTTTCTAAGGCCATGGATGATAGAGATCTGTGACGGGAAAGAGGTATTTTGGTCTGGGAAACCTGCCCGATACGATACTGATGGTCATCATTGTCAGAAACATAGTCTTTTCATGTAATTATTCTCACTTGCTCCGCATTACATAAAAATGTACTTAGAAAAGCATTCCTATTTTCTTTTCCATATCCTTTAGAACAATGGCCAATTAATTGTTAAACTCGGTTATATTTCCAAGAATGTAGTTACGTAAACATAAGTCTATTTGACTCGCATAATTTATTTATAAGAACAAGATTTATGATGTTAAAAAAGAATTAAAACGGAAATAAAACCATTTTTCAATTAGGTGAAATTTAATACTGTTACTAAAAATGTAATAAACAATAAAAATTAAGTAATGAAATTAAGTAATAAAAATTTAATACTGTTACTAAAACTTTAATAAATAAAAATTAATAATAAAATTAAGTAATAAGTAATAAAAATTAAGTACTTTCCCAGGACTTGCTCCCATACTTACGAAACTATTTAAGCGCTGCCTTAAGGAGAAGTGCTTTCCGACTCCCTGGAAGACCTCATCAGTTTGCCCTGTATTTAAGAATTCAGGTGATAAGTCATCTCCCTCTCAGTACAGACCAATAAGTCTCCTTTGTGTTTTGAGTAAGTTGCTGGAATCCATATTCAATAGAGAAATAGTCAACCACCTCAGCAGGAATAATCTTCTTACTGACACACAATATGGTTTCCGCTCTGCAAGATCTACCGCAGATGTGCTGACGGTTATATCCCACAGGATTAGTGAATCTCTTGACAAAGGCTTCCTTTCTAGGGCAATTGCTCTTGACATATCAAAGGCCTTTGACAAAGTATGGTATAAGGGTCTACTTCACAAGATTTTCAGCTACGGTATAACTGGAAATGTTTTCTCAATCATTAAATCATTTCTCTCCGATAGGCTTATAAGAGTAGTGGTAGATGGACAAAAATCGGAGGCATGCAATATTAATGCTGGAGTCCCTCAGGGGTCAATCCTGGGCCCAACTCTCTTCCTGATCTACATAAATGACCTCCCTAAACACATACTTAAATCATTCGTTGATAGCTATGCTGATGACACGACCATCTACGGCAACACATCAAAGGCTGTAAATGACAAAGTTCTCTCTGATTCTCTCTCCTCTGATCTCGAGCGCGTGGTTCAGTCGGGGAAGATGTGCTGGTTACCTTTAATGCATCCAAAACCAAACTCCTATCCTTACACCATCAATGCTCTGATCCCCATCTGGCATCAATTGTGATGGATGGCCCTCGTCTGGGTGAGGCCCCTTATTTTGACAAGCTTCTGGGTTTGACCTTTACTCCTGATCTGAAATGGAACACGTGCATCAAGTCTGTTGCCAAGGTCGCTGGAAAGATGGTGAGATCCTTCTACCGCTGCAGAAGATATCTCACTACTGATGCAATTCTCTATCTATATAAAAGCCAAGTACGTCCAAGGATGGAATACTGTTGCCATATCTGGGCAGGAACTGCTAAAAACAGCCTATCCTGCCTTGACAGATTACAAAATAGACTTCGTGGCTTAGTGGGGGTTGTCCTTTTCTCTTCCTTGTCCCCGTCGCAGGTCACCCAAATGTGACCCGTGCTCGTCCTTCGCAGTGGATCCTTTGTTAAGTATCTAAGCGTTGCAAGACCCGTTGATCAATTTGGTCGGAGTCGCTTTCATTTCGGGTGGATATGCCGCTGCTTCGTCGATCTGTCACGTTTGTATCTAATGATTAAGACTTCTTGTTATTTAAAGTATAATCACTACAATCCGATAGAAGAGAAATTATACTGTCTAACGATGAAGGGAGATAAATGCTTTCTTGAAGATTTATTTCGGTCAGGTCATTTTTATATTTTTTCGCAGATTTTAGATTTCCAGTCCGTGCACTATATATACTATACTATATACTATGCTCTATACTATACTATATACTGTATACTATATACTATATACTAATATACTGTATACTGTATAATATACTATATACCATACTATATACTATACTATATGCTATATACAATATATAATATACTATATACTATAAACTATATAGTATAAACTATATAATGTATACTATATACTATACTATAACACTAGTCCGTGCACTATATACAGGGTGACCCCAAAAAACATATCTCCATTATTTATTCACCGATTGCCCTTATTTTACAAGACATGGTAGAATCAATGACCGTAAGTACACCATGACCCCAGTGGGAGCTGGGACAAGGAATACACTGTATTAAATTTCGTTCAGACAAAACACTAAAAACGGGGCCTAATTAGAGATGGGTCCATTTTTGGGAGTCACTCAATATACTATACACTATATACAATATGCTATAACACTAGTCCGTATATATATATATATATATATATATATATATATATATATATATATATATATACACACTAAACTATATACTTTATACTATATACACTACATACTATATATATTATATAAACTATACACTATATACTATATACACTATATACTATATATACTATATCATATATACTATATACTATATACTATAACCGAATTGATGTATAGTCCCACACTTTATCGATATGTTTTTTAAAAAGGAAAATGAAATTGACCTCTTTTAATAAATCGATACGTCACCAAAATAAATACACGAAGCTGCGATGGGTGCGAAAATTAAGAAACACGAGATATTGCATTTGTTCTTAAACATGAATGTGTGTCGATCATATGTGAAAGAGAAATGTCCAACTAAAGAAGGAAATGGAATCAGTTGCGAATCATTAGACAATCTCCGTATTCATGTTATTCCTCTGATTGTGCACCGGAAAGCGCTCCCTGTTTTCCCACATTAGCATATTGGGAAAGGGCATTCAAACGTAATGCTTCGTATTTTTTATATTTATTGTATTTTTATATTTTTTGTATTTTTTATTCCGCCCGAATGGATTGCATTGTTATGATGACTTAATTAATGCCCTTATGACTTAAAAGTCTCTGTTCTTTGTTGCAGATATTGACGGTGTGATACTCTAATAAATCAATCACTGTCAGGCGCGTGTGTTGAAAACAAGACATACGTCATTGGATTTCTAGCAGAAGTGGTTTAAGCATGCTGGGGACTATGTAGAACAATAATTTCTGGAGCAGAAAACGTCGCTCACTTTCATTGTAATACTCTTCCTTGCGTAGCCCTTCAATAATATGTCTCATGAAAAATAAAATATATTACATAAACAATGTTTAATAATATCGTCTGAAAAAGTTAACATCAACAAATATTATTGTGAAATATATCAGTTCAGTACGAAAAATTGAATAATTATATAAAACATACGAGAAAATAAACCAAAGAAATCAAGAATCATTGTCTCTGATTCTTTCTTTCGTTTTTTATTTATGGCTAAATAATAGCAAAAATAGCCGTGACATTTCATGAAATTGTCAAGCAACATACGTTCTTAGAGAATTCCGGCGTAGGTTTCTTTATGGCGTAGTTTATAAATATATAGTAGGGAATACTATTAACTTTATAAATAAAGAATAGCAATATCTCAAAAATAATAGAAATAATATCGGTAGTAATAATGTAAGTAATATATTTATATACATAACGATACAAACTTATATATTAAAATTTAACTAAACCACAAGTTATTTTTTTATTACATTTTCACCCCAAACAAGGCACATTGTCACTTTGATGTAGGGGTCTGTTATCAGGGACCTAAGCTACAGGGGTACTATGTAGGGAGTTGGGCAGCAAGATGTCGGTTCACGTTACACTTGAACTTCTGCATGTCAGCACAGTTGGGGAAGCAGGGACCCGGAAGGGAATTGCAAATTCTAACAGTTCCGGGGAAGAAACTACTGGAGTAGAAAACTCTCTTGTATCTAGGGATCTTTACTGTGTAGGGGTGGGATTTAGCTGCTTGTCGGATTTGTCAGGGGTATTTACGTCGAAGGGCTACAAGTGGTTGAAGTTCGTCGGAGCATTCACCATTAAAATACTTGTAGAAAAGGCAGAGGGATGCAACATTTCGTCGATGGGACAGAGACTGAAGCTTAGATGGCAGTTCAGCACCTATCAGGTTGGCGACTCTCTTTCGAACCTTGTTTAGGAGCGAGAGACTAGTAGCAGATGCACCAGCCCAAATATGACAACAGTACTCCATATATGGCCGTATGGTGGCCTTATAGAGGTACAGTATACTTTCGGGCGTTGGTATCTTTCTAGCACGGTAGAGAGAACCTACCTTCTTCGCAGCGATGCTCTCAATGTAATTGTTCCAATCCAGGTTTCATGTGAACGTTAGGCCGATGAGTTTAAAAGAAATACCTTCAGATAATGATGATTTAATAAAACCACAAATTTCAGAAAAATGCATACAGTTAATATTGGCATTATTTTTTTTTCATTTGAATAGATATAAAGGAAATCTAAAAATAATGATAACATTAGGTGGTTAATAGTTAAAAATGCTAAAGTGTCTACATCATTATCCATATTTCATTTAAGCATATTTTTAACTTATTGGATAAAAAGTACGGCATTCTTCTTAATTGCATGCATATTAAATCGTTTAACTATATGTAGAAATATGGGTCTATATTTTCACTATCCTTCATACTTTATGAATATATATGCACTAAAAGATTAATAGTAATTTCGGATCTTAAATGTTGTCAGAAATTTTATTATAAATTTAAATAATAAAATAGGGTCAATTTTCTAAGTAAAACGTGCTTCGAGGCGAAAACGATACTTAATCGTTTTTGTCGTTTAAAAATAATATATATATATATATATATACACATATACATATATGTATATATATATATATATATATATATATTGTTTTTAAACGAAAATACGGTTAAGTATCGTCTTCGCCTCGAAGCACGTTTTACTAAGAAAATCGCCCATAATGTTTGGATGTAGATAAATAATATGTATTTATTTCTTATTTTTAAAACAGTAATCTACGTGCATGCATGTTCCGAGATTGCTACCATGAAACATGCATGCTCGTTAAAAGCGCCGCAGTTTAATACACATTGGTCCAAAATTCGATCCATTGAGAGACACAGTCGAGCTACGAGAGGTAGCAACCTTGAAACATGCATATCGGTAGTTTACTGTTTTAGAAATAATAAAAATAAATAAATATATTTATCTACGTCCGCCAAAGATATGGGCGATTTTCTAAGTAAAAAGTATTGAGGCGAAGACGATACTTAACCGTATTTATTGCTTAAAAAATTAATAAGAGAAATATATAATCTATATATCTATAAAAGTGAACGTGTCTGTCTAGCTGTCTGTCTGTGTGTCTGTGTGTCTGTCTGTCTGTGTACATTTCCCTACGCAATAACTCTGTCAATTTTTAGTCTATAGACTCGAAATTTGAAATACCGGGTACTGAGATTTGGGAAAATCGATGTGACGGGTGTCAGCCAGAAATTTGGCTGTTAAGGGGTCAAATTTCAACGATTTGACCTTTAAGAACTCTACCAAACTCCTCCGACAATTTTGGGTCTAGACACTTGCAATTTTAGATATAGGTTCCTTGAACCTGGATCTAACTTAATAAAGTTATTTGAGCCCGAAACTATAAATTTTAAGGGGTCATAATAGGGGTCAAAGTTTTAAAAAATTAACCATTTTTTTTTTGTTTTTTTACTTTTTTTGCACAGCATACACCTCCAAACACCCGAGCAACGCCGGGCACCCCTGCTAGTATAATATAAATATGTATATATTGTTTATGTAAGAGTGGTGGCGGATGTCTATTTAAATAGACATTCCGACGAGTTAATAGAATGTGCTCTGATGAAATCGTTACACTTGTGTCCTCTCGTCACACATATCCCTGTAGTAGACTGGTGTAGGGTATAGAAGGAAATGCTTGTTCATTTATCGTTCGGGTGTCACCAATTTGTTCGAGCGTGGGAAGAGAAGTCAGTAATGCAGTGTAAAATGGGAATGATTGTCTTTGTCTATACGCTGGACTAAGATAGAAAGTTGACATCAGTAAAGCTGTTCGCCATGAGAAGCTAATAGGCCAAGACAAGTCAACGTGTATTCAATTGAAAATTTCTAAGTCCAAACAAGAGGGTAGATACTAGTCTAACGGCACTGATGAATTGTGATACAACAAAACAGGACTGTATGTCGATGACTACAAATTTTATATATATATATATATATATATATATAGATAGATAGATAGATATAGATATATAGATAGATATATAGATAGATAGATAGATAGGAAGGGATATTTTAATATTTTTTCATCCAAGCAATTTAAATTATACTAATTTCCCCGATGACCGATTCTATCAAAAATATTTTTATATTAACATAACGACAAGCAGTTGTATGTAGTGTGGTACGTATATGCATGTGTGTATGTCTATAAATATATCTCTGTATGTGTAAATATATTTGTATGTTTACATTGTATATATGTGTACGTGTATATATATATATATGTGTGTGTGTATATATATGTATATATATATATATATTACCGTTTTATCTGTTTGGTTACATATGTTTCAGATGTTCGACCATGTTTACGATCTAACAGTCTCGTCGGACCTTACAGGAGTGGTTGTTAGTATTAAGAACTTAGGTTCTTAGTGTGGGGAAGGTCTAGTTACCCAGAGGGGAGAGGGTACTTTATGGGGTATTCCTCCCATCCCCATACCCCCAAGTACCCCCTCACCTATGAGGAACGAAACCTTCCCCATACTAAGAACCGATCCTGGATCTGGCCATATCCACATGGGGAGACAAATAAATAGAAACATTAAAAAATCCCCTTCGTATATTTATAAATACACCTCTTTATCTAAACAAATATAATATTAAGAATGCCCGAACAGTCTAAGACTGAAACGAAAAATCACAATACTAAAATCTAAGAATCCAAAAATTAAATATTAAAATTGAATGAAAACACCCCTACCCTTATTTCAAAGGAGCTAGTTTCCCTCCCCCTCTTCACACACACACATTAGTAACGACCTTGGATCACAGTTGCCTTCCTAGGGAAGCAAATGACTTTATAATACTATAAAACAGAACACACATTCTTCAAATCAATACAAGAAAACACACACACACACCCACACACACAAACACACACAACCTACCCTATGCACCCAGTTGACCAAGTACCAATGGGCCCCTCACCTCCACTCAAGTAAGAGTAAAAAAGGAAAAAAATTAGTAAAACGGAAAAAAATTAGAAAAAACAAAGAAAGATAAATAGAAACACAAGCAGAGAGAAACATAAGACAGCAGTGACCACAGTCCACCCCTACGAACCAGTAATAAAATTTGAACATACGAATGAAAAGTAGAATCATTCACACATGTTTCCACCGCTCGGAAACATTTCAAATTAACTACGAAAATGTTCTTTTACATTTTAAACACATATTTAGTATATTCTAAATATCTTACATTTTAAATACTTTCTGAAGAGAACGCTTCATAGAACGTCTGAAATGCGTTAAAAACAATTTCAATGATTTAAAAACATTATAACAATGATCTACACATAATTTTCCATGAAAAACCAAAACACGGAATAATAAAATAATGTTAAAAAATACACATTGTTGGTGCCCCCCTTATTTAAATATACATCTTTCTCTCGTTGGAATTTCTTAACCCATTATATATATATATATATATATATATATATATATATATATACGTGTGTGTGTACATGTATATGCATATAAGTACACATGTATTTTCCGCCATACAGAGTGATCTAAAAATTAACTGATTTTTATTAAATAAATTTAATTTTTAAAGTTACTAGATTAATAAAAAAATACTTGATACTATAGTGTTGTTGTTGTTGTTGTTCTTTTTAAACACTTAGATGCTGTGAAATAGATGCCTGAATTATGCAATAAGCCGTTATACGTAGTAGGGCTCGGCACCTTAATAGGATTTGAGGGGGCTATGATTTTGTGCAAGAAAATATAGAATAAACAGTTTAATTAGTTATTCTCCCTCATCGGATATAATCGTACTATGCGATTGTGAAATATATGCCTCCTGATTTTGGGACAGTTTCGTTATTGTTTTTTTTACTCAAAGGAAATATATATTTATAGGTAATTATTTTACGAAAATCAATGGATATTTTTACATTTTAATTAATGTGGACTTTTGTTTGCTTTGGTCAGATTACATCTCTACCTTCTTTATCTTTAAAGCATATTTACTGTTATGAAAAAAACGCGAATGTTTCTTCAGAAAGTTACAAACTAGAAATTATGAATATCACACATGGAAACTGAATGCCACTTTGATGCAGAATTGAAACCAAAGCCACATGATTCAAAATAGAAAACGATAATAACATTTATTATATGTGTCATTGCTGGATGAAAGAATCTGGCTTCATTTGGATTTTATGACCAAAAAAAGGAACTATTTCCATGATCTGGATACATGATTATAAAATCTAGAATAAAAAGTCCTGACATCCAACTGGTTGTCCTTAAAGATAGTTGTAGAAACGAATAGAATATTTCGGCCTATCGTACAAACTAGTGGTCAAACTGTTGTTTATATAAAGTAGAAGTCCAATACGACATAATCAACCTGTTGATCCAGACTGATACATGCATTTATTCTTGGAATTATATTCAGAAATTTTTGCCACTGATGAGGCAGTTGTCTTTCAGTTAAAAGTGTATTTGTGAAATTTGAGAATTGCATCGTGTCTGACATTCATACAAAATATACTTCACGTCATAAAAACAAAGTCGAAAACCATGTTAGAAAAATCTTCCTGTTACAAAACAGTCACTACTTATCAAGACCACCATGCACATCGAGGATAAGGGTTAATGAGTGTACAGTAGTCCATGGGAAAATGTCGTAGTACTCGTTATTAGTGGGAATTTGATAAATTGGATTACTTAAGAGGATGGCTCATCAAGAACTAGTTAACGTTGGACTTTAAGTCGCCGATATTGTAGTCATTTGGAAAATTTAAAAAAAGCGGAACATAGTTCCACAGGCGTGGAATTTAAGAAAAGAAGCTTTGTTTATGAAATCTACGTTTAGTTTTAGGCACAGATAAAAGTGGGGAAAATTATTGGTAGTGGTTTCTGCTAGACGAGTGTTTTTCGTGAAAGCAAGGACAGGCAGGACTATAGATTGGAGATCAGACGAGCATAAAAAAATAACAAAAAAGCAGAGACAGGCTCACAACGTCTCTTCTGTGGGAAAGAGGTCGCAAGGAAGCGAAAAGAGCATTCCCTGCTAGACTACAAAATCAATTTTGAACTCTGTCATAGCATGATAAGTTGCTTCTAGCAGTTCTTGTCCAGATGTGGGAACAGTACTCTATCCGTGGACGTAGTTGGCTCGTATACAGGTAGAGGATGCATCAGCATTGAGATATTTACTGGAGCAGTAGAATGATCCCACCATTTTTCCAGCAGCCTTGGCAACAGATTTGATGTACGCAGTCCATTTCAGACCAGGAGTAAAAGGCAAACCTAGAAGCTTGTCAAAACATGGACCCTCCCCAAGACGAGAGCCATTCATTTCAATTGATGCCAGACGGGGATCAGAGCGTTGATGATGGAAAGATAGAAGCTTGGTTATAGATGCACTAAAAGTAACAGTCACCTCTTTCCTCATTTCACCTTGTGATCAAGATGAGAGAAGAGAGAATCAGACAGAACTTGGTCGTTTACGACTTTTGAAATGTTGCCATAGATGGTAGTGTCGTCAGTATAAATGTCTACGAATGATCTTGGGATGTGAATTTTGAGATCATTAATGTAGATCAGGAAGAGTGTTCGGTCCAGGATTGACCCCTGAAGGACGTCAGCATTAATACTGTGAGCTTCTGATTTCTGCCCATCCACCACTACTCTTATGAACTTATCAGAGAGAAATGATTTAATACTGGAAAAGACATTACCAGCTATATCGTAGCTGGAGATTTTGTGGAGTAGACCTTTATGCCATACCCTATCAAAGGCTTTTAATATGCCAAAGGCAATAGTCGAGAGATTCGCTAATTCTATGAGATATAAATGTTAGCACATGTGTTATAGATCTAGCAGAATGGAAACCATATTGCATGTCACTGAGGAGGTTACTTTTATAGGGGCGTTTTACTATACTATTTAACACAGATTACAGAAACTTACTCATGACGCACAGGAAACTAATTGGCCTGTATTGAGAGGGAGATGAGTGATCACTTGAATGTTTAAATACGGAACATACTGATGATATTTTAGCGTGTTGCGAAGCAATTCTCCTTAAGACAACGCTTAAACAGCTTTGTAAATATGGGAGCTAGTTCTAGTTGAAGCTTTTAAAGCACTATAATAGGAATGCTGTCAAGTCCAGTTGCTCTACTGTAATCGAGGTTTTTGATTAGATGTACAACATCACACATACATATTTGTATGTTGCACAGAGTAGTTTCAGACACGGAAGGCAATATGAGGGATTGGCGGCTCGAGTCACCTAGGGTAGAATTAGCTGCAAAGTTTTTGGCAAAAAGTTTGGCCTTTTCCGATGTTGCCGAGATTACCTCGGGTCCATTGATGAAGAATAGAACACACATTTCTATTCAGGACCCTGTCTGTTATTTGCCAAAAATTGGTGGGAACCAAGCCGCTGGTCAGCTACTTTGGACTTGACGGATCGTTGCATTCTTTATTACTCTTTTACAGTGGCAGCTGACAGTCATGAAGGCGGCTATAGTCTCAGTACATCTATTACGATAGAAGCAATGGAAATAGTGATTTGAACAGTATAAAGCGGTCTATACCTACAATTAACTATTCCGCCAGGTCTGATTCTATAGAGGACACATTCTTTTTAAACCTGAAACGCAGTGATAGATATATAAATGGACGAATGCTATCCCAGTAAGCCCTAGTGTATCGATATACAGTAGTATTCCGACTTAGAAGCGTTGATTGAATTTGAATATTTAATTGAAATACGAGGACAATAAGTTTGAAATCGAATTACAATGCAATATTATGAAAATTACTTTTTTCCTTCAACTTAACATCATAGCGAGAAAAAAATATAAAATTCTTACGAACGAGTATAACTCCGAAATATATTCATTTTAAACGAGGAAATACTTGTATTATTATTTATCGGACTACTGTTCTCATCTTGAGTGTAATTTTTCACTGGATACATGTCCTAAGTAATTCGCAAATGTATATTTCGGTCGCCCACATTGAGGATTGAACCTTCAACCTTCAGGAGAATATCACTTTTACAATTAATTTTTTCCTGTACTCTAACCACTGCGCCACGGATCCTTGCGGATCTCTATCCAGTCATGGCTGACAGAACAACAGCACGCTACCCCCGTGAAGTAAATAAAGCGTTCCGCTCGAAATTCTGTCCAAATTCCCGAGTTCGTCATAAACATTCCTGAGTTCGACAAGATACACCTGAAGAAGGTCGGAGGTTATATCGACCGAAACGTTGTGAAATGTGATGAATAATACATAGCTTACCTAAGTGTAGCTGCCGGAGGTGAGGATGCTCTTCCAACAGTCAAGAAGAATAGCCTTGTGGTTATTTATACTAATAGAGTAAGGTAATTGTTTTAAAAACCTTCCTCCTTTGTGAAAAGTCACATATTCCTTTGTTTTTATATTACTGTGGTTACAAGACCTGAGAAGAAGGTCGTGAAGAAGATTGTATTTTTTTCGCAACCTCACTTCAGGTTAGCTACTCTCAGTTATATGACTCTTTTTTCAACAGAAAATCACACTTTAAAATTCAAATTCAATAGACGCTTGTAACACGCAAAACACAACACTGAAAATAAAGTACATTGCGATGCCCTAAAATATGCATGGATCTGCCTGTCTTTATCACATCTTTCCTGCTTTTCTTTTCTTTATCGCCTCTCATCTATCTCTCGCTTTCATTATTTATCAAAAATCCTAAGTAAAAAAACACACACATTTTCCTTCGGCTTTAATAGAAAATGCTGGATATTAAGACGCACCTTTAATAATAATAATAATAATAATGATAATGATAATGATAATGATAATGATGATGATGATGATGATAATAATAATAATAATAATAATAATTATTATAATAATAATAATAATACTAATAATAATAGTAATAATAATAATAATAATAATAATAATAATAATAATAATAATAATAATAATAATAAAACGTTCAATATGATGTTCGATCTTATCATGCGTTAAAACTGAGAAACCAAATGAAACTAACGTATTAGGTTGAACAACGACCATAAGTTACATTTGGCAACTTTACTGTTAATAGAAGAACCTTTTATGGAAATGATAGAAAATTGTATTTTTGCCATGAGTAGATACGAATATCGATTTCACCTGGATTCTTTTTCTTCTTCTACTGAGAGTTTATTCAATAGTTGTTTTTTGTTTTTTTTATGTCGCCCTGTTTCTTTTTACTGTACACACGCATACATAAACGCGTATATACACAGAAACACACAAACACACACATACACACACACACACATATATATATATATATATGATGAGAGAGCGAAAGATATTATTTTGTCAAAGAGAAGAGGATAGTAGATAAACACAGAATGACATAAATAAAATTGACTTATGAATAGCATATACAAAATCCACTTGAATAAATGAGAAACAGATGTTGAAAGTACAGAAATATGAAAAGTGTTTACCCTAAAATATTAAACCGATGTACTGAGGTACTTAAGTTGAGCATATATAACTGAACTCGACACAAGTTTTTATCGCATAAACATACAATGGCGGTCATAATGTTCAGAACGACATAATGTGTTTTAACTAAAAAGTAGGTATAACTTTTTATCTAAGATGCTTTTGATTCTATAATTCTTGGAGACAATAAATGCGATATTAATTGTTTTTCTGTTAAATTATATTTGTACTTAAGAAGATGATAAAACAGTAATTTATGATTAAGTGATTTCCTGCCAAGCCAATCCGCCCAAAATGATAAAAACGATTGATTCTGCTCCGTGTTTTAGATTGCGTAACAATCGAACTGAAGTATTAAGAGTTCCAGCTCTGACCGTGAAACACTATGAAAATAGCTGCAGTATAGTTTGCTAAAATATTACTACCTACTCTGTTATAATTCGTCAGCAGATTATTACGTAAAGAATGATGGATAATCTAAGTACTGTGCAATTACCGAGATTGTAAACATGGTGTTGTTCACGGTATTTTTAAGGTCTACAATTATCGAGACAGTCTACAGCTATGCCAAACATAAGGACTAACAGAGAATATCTATGGTATAATTAGTTAATAATAACCGTTGGCCTTCGAGCCGGGATCAAAGTGTAGTACCTGTTCCGGCAGATACTGCACTTAAGATAATTTGTACCAGTCAATGGAGGGAAAACCCTCTATACTGGGACAATTATTATTTTTGGTAACCAGAGTGACCCCTTTTAGGGGAGCTGGTTTTTACCTCACATTAAAAACGGCCTTGTGCCTAATTTGCTCAGTGGGGGAGCAAATAAACACCACCTGTTCCGGCAGATACTGCAAGCTATGACTAGATATGACTAGCAAAGACCAGATGTGGAGGCAACCCCACATGCCTGACCTTTAACCAGCTCCCATTTCCCACCTCTCGGGAGCTGGCCCCCTTTTCCCCTTCCCCCTCCCTTCACTCCTCACATTAAAAATCGGCCTTGTGCCTAATTTGCTCGGTGGGAGAGCAAATAAATACCATCTGTTCCGGCAGATACTGCAAGCAAAGACCATATGTGGGGGAAACCCCACATATAAGACCTTGGTCAATGTAGGGGCAACCCTTCATACCAATTGTCACTATCCAGCTCCCCTACTCCCCGGGGAGTTGGTCCCCATTTCCCCTTCACTCCTCACATTAAAAATCGGCCTTGTGCCTAATTTGCTCGGTGGGGGAGAAATAAATACCATCTGTTCCGGCAGATACTGCAAGCTATGACTGGCTATGACTAGCAAAGACCGGATGTTGGGGGAACCCCACATGCCTGACCATTAACCAGCTCCCATTTCCCACCTCTCGGGAGCTGGTCCCCTTTTTCCCTTTCCCCTCCCTTCACTCCTCACATTAAAAATCGGCCTTGTGCCTAATTTGCTCGGTGGGGGGAGCAAATAAATACCATCTGTTCCGGCAGATACTGCAAGCTATGACTAGCTATGACTAGCAAAGACCAGATGTGGGGGCAACCTCACATGCCTGACCTTTAACCAGCTCCCATTTCCCACCTTTCGGGAGCTGGTCCCCTTTTTCCTTCCCCCTCCCTTCACTCGTCACATTAAAAATCGGCCTTGTGCCTAATTTGCTTGGTGGGGGAGCAAATAAATACCATCTGTTCTGGCAGATACTGCAAGCTATGACTAGCAAAGACCAGATGTGGGGGCAACCCCACATGTCTGACCTTTAACCAGCTCCCATTTCCCACCTCTCGGGAGCTGGTCCCCTTTTCCCCTTCCCCCTCCCATCACTCCTCACATTAAAAATCGGCCTTGTGCCTAATTTGGTCGGTGGGGGAGCAAATAAATACCATCTGTTCCGGCAGATACTGCAAGCTATGACTAGCTATGACTAGCTATGACTAGCAAAGACCAGATGTGGGGGCAACCCCACATGCCTGACCTTTAACCAGCTCCCATTTCCCACCTCTCGGGAGCTGATCCCCTTTTCCCCTTCCCCCTCCCTTCACTCCTCACATTAAAAATCGGCCTTGTGCCTAATTTGCTCGGTGGGGGAGCAAATAAATACCATCTGTTCCGGTAGATGCTGCAAGCTATGACTAGCAAAGACCAGATGTGGGGGCAACCCCACATGTCTGACCTTTAACCAGCTCCCATTTCCCACCTCTCGGGAGTAGGTCCCCTTTTCCCCTTCCCCCTCCCTTCACTCCTCACATTAAAAATCGGCCTTGTGCCTTATTTGCTCGGTGGGGGGAGCAAATAAATACCATCTGTTCCGGCAGATACTGCAAGCAAAGACCATATGTGGGGGAAACACCACATATAAGACCTTGGTCAATGTAAGGGCAACCCTTCATACCAATTGTCACTATCCAGCCCCCTACTCCCCGGGGAGTTGGTCCCCATTTCCCCTTCACTCCTCACATTAAAAATCGGCCTTGTGCCTAATTTGCTTGGTGGGGGAGAAAATAAATACCATCTGTTCCGGCAGATGCTGCAAGCAAAGACCAGATGTGGGGCAAACCCCACATGCCTGACCTTAAACCAGCTCTCATTTCCCATCTATCGGGAGCTGGTCCCCTTTTTCCCTTCCCCCTCCCTTCACTCCTCACATTAAAAATTGGCCTTGTGCCTAATTTGCTCAGTGGGGGAGCAAATAAATACCATCTGTTCCGGCAGATGCTGCAAGCTATGACTAGCTATGACTAGCTATGACTAGCAAAGACCAGATGTGGGGGCAACCCCACATGCCATACCATTAACCAGCTCTCGGGAGCTGGCCCCCTTTTTCCCTTCCCCCTCCCTTCACTCGTCACATTAAAAATCGGCCTTGTGCCTAATTTGCTCGGTGGGGGAGCAAATAAATACCATCTGTTCCGGCAGATACTGCAATCAAAGACCCTATGTGGGGGCGACCCCACAGATAAGACCTTGGTCCATGTTGGGGCAACCCTTCATACCAATTGTCACTAACCAGCTCCCCTACTCCCCGGGGAGTTGTTCCCCATTTCCCCTTCAGTCCTCACATTAAAAATCGGCCTTGTGCCTTATTTGCTCGGTGGGGGAGCAAATAAATACCATCTGTTCCGGCAGATACTGCAAGCTATGACTAGCAAAGACCAGATGTGGGGGCAACCCCACATGCCTGACCTTTAACCAGCTCCCATTTCCCACCTCTCGGGAGCTGGTCCCCTTTTTTCCCTTCCCCCTCCCTCACTCCTCACATTAAAAATCGGCCATTGTGCCTAATTTGCTCGGTGGGGGAGCAAATAAATACCATCTGTTCCAGCAGATACTGCAAGCAAAGACTATGTGGGGGCGACCCCACATATAAGATCTTGGTCAATGTAGGGGCAACCCTTCATACCAATTGTCACTATCCAGCTCCTCTACTCCCCGGGGAGTTGGTCCCCATTTCCCCTTAACTCTTCACTTTAAAAATCGGCCTTGTGCCTAATTTGCTCGGTGGGGGAGCAAATAAATACCAACCCTTCATACCAATTGTCACTATCCAGCTCCCCTACTCCCCGGGGAGTTCGTCCCCATTTCCTCTTCACTCGTCACAATAAAAATTGGCCTTGTGCCTTATTTGCTCGATCAGGGAGCAAATAAATACGCCAAAGTGTAGTATCTGTTCCGGCAGATACTGCAAGCAAAGACCATATGTGGGGGCAACCCCACATATAAGACCTTTGTCAATGTAGGGGCAACCCTTCATACCAATTGTCACCATCCAGCTCCCCTACTCCCCGGGGAGTTGGTCCCCATTTCCCCTTCACTCCTCACATTAAAAATCGGCCTTGTGCCTAATTTGCTCGGTGGGAGGGTGAGAAAATAAATACTCCTAAACTGCTGTTGTTTCTTGAGAGATGAGGATTCGATTCATAAGACCTTTATCTAGAAAGACTGTTACTCGTCGTTTAATTAATCAACAACGTTTTAGCTTGAACACCTATAGTGAAGTCACTGATATCCTCCAAGAATTAAGTGTTGCAAACTAACATGTGTCATGGTCTCGAGAAAAAATATTGAACTGTTCATTGCAGTGATGAATCTAAACTTTTAGCTATTCTCAGATGAGAAAAGGTACATTCGTCGAATAGTAGGCGGGGAAGTGTCGCCTGAATGTCTAAAGACAAATGTTAAATTCGGTGGTAGAAGTGGTATGATTTTGGGGATGATACCTGGAGATGTTATGATCGACACTTTATACACACACACACATACATACACACACACACACATATATATATATAAAGAGAGAGAGAGAGATAGATAGATAGATAGACATGTGTGCGTGTGTGTGCATTTTTGTATGTGTGTGTGTTAACTTAGGTATATATATACGAGGGGCGTGCAATAAGTAATGCCCCTGACCCACTTCCCATAGCAGTAGAGCAACAAAACTTGGCACAGTATATAGTCTTTCTCTATATAGGAACCACCCAGAGTTGTGCATTTCTCCCATCGTTTGATGCAGCTCTGGAGACCGTTTTTGTAGAACACCCCAGGTTGGTCCTCCAACCACGATGAGACTTCAGAAATCAAGGTTGCATCATCTGGGAAACGCTTTCCTTTTAAAAACAACTTCATGGCTCGGAAGAGGTGAAAGTCAGAGGGTGCAAGGTCAGGAGAGTAGGGAGGATGGGGGAGGATCTCATAATCACACGCTTGTGCTTCTGATCTGGCGACATGCGAGTTGGTAACCGGAGCGTTGTCCTGCAAGAGGGGGGTGGCTTTGCTAATCTTGCCCCACCTCTTGATTTTGATAGCTTCCCTAAATTTCCTCAAAACTGAAGCATAATAGCATCCTGTAATTGTGGTATCCTTTGCCAGGAAATCTGTCATCACTACTCCGTCCTGGTCGCAGAAGACTGTGAGCATAACATTGCCACCGGAGGGCTGCACCCTTGCCTTCTTTGGAGGTTGTGAGTTCAAGTGCTTCCACTGCATTGACTGGGTTTTGGTCTCTGGATCATAGTGATAGATCCAGGTTTCATCCTGTGTAATCACTCCTTTGAAAAACCTTGACTCATCTTCTTGGCACATCTCCAAATTTATCCTCGAGGACTCGATGCGTTGTCGCTTTTGGAATGGTGTGAGCAACCTGGGAATCCATCTGGCAGACACCTTATGCATATGCCAATGGTCATTAATGATAGTTTCCACAGACCCTGTACTAATCTTGAGATCTTGGGCTATTTGGCGGGTAGTAATGCGCCGATCTTCCAAAATGGCAGCCTCAACTTGACGGACAGATGCCTCATCAATGGCAGAAGGGGGCGACCAGGTCTGGGAGCTGTTTCCACAGACTTCCGGCCATGTTTGAATTCACGATGCCAGCGTTTTTCAAGGTCATACGATGGGGCATTATCACTGCTCGACATTCAACAGGCTCCATTTCACACCTGACTCAGTTCAAACACCTGTAAAACAGAAACCATAATTAGTTCAGAACTGTAATTTACCTCATAATCCATAGAGATATAAATCATTGCACATGCAAAATTTCAGCTAGATCAGACAACTGAAATGGGTCAGGGGCATTACTTATTGGACGCCACTCGTATATGTAAATCTGGAATAAAATTAAACATGGCAGCATTTATTTTGATGTAAATCGTCAAAGTATAGCAAATGTTTCTGACCCAGCTCTAATCTGGCGGGTTTAAATACGACTTCCGTAATATATGTCATTAAGGCCCGTGAGCTGAAAAATGATGTCATCGCTGAGTTCCTAGCAAGCAATATCTATCTAATAGTAAGACTACCGGTAATGAATTTAAAAATCTTACTTAAAAGCCTTAGAAAGCTTTAAAAATTGAAACCAAAGAGAAAATAAGGAACATGATGTATACTGAAACGCATTCAATATTAGAGTAAAGAATTCAACACAGAAAAATTTTGAGTTTATATGTTAAAAGTGATTTAAAATTAAGTTGTTTCATGAATTTTAAAGATTACAATACGTTTATCATTTACTTACACATTACATTTGAGAATTAGAAAAGAAAAGGGCTTTAATGAATATATAAAAAAAATTATGCATCTAAAATTACGCATGTTGAAGTTTAAAATGAACAACAATATTTTATTTTTATAATGAACAACAATATTTTATTTTTAAAACGAACAACAATATTTTAATTTCAAAATGAACAACAATATTTTAAGTTTAAAATGGACAACAATATTTTAATTTTAAAATGAACACCAATATCTTAATTTTAAAATGAATAACAATATTTTAATTTAAATCTGAACGACAATATTTGTTTTTTTAAAACAGACAACAATATTTTAATTTTAAAAAGAACAACAATATTTTAATTTTAAAACGAACAGCAATATTTTAATTTTAAAATGAACAACAATATTTTAATTTTAAAACGAACAATAATATTTTAAGTTTAAAACGAACAACAATAGTAATTTTAATACAAAGAACAATATTTTAATTCTAAAATAAACAACAATATTTTAATTCTAAAACAAACAACAATATTTTAATTTTAAACGGACAACAATATTTTAATTTTAAAACGAACAACAATATTTTAATTTTAAAACGAACAGCAATATTTTAATTTTATAATGAACAACAATATTTTAATTTTAAGACGATCAACAAGATTTTATTTGTAAAACGAACAACAATATTTTAATTCTAAAATAAACAACAATGTTTTAATTTTAAAATTAACAACAATATTTTAATTTTATAATGAACAACAATATTTTAATTTTAAAATAAACAACAATATTTTAATTTTTAAAATGAACAACTATATTTTATTTATAAAATAGACAACAATATTTTAATTTTAAAACAAACAACAATATTTTCATTTTAAAACGAACAACAATATATTTATTCTAAACCGAATAAAAATATTGTAATTTTAAAATGGAAAACAATACTTTAATTTAAAAATGAACAACAATGTTTTAATTTTGAAATGAACAACAATATTTTAAGATTAAAATGAACAACAATATTTGAAGTTTAAACGTAACAACAATATTTTGAGTTTTAAATGAACAATAAGATTTTAATTTTAAAACGAACAACAATGTTTTAATTTACAAATGAAAAATAATATTTTTATTTTAAACTGAACAACAATATTTTAATTTTTACAGAAACAACAATATTTTAATTTTAGATTGAACAACAATATTTTAAGTTTAAACGAACCACAATATTTTAATTTTAAAATTAATAACAATATTTTAATTTTAAAACTAAGAACGATATTTTAATTTTAAACAAACAACAATATTTTAATCTTAATATGAATAACAATATTCTAATTTTAAAACGAACAACAATATTTTAATTTGAAAATGAACAACAATATTTTTATTTTAAAATGAACAAGAATATGTTAATGTTAAAACGACCAACAATGTTTTAATTTTAAAATGAACAACAAGATATATTTTTTTAAATCCAAACATAGATCAATTTTTGTTAATGAAAACAATCAACATTTTAACTAAAACGAACAATAATATGTTAAAAATGAAAACCCACGATAGTTTTATTATGAAAACCAACAATTAATAATTTTTAAAATGAAGACAACAATTAATTAGTTCATCTGAATAACAGACAATACGTTAACAAAGATTTTTAAAAAATTAAATTGAAAAAAATTATGTTAATATAACCGAAGCTTTTTTTTATATAGGAGTCACGCCTTATCAAGGTCACGAGGCCACTCGAGGATAAAGGTTAAAGAGTTTTCAGTATCAGAATCCTAGTAATCATCAGTAGTGGAGATTCGGTAAATTTGTTAATTCAAGAGGAACAGCTCATCAAGAACTTGTTTACATTGGACTTGAAGACGGCCATATTGTAGTCAGCTGGAAAGCAGGCAAATGGAAGACAGTTCCACAGGCGTCCCGTTCTAAGAAAGAAACTTTGTTCATGGAATGTACATTTAGGTTTAGGCACAGATAAAGAATAGGGGAAATTAGTGATAGTGTTTTCAGCTAGACGAGTGTTTCTCGTGGATATTTGGCGAGAGAGGACAATAGATTGGAGCTCAGACGAGCACTTGCCATGAAAATAACGATAAAGCAGAGACAGTAGTGCAGAAATATTAAAACATTACAAAAATCGGGTTTGTTTTACAATCCACATAGATTCGAGAAAATGGTTAAAGAACAAATATACAACAGATAACTATTGCATAAATGTGGCATGAATGTTGCATGTATATAAATGTATATCAAAACACGCTGTTTTTTTAGCATCAAAAATAGTTTAAAAATAAATAAATAAAATTCTGATAGAAATCCACCCAATAATTGTTAGTGCGAAGCTTCCTTAGGCTGAAATTTTATTTCTTTTTATTTATTTTTCCGAATTTTTAACCATTTCTGTCGCTCTTAATACAGCGTATATACGTTTCGATTTTCCTTTCTAATTTCCCAGCTCGACACACGTCCATTTTCCAATCGAATAAATCCTTTAAATGTCGTTAAAACACCCAAAACTTATCAATGTATGTATATTGCTTTCGGTAACATTATTTTAATTATTGGGCATTTTTTTTCGTTTCTTGGTTTCTCTGCTAAATTTCCGAAAACGATTTTGTCATTCAACGTTATCTAATTCCGGTTGTTTCATAAAACACGTGACCAGATTCACATGGCTAGTTTCCATGACGTCACTATATATGACTTTAATGCTTAGGCCATCCAATATTAGAGAGGGGTGTGGTCAAGTCACTCGGTTTTCGGTTTCTATTTTCGCTTTGTTTACTACTGATGAGCTGTTGTTGACGCTGTCGATAAAAGTGTCACCTACTGCCCACTTAAAATAATACAAACACATATTTCATATATAATCAGACAAAGCACTTTTAAAGTGGTGGCCAGTGTTATATGGTAAACAGTTGGATCTCTTATTGAATGAATAACTAAACAAATTAATCATGGATTCATATCTTTTTTTCCGAGGTTACTAGAAACATTTATTCAAACACGAAGTTCCGAGACTTCAGTCCACACCAAGAACAATAATGCCAGGTCACACGCGCATGCAAACAAGCACACGGACACACACACACACAGACACAAATATATATATATATATATATATATATATATATATATATATATATATATATGTATATATAATATATATAATATATATAATATAAATATACATATATATACATATATATACATATATATATACATATATACATATATATACATATATATACAAATATATACATATATATACTTATACATATACATATATATGCATATATATATACATATACATATATATACACATATATATATGTATATGTATATATATAATATATATACATATATATACCCACATATATATACATATATATATATATACATATATATACACATATATATATACATATATATATACATATATATATATATTTATTTATTTATTTCCAACTGGTCAATTACCTCTCTTATTACGAGATCTCTGAAGAGGGGAGCACATCTGTTAGAGACACGTTCAATTGTCTTCACTTCTTTAGTCATTCACTAGGACATCCGGCGATAATGGCGTCTAATATAGGGACAAAGTCGAAGCATAGAATTTCATGAAAACCTTTTTCAACAATCAGTACAAAAAAATGTAGAGTATGATGATTCTGAGATGACTCTTTCGATCAGTTTCCGCTTTATTCCTTCGGTCTACTTTCAGATAGAGTTTGATGTGGCGAGGATATATACGTTTGATTGGTTCCATTGAAAGATTACTGAAGGTCAAGTCTAGGAATAAAGACGAAGAAACTAGGTTAAAATCTCCAATGTTTATGCATATATATATATATATATATATATATATATATATATATATATATACATATATACATATATATATATATATATATATATATATATATATATATATATATATATATATACTAGCATGGGTGCTCGGCGTTGCCCGGGTATTTGGAGATGTATGTTGAGTAAAAAAAAAAAGCGGTCAATTTTTTTCTTGCTTTGACCCCTATTCTGACCCCTTAACATTTATGCTTTTGGGCTCAAATCAAGTTATTAAATTAGAGCCATGTCCAAGAAATCTACATCTAAAATTTCAAGTGTTTAGACCCAAAATTGTCGGAGGGGTTTGGTAGAGTTCTCAAAGGCCAAATCGTTGAACGTTGACCCCTTACTCGCCAAATTTCTGGCCGACAACCGATCACATCAATTTCCCCAAATCTCAGTACCCTGTATATCAAATTTCGAGTCAGTAGACTTAAAATTGACAGAGTTATTGCATATGGAAATGTACACTCACAGACACATGGGTAGACACACAGACAGACAGATACACAGACACGTTCACTTTTATAGATATACTAGCATTTCGGCCCGGCGTTGCCCGGGGGTTTGAAGATGTATGTTGAGCAAAAAAAAAAGCAGTCAATTTTTTTAACTTTGACCCCTATTATGACCCCTTAACATTTATTGCTTGAGGATCAAATCAGGTTATTAAGTTAGATCCATGTCCAAGAAACCTATACCTAAAATTCCAACTGTTTAGACTCAAAATTGTCGGAGCAGTTTGGTAGAGTTCTCAAAGGTCAACTCGTTGAACTTTAACCCCTTTACAGCCAAATTCCTGGGCGAAAACCGATTGCAAAAGTTTTCCCACATCTCAGTACGCTGTCTATTAAATTTTGAGTCTGTAGACTGAATATTGACAGAGTTATTGCGTAGGAAAGTGGACACAGACACACTAACAGACAGACACATTCAGTTTTTTAGATATCTAGATATCTAGATAGATAGATAGATAGATAGATAGATAGATAGATAGATAGATAGAGTAAACAAAAATATATACGTATAGATAAATAATATGGAAACAATTTTGTGTTTCCTGTAAAATTTTACGCAAATATTATGCAAGTATAAATCATGTAGAATATCTGCATGGATATAATTACACGAATAGTTAACTAAAGTTGATTATCACATAAGAAAACCGAAAAAAAACTAATAGGGAATTAATTAAAATGAATGTTTAAAAGAATATGCAAATTTAGCTAGATCTTTTGCTAGTGACTGCAATTCCACAAGCCATATATGAGAAAATTGTATTTTCTTTTTAAATAAATAAAAAATAGGGTTTTAATATGAATATTAATGCACGCAAAAGAAAACAGAATTCATCGGAATCGCTGGAAAAATGGTCGGATCCTTCTATCGATCCAATTAAGGGGTCTCACTGCCGATGCTATTCTCTATCTATATAAGAGCCAGATACGTCCAAGGATGGAATACTGTTGCCAAATATGGGCAGGAGCTGCTAAAAAAAGACTTGTCCTGCCTTGATAGGGTTCAAAATAGACTTCGTGGCCTGGTGGGAGATGTTCTTTTCTCTTCACAGAAACCTCTATCTCACAGAGAGATGTTGCGAGTTTGTCTCTGCTTTATCGTTATTTTCATGGAAAGTGTTCGACTGAGCTTCAACCTATGGTCCCCCCTCGCCAAACTTTCACAAGAAACACTAGACTAGCTGAAAACATTATCAATAATTTCCCCCACTCTTTATCTGTACCTAAACCTAAACATAGATTCCATGATCAAAGCTTCTTTCTTAAAACTGCACGCCTGTGGAATTGTCTTCCGTTTTCCTGCTTTCCAGCTGTCTATATTATGGTTGTCTTCAAGTCAAACGTGAACAGGTTTCTGATGAGCCGTTCCACTTAAGTTAACAAATTTACCGAACTTCCATTACTATCGATTACTATATTGTCCGTTTGACTACTCTACACTCTTTAACCCTTATCCTTGAGTGGCCGATCGGCCTTGATAAGTGGTGACGCCTATGTAATATATATATATATATATATATATATATATATATACATATATATATATGTATGTATGTATGTATGTATACTAGAGATTAAAACATAAAAAAACGTATTTGTATTACTTCACTCAAATTTTTCATGTAGCAGACATGTAAGGTTTGGCCGATTTTGTTGCGGTCCCATTTACGGGCTTTTGATCTACCTTACTGAGGACTACTAGTGTTATGTTGTATTTCTTATGTATTTTTGGCCGATTTTCTATAATTTACACATTGAATTAAGACAAAATTGACACATTGCAACGATTGAATTTTTTCATGTACGTGGACCATTAAGATTTGGCCGATTTTGTTGGGTTCCTATTTACATGCTTTATATCAACTTTATTGAGGAATACTAGTGTTATCTTTAATTCTTATGTATTCTTGTCTAGTTCCTATAATTTAAACATCAAATTAAGACAAAATTGACACATTGAAAAAATTGAATTTTTTCATATACGCGGACCTTAAAGATTTGGCCGATTTTGTTGGGTTCCTATTTACATGCATTATATCAACTTTACTGAGGAATACTAGTGTTATGTTGTATTTCTTATGTATTTTTGGCCGATTTTCTATAATTTAAACATTTAATTAAGCCAAAATTGACACATTGCAAAAATGGAATTTTTTCATGTATGCGGACCTTAAAGATTTGGCCGATTTTGTTGGGTTCCTATTTACATGCATTATATCAACTTTACTGAGGAATACTAGTGTTATGTTGTATTTCTTATGTATTTTTGGCCGATTTTCTATAATTTAAACATTTAATTAAGACAAAATTGACACATTGCAAAAATGGAATTTTTTCATGTACGCGGACCTTAAAGATTTGGCCGATTTTGTTGGGTTCCTATTTACATGAATTATATTAATGTTTAAATTATAGAAAATCGGCCAAAAATACATAAGAAATACAACATAACACTAGTATTCCTCAGTAAAGTTGATATAATGCATGTAAATAGGAACCCAACAAAATCGGCCAAATCTTTAAGGTCCGCGTACATGAAAAAATTCCATTTTTGCAATGTGTCAATTTTGTCTTAATTTAATGTTTAAATTATAGAAAATCGGCCAAAAATACATAAGAAATACAACATAACACTAGTATTCCTCAGTAAAGTGAATATAATGCATGTAAATAGGAACCCAACAAAATCGGCCAAATCTTTAAGGTCCGCGTATATGAAAAAATTCAATTTTTTCAATGTGTCAATTTTGTCTTAATTTAATGTTTAAATTATAGAAAATCGGCCAAAAATACATAAGACATACAACATAACACTAGTATTCCTCAGTAAAGTTAATATAATGCATGTAAATAGGACCACAACAAAATCGGCCAAATCTTTAAGGTCCGCGTACATGAAAAAATTCCATTTTTGCAATGTGTCAATTTTGGCTTAATTAAATGTTTAAATTATAGAAAATCGGCCAAAATACATAAGAAATACAACATAACACTAGTATTCCTCAGTAAAGTGAATATAATGCATGTAAATAGGAACCCAACAAAATCGGCCAAATCTTTAAGGTCCGCGTACATGAAAAAATTCCATTTTTGCAATGTGTCAATTTTGTCTTAATTTAATGTTTAAATCATAGAAAATCGGCCAAAAATACATAAGAAATACAACATAACACTAGTATTCCTCAGTAAAGTGAATATAATGCATGTAAATAGGAATCCAACAAAATCGGCCAAATCTTAAAGGTCCGCGTACATGAAATAATTCCATTTTTGCAATGTGTCAATTTTGTCTTAATTAAGGTTTAAATTATAGAAACTCGGCCAAAAATACATAAGAAATACAACATAACACTAGTATTCCTCAGTAAAGTTAATATAATGCATGTAAATAGGAACCCAACAAAATCGGCCAAATATTTAAGGTCCGCGTACATGAAAAAATTCCATTTTTGCAATGTGTCAATTTTGTCTTAATTTAATGTTTAAATTATAGAAAATCGGCCAAAAATACATAAGACATACAACATAACACTAGTATTCCTAAGTAAAGTGAATATAATGCATGTAAATAGGAACCCAACAAAATCGGCCAAATCTTTAAGGTCCGCGTACATGAAAAAATTTCATTTTTGCAATGTGTCAATTTTGTCTTAATTAAATGTTTAAATTATAGATAATTTGCCAAAAATACATAAGAAATACAACATAACACTAGTATTCCTCAGTAAAGTGAATATAATGCATGTAAATAGGAACCCAACAAAATCGGCCAAATCTTTAAGGTCCGCGTACATGAAAAAATTCCATTTTTGCAATGTGTCAATTTTGTCTTAATTAAATGTTTAAATTATAGAAAATCGGCCAAAAATACATAAGAAATACAACATAACACTTGTATTCCTCAGTAAAGTGAATATAATGCATGTAAATAGGAACCCAACAAAATCGGCCAAATCTTTAAGGTCCGCGTACATGAAAAAATTTCATTTTTGCAATGTGTCAATTTTGTCTTAATTAAATGTTTAAATTATAGAAAATCGGCCAAAAATACATAAGAAATACAACATAACACTAGTATTCCTCAGTAAAGTGAATATAATGCATGTAAATAGGAACCCAACAAAATCGGCCAAATCTTTAAGGTCCGCGTACATGAAAAAATTCCATTTTTGCAATGTGTCAATTTTGTCTTAATTTAATGTTTAAATCATAGAAAATCGGCCAAAAATACATAAGACATACAACATAACACTAGTATTCTTAAGTAAAGTGAATATAATGCATGTAAATAGGAACCCAACAAAATCGGCCAAATCTTTAAGGTCCGCGTACATGAAAAAATTTCATTTTTGCAATGTGTCAATTTTGTCTTAATTAAATGTTTAAATTATAGATAATTTGCCAAAAATACATAAGAAATACAACATAACACTAGTATTCCTCAGTAAAGTGAATATAATGCATGTAAATAGGAACCCAACAAAATCGGCCAAATCTTTAAGGTCCGCGTACATGAAAAAATTCCATTTTTGCAATGTGTCAATTTTGTCTTAATTAAATGTTTAAATTATAGAAAATCGGCCAAAAATACATAAGAAATACAACATAACACTTGTATTCCTCAGTAAAGTGAATATAATGCATGTAAATAGGAACCCAACAAAATCGGCCAAATCTTTAAGGTCCGCGTACATGAAAAAATTTCATTTTTGCAATGTGTCAATTTTGTCTTAATTAAATGTTTAAATTATAGATAATTTGCCAAAAATACATAAGAAATACAACATAACACTTGTATTCCTCAGTAAAGTGAATATAATGCATGTAAATAGGAACCCAACAAAATCGGCCAAATCTTTAAGGTCCGCATACATGAAAAAATTTCATTTTTGCAATGTGTCAATTTTGTCTTAATTAAATGTCTAAATTATAGAAAATCGGCCAAAAATACATAAGAAATACAACATAACACTAGTATTCCTCAGTAAAGTTAATATAATGCATGTAAATAGGAACCCAACAAAATCGGCCAAATCTTTAAGGTCCGCGTACATGAAAAAATTCCATTTTTGCAATGTGTCAATTTTGGCTTAATTAAATGTTTAAATATAGAAAATCGGCCAAAAATACATAAGAAATACAACATAACACTAGTATTCCTCAGTAAAGTGAATATAATGCATGTAAATAGGAACCCAACAAAATCGGCCAAATCTTTAAGGTCCGCGTACATGAAAAAATTCCATTTTTGCAATGTGTCAATTTTGTCTTAATTAAATGTGTAAATTATAGAAAATCGGCCAAAAATACATAAGAAATACAACATAACACTAGTATTCCTCAGTAAAGTGAATATAATGCATGTAAATAGGAACCCAACAAAATCGGCCAAATCTTTAAGGTCCGCATACATGCAAAAATTCCATTTTTGCAATGTGTCAATTTTGTCTTAATTAAATGTTTAAATTATAGAAAATCGGCCAAAAATACATAAGAAATACAACATAACACTAGTATTCCTCAGTAAAGTGAATATAATGCATGTAAATAGGAACCCAACAAAATCGGCCAAATCTTTAAGGTCTGCGTACATGAAAAAATTCCATTTTTGCAATGTGTCAATTTTGTCTTAATTTAATGTTTAAATTATAGAAAATCGGCCAAAAATACAAAAGAAATACAACATCACACTAGTATTCCTCAGTAAAGGGAATATAATGCATGTAAATAGGAACCCAACAAAATCGGCCAAATCTTTAAGGTCCGCGTACATGAAAAAATTCCATTTTTGCAATGTGTCAATTTTGTCTTAATTTGATGTTTATATTATAGAAAATCGGCCAAAAATACATAAGAAATACAACATAACACTAGTATTCTTCAGTAAAGTGAATATAATGCATGTAAATAGGAACCCAACAAAATCGGCCAAATCTTTAAGGTCCGCGTACATGAAAAAATTCCATTTTTGCAATGTGTCAATTTTGTCTTAATTTGATGTTTAAATTATAGAAAATCGGCCAAAAATACATAAGAAATACAACATAACACTAGTATTCCTCAGTAAAGGGAATATAATGCATGTAAATAGGAACCCAACAAAATCGGCCAAATCTTTAAGGTCCGCGTACATGAAAAAATTCAATTTTTGCAATGTGTCAATTTTGTCTTAATTAAATGTTTAAATTATAGAAAATCGGCCAAAAATACATAAGAAATACAACATAACACTAGAGTTCCTCAGTAAAGTGAATATAATGCATGTAAATAGGAACCCAACAAAATCGGCCAAATCTTTAAGGTCCGCGTACATGAAAAAATTCCATTTTTGCAATGTGTCAATTTTGTTTTAATTAAATGTTTAAATTATAGAAAATCGGCCAAAAATACATAAGAAATACAACATAACACTAGTATTCCTCAGTAAAGTGAATATAATGCATGTAAATAGGAACCCAACAAAATCGGCCAAATCTTTAAGGTCCGCGTACATGAAAAAATTCCATTTTTGCAATGTGTCAATTTTGTCTTAATTAAATGTTTAAATTATAGAAAATCGGCCAAAAATACATAAGAAATACAACATAACACTAGTATTCCTCAGTAAAGTGAATATAATGCATGTAAATAGGAACCCAACAAAATCGGCCAAATCTTTAAGGTCCGCGTACATGAAAAAATTCCATTTTTGCAATGTGTCAATTTTGTCTTAATTAAATGTTTAAATTATAGAAAATCGGCCAAAAATACATAAGAAATACAACATAACACTAGTATTCCTCAGTACAAGTAATACAATGCATGTAAATAGGAACCCAACAAAATCGGCCAAATCTTTAAGGTCCGCATACATGAAAAAATTCCATTTTTGCAATGTGTCAATTTTGTCTTAATTAAATGTTTAAATTATAGAAAATCGGCCAAAAATACATAAGAAATACAACATAACACTAGTATTCCTCAGTAAAGTTAATATAATGCATGTAAATAGGAACCCAACAAAATCGGCCAAATCTTTAAGGTCCGCATACATGCAAAAATTCCATTTTTGTAATGTGTCAATTTTGTCTTAATTAAATGTTTAAATTATAGAAAATCGGCCAAAAATACATAAGAAATACAACATAACACTAGTATTCCTCAGTAAAGTGAATATAATGCATGTAAATAGGAACCCAACAAAATCGGCCAAATCTTTAAGGTCCGCGTACATGAAAAAATTCCATTTTTGCAATGTGTCAATTTTGTCTTAATTTGATGTTTATATTATAGAAAATCGGCCAAAAATACATAAGAAATACAACATAACACTAGTATTCTTCAGTAAAGTGAATATAATGCATGTAAATAGGAACCCAACAAAATCGGCCAAATCTTTAAGGTCCGCGTACATGAAAAAATTCCATTTTTGCAATGTGTCAATTTTGTCTTAATTTGATGTTTAAATTATAGAAAATCGGCCAAAAATACATAAGAAATACAACATAACACTAGTATTCCTCAGTAAAGGGAATATAATGCATGTAAATAGGAACCCAACAAAATCGGCCAAATCTTTAAGGTCCGCGTACATGAAAAAATTCAATTTTTGCAATGTGTCAATTTTGTCTTAATTAAATGTTTAAATTATAGAAAATCGGCCAAAAATACATAAGAAATACAACATAACACTAGAGTTCCTCAGTAAAGTGAATATAATGCATGTAAATAGGAACCCAACAAAATCGGCCAAATCTTTAAGGTCCGCGTACATGAAAAAATTCCATTTTTGCAATGTGTCAATTTTGTTTTAATTAAATGTTTAAATTATAGAAAATCGGCCAAAAATACATAAGAAATACAACATAACACTAGTATTCCTCAGTAAAGTGAATATAATGCATGTAAATAGGAACCCAACAAAATCGGCCAAATCTTTAAGGTCCGCGTACATGAAAAAATTCCATTTTTGCAATGTGTCAATTTTGTCTTAATTAAATGTTTAAATTATAGAAAATCGGCCAAAAATACATAAGAAATACAACATAACACTAGTATTCCTCAGTACAAGTAATACAATGCATGTAAATAGGAACCCAACAAAATCGGTCAAATCTTTAAGGTCCGCATACATGAAAAAATTCCATTTTTGCAATGTGTCAATTTTGTCTTAATTAAATGTTTAAATTATAGAAAATCGGCCAAAAATACATAAGAAATACAACATAACACTAGTATTCCTCAGTAAAGTGAATATAATGCATGTAAATAGGAACCCAACAAAATCGGCAAAATCTTTAAGGTCCGCGTATATGAAAAAATTCCATTTTTGCAATGTGTCAATTTTGTCTTAATTAAATGTTTAAATTATACAAAATCGGCCAAAAATACATAAGAAATACAACATAACACTAGTATTCCTCAGTAAAGTTAATATAATGCATGTAAATAGGAACCCAACAAAATCGGCCAAATCTTTAAGGTCCGCGTACATGAAAAAATGCAATTTTTACAATGTGTCAATTTTGTCCTTATTTGATGTTTATATTATAGAAAATCGGCCAAAAATACATAAGAAATACAACATAACACTAGTATTCCTCAGTAAAGTGAATATAATGCATGTAAATAGGAACCCAACAAAATCGGCCAAATCTTTAAGGTACATGAAAAAATTCCATTTTTGCAATGTGCCAATTTTGTCTTAATTTAATGTTTAAATTATAGAAAATCGGCCAAAAATACATAAGAAATACAACATAACACTAGTATTCCTCAGTAAAGGGAATATAATGCATGTAAATAGGAACCCAACAAAATCGGCCAAATCTTTAAGGTCCGCGTACATGAAAAAATTCCATTTTTGCAATGTGTCAATTTTGGCTTAATTAAATGTTTAAATTATAGAAAATCGGCCAAAAATACATAAGAAATACAACATAACACTTGTATTCTTCAGTAAAGTGAATATAATGCATGTAAATAGGAACCCAACAAAATCGGCCAAATCTTTAAGGTCCGCGTACATGAAAAAATTCCATTTTTGCAATGTGTCAATTTTGTCTTAATTAAATGTTTAAATTATAGAAAATCGGCCAAAAATACATAAGAAATACAACATAACACTAGTATTCCTCAGTAAAGTGAATATAATGCATGTAAATAGGAACCCAACAAAATCGGCCAAATCTTTAAGGTCCGCGTACATGAAAAAAAGCAATTTTTACAATGTGTCAATTTTGTCCTAATTTGATGTTTATATTATAGAAAATCGGCCAAAAATACATAAGAAATACAACATAACACTAGTATTCTTCAGTAAAGTGAATATAATGCATGTAAATAGGAACCCAACAAAATCGGCCAAATCTTTAATGTCCGCGTACATGAAAAAATTCCATTTTTGCAATGTGTCAATTTTGTCTTAATTAAATGTTTAAATTATAGAAAATCGGCCAAAAATACATAAGAAATACAACATAACACTAGTATTCCTCAGTAAAAGTAATACAATGCATGTAAATAGGAACCCAACAAAATCGGCCAAATCTTTAAGGTCCGCGTACATGAAAAAATTCCATTTTTGCAATGTGTCAATTTTGTCTTAATTAAATGTTTAAATTATAGAAAATCGGCCAAAAATACATAAGAAATACAACATAACACTAGTATTCCTCAGTAAAGTGAATATAATGCATGTAAATAGGAACCCAACAAAATCGGCCAAATCTTTAAGGTCCGCGTACATGAAAAAATTCCATTTTTGCAATGTGTCAATTTTGTCTTAATTAAATGTTTAAATTATAGAAAATCGGCCAAAAATACATAAGAAATACAACATAACACTAGTATTCCTCAGTAAAGGGAATATAATGCATGTAAATAGGAACCCAACAAAATCGGCCAAATCTTTAAGGTCCGCGTACATGACAAAATTTCATTTTTGCAATGTGTCAATTTTGTCTTAATTAAATGTTTAAATTATACAAAATCGGCCAAAAATACATAAGAAATACAACATAACACTAGTATTCCTCAGTAAAGTTAATATAATGCATGTAAATAGGAACCCAACAAAATCGGCCAAATCTTTAAGGTCCGCGTACATGAAAAAATTCAATTTTTACAATGTGTCAATTTTGTCCTTATTTGATGTTTATATTATAGAAAATCGGCCAAAAATACATAAGAAATACAACATAACACTAGTATTCCTCAGTAAAGTGAATATAATGCATGTAAATAGGAACCCAACAAAATCGGCCAAATCTTTAAGGTCCGCGTACATGAAAAAATTCCATTTTTGCAATGTGCCAATTTTGTCTTAATTTAATGTTTAAATTATAGAAAATCGGCCAAAAATACATAAGAAATACAACATAACACTAGTATTCCTCAGTAAAGGGAATATAATGCATGTAAATAGGAACCCAACAAAATCGGCCAAATCTTTAAGGTCCGCGTACATGAAAAAATTCCATTTTTGCAATGTGTCAATTTTGGCTTAATTAAATGTTTAAATTATAGAAAATCGGCCAAAAAAACATAAGAAATACAACATAACACTTGTATTCTTCAGTAAAGTGAATATAATGCATGTAAATAGGAACCCAACAAAATCGGCCAAATCTTTAAGGTCCGCGTACATGAAAAAATTCAATTTTTGCAATGTGTCAATTTTGTCTTAATTAAATGTTTAAATTATAGAAAATCGGCCAAAAATACATAAGAAATACAACATAACACTAGTATTCCTCAGTAAAGTGAATATAATGCATGTAAATAGGAACCCAACAAAATCGGCCAAATCTTTAAGGTCCGCGTACATGAAAAAAAGCAATTTTTACAATGTGTCAATTTTGTCCTAATTTGATGTTTATATTATAGAAAATCGGCCAAAAATACATAAGAAATACAACATAACACTAGTATTCTTCAGTAAAGTTAATATAATGCATGTAAATAGGAACCCAACAAAATCGGCCAAATCTTTAAGGTCCGCGTACATGAAAAAATTCCATTTTTGCAATGTGTCAATTTTGTCTTAATTAAATGTTTAAATTATAGAAAATCGGCCAAAAATACATAAGAAATACAACATAACACTAGTATTCCTCAGTAAAAGTAATACAATGCATGTAAATAGGAACCCAACAAAATCGGCCAAATCTTTAAGGTCCGCGTACATGAAAAAATTCCATTTTTGCAATGTGTCAATTTTGTCTTAATTAAATGTTTAAATTATAGAAAATCGGCCAAAAATACATAAGAAATACAACATAACACTAGTATTCCTCAGTAAAGTGAATATAATGCATGTAAATAGGAACCCAACAAAATCGGCCAAATCTTTAAGGTCCGCGTACATGAAAAAATTCCATTTTTGCAATGTGTCAATTTTGTCTTAATTAAATGTTTAAATTATAGAAAATCGGCCAAAAATACATAAGAAATACAACATAACACTAGTATTCCTCAGTAAAGTGAATATAATGCATGTAAATAGGAACCCAACAAAATCGGCCAAATCTTTAAGGTCCGCGTACATGACAAAATTTCATTTTTGCAATGTGTCAATTTTGTCTTAATTAAATGTTTAAATTATACAAAATCGGCCAAAAATACATAAGAAATACAACATAACACTAGTATTCCTCAGTAAAGTTAATATAATGCATGTAAATAGGAACCCAACAAAATCGGCCAAATCTTTAAGGTCCGCGTACATGAAAAAATGCAATTTTTACAATGTGTCAATTTTGTCCTTATTTGATGTTTATATTATAGAAAATCGGCCAAAAATACATAAGAAATACAACATAACACTAGTATTCCTCAGTAAAGTGAATATAATGCATGTAAATAGGAACCCAACAAAATCGGCCAAATCTTTAAGGTCCGCGTACATGAAAAAATGCAATTTTTACAATGTGTCAATTTTGTCCTTATTTGATGTTTATATTATAGAAAATCGGCCAAAAATACATAAGAAATACAACATAACACTAGTATTCCTCAGTAAAGTGAATATAATGCATGTAAATAGGAACCCAACAAAATCGGCCAAATCTTTAAGGTCCGCGTACATGAAAAAATGCAATTTTTACAATGTGTAATTTTGTCCTTATTTGATGTTTATATTATAGAAAATCGGCCAAAAATACATAAGAAATACAACATAACACTAGTATTCTTCAGTAAAGTGAATATAATGCATGTAAATAGGAACCCAACAAAATCGGCCAAATCTTTAAGGTCCGCGTACATGAAAAAATTCCATTTTTGCAATGTGTCAATTTTGTCTTAATTAAATGTTTAAATTATAGAAAATCGGCCAAAAATACATAAGAAATACAACATAACACTAGTATTCCTCAGTAAAAGTAATACAATGCATGTAAATAGGAACCCAACAAAATCGGCCAAATCTTTAAGGTCCGTGTACATGAAAAAATTCCATTTTTGCAATGTGTCAATTTTGTCTTAATTAAATGTTTAAATTATAGAAAATCGGCCAAAAATACATAAGAAATACAACATAACACTAGTATTCCTCAGTAAAGTGAATATAATGCATGTAAATAGGAACCCAACAAAATCGGCCAAATCTTTAAGGTCCGCGTACATGAAAAAATTCCATTTTTGCAATGTGTCAATTTTGTCTTAATTAAATGTTTAAATTATAGAAAATCGGCCAAAAATACATAAGAAATACAACATAACACTAGTATTCCTCAGTAAAGTGAATATAATGCATGTAAATAGGAACCCAACAAAATCGGCCAAATCTTTAAGGTCCGCGTACATGAAAAAAAGCAATTTTTACAATGTGTCAATTTTGTCCTAATTTGATGTTTATATTATAGAAAATCGGCCAAAAATACATAAGAAATACAACATAACACTAGTATTCCTCAGTAAAGTGAATATAATGCATGTAAATAGGAACCCAACAAAATCGGCCAAATCTTTAAGGTCCGCGTACATGAAAAAATTCCATTTTTGCAATGTGTCAATTTTGTCTTAATTAAATGTTTAAATTATAGAAAATCGGCCAAAAATACATAAGAAATACAACATAACACTAGTATTCCTCAGTAAAAGTAATACAATGCATGTAAATAGGAACCCAACAAAATCGGCCAAATCTTTAAGGTCCGCGTACATGAAAAAATTCCATTTTTGCAATGTGTCAATTTTGTCTTAATTAAATGTTTAAATTATAGAAAATCGGCCAAAAATACATAAGAAATACAACATAACACTAGTATTCCTCAGTAAAGTGAATATAATGCATGTAAATAGGAACCCAACAAAATCGGCCAAATCTTTAAGGTCCGCGTACATGAAAAAATTCCATTTTTGCAATGTGTCAATTTTGTCTTAATTAAATGTTTAAATTATAGAAAATCGGCCAAAAATACATAAGAAATACAACATAACACTAGTATTCCTCAGTAAAGTGAATATAATGCATGTAAATAGGAACCCAACAAAATCGGCCAAATCTTTAAGGTCCGCGTACATGAAAAAAAGCAATTTTTACAATGTGTCAATTTTGTCCTAATTTAATGTTTATATTATAGAAAATCGGCCAAAAATACATACAAAATACAACATAACACTAGTATTCTTCAGTAAAGTGAATATAATGCATGTAAATAGGAACCCAACAAAATCGGCCAAATCTTTAAGGTCCGCGTACATGAAGAAATTCCATTTTTGCAATGTGTCAATTTTGTCTTAATTTAATGTTTAAATTATAGAAAATTGGCCGAAAATACATAAGAAATACAACATAACACTAGTATTCCTCAGTAAAGGGAATATAATGCATGTAAATAGGAACCCAACAAAATCGGCCACATCTTTAAGGTCCGCGTACATGAAAAAAAGCAATTTTTACAATGTGTCAATTTTGTCTTAATTTGATGTTTATATTATAGAAAATCTGCCAAAAATACATAAGAAATACAACATAACACTAGTATTCCTCAGTAAAGTGAATATAATGCATGTAAATAGGAACCCAACAAAATCGGCCAAATCTTTAAGGTCCGCGTACATGAAAAAATTCCATTTTTGCAATGTGTCAATTTTGTCTTAATTAAATGTGTAAATTATAGAAAATCGGCCAAAAATACATAAGAAATACAACATAACACTAGTATTCCTCAGTAAAGTGAATATAATGCATGTAAATAGGAACCCAACAAAATCGGCCAAATCTTTAAGGTCCGCATACATGCAAAAATTCCATTTTTGCAATAAGTCAATTTTGTATTAATTAAATGTTTAAATTATAGAAAATCGGCCAAAAATACATAAGAAATACAACATAACACTAGTATTCCTCAGTAAAGTGAATATAATGCATGTAAATAGGAACCCAACAAAATCGGCCAAATCTTTAAGGTCCGCGTACATGAAAAAATTCCATTTTTGCAATGTGTCAATTTTGTCTTAATTAAATGTTTAAATTATAGAAAATCGGCCAAAAATACATAAGAAATACAACATAACACTAGTATTCCTCAGTAAAGTGAATATAATGCATGTAAATAGGAACCCAACAAAATCGGCCAAATCTTTAAGGTCCGCGTACATGAAAAAAAGCAATTTTTACAATGTGTCAATTTTGTCCTAATTTGATGTTTATATTATAGAAAATCGGCCAAAAATACATAAGAAATACAACATAACACTAGTATTCCTCAGTAAAGTGAATATAATGCATGTAAATAGGAACCCAACAAAATCGGCCAAATCTTTAAGGTCCGCGTACATGAAAAAATTCCATTTTTGCAATGTGTCAATTTTGTCTTAATTAAATGTTTAAATTATAGAAAATCGGCCAAAAATACATAAGAAATACAACATAACACTAGTATTCCTCAGTAAAAGTAATACAATGCATGTAAATAGGAACCCAACAAAATCGGCCAAATCTTTAAGGTCCGCGTACATGAAAAAATTCCATTTTTGCAATGTGTCAATTTTGTCTTAATTAAATGTTTAAATTATAGAAAATCGGCCAAAAATACATAAGAAATACAACATAACACTAGTATTCCTCAGTAAAGTGAATATAATGCATGTAAATAGGAACCCAACAAAATCGGCCAAATCTTTAAGGTCCGCGTACATGAAAAAATTCCATTTTTGCAATGTGTCAATTTTGTCTTAATTAAATGTTTAAATTATAGAAAATCGGCCAAAAATACATAAGAAATACAACATAACACTAGTATTCCTCAGTAAAGTGAATATAATGCATGTAAATAGGAACCCAACAAAATCGGCCAAATCTTTAAGGTCCGCGTACATGAAAAAAAGCAATTTTTACAATGTGTCAATTTTGTCCTAATTTAATGTTTATATTATAGAAAATCGGCCAAAAATACATACAAAATACAACATAACACTAGTATTCTTCAGTAAAGTGAATATAATGCATGTAAATAGGAACCCAACAAAATCGGCCAAATCTTTAAGGTCCGCGTACATGAAGAAATTCCATTTTTGCAATGTGTCAATTTTGTCTTAATTTAATGTTTAAATTATAGAAAATTGGCCGAAAATACATAAGAAATACAACATAACACTAGTATTCCTCAGTAAAGGGAATATAATGCATGTAAATAGGAACCCAACAAAATCGGCCACATCTTTAAGGTCCGCGTACATGAAAAAAAGCAATTTTTACAATGTGTCAATTTTGTCTTAATTTGATGTTTATATTATAGAAAATCTGCCAAAAATACATAAGAAATACAACATAACACTAGTATTCCTCAGTAAAGTGAATATAATGCATGTAAATAGGAACCCAACAAAATCGGCCAAATCTTTAAGGTCCGCGTACATGAAAAAATTCCATTTTTGCAATGTGTCAATTTTGTCTTAATTAAATGTGTAAATTATAGAAAATCGGCCAAAAATACATAAGAAATACAACATAACACTAGTATTCCTCAGTAAAGTGAATATAATGCATGTAAATAGGAACCCAACAAAATCGGCCAAATCTTTAAGGTCCGCATACATGCAAAAATTCCATTTTTGCAATAAGTCAATTTTGTATTAATTAAATGTTTAAATTATAGAAAATCGGCCAAAAATACATAAGAAATACAACATAACACTAGTATTCCTCAGTAAAGTGAATATAATGCATGTAAATAGGAACCCAACAAAATCGGCCAAATCTTTAAGGTCCGCGTACATGAAAAAATTCCATTTTTGCAATGTGTCAATTTTGTCTTAATTTAATGTTTAAATTATAGAAAATCGGCCAAAAATACATAAGAAATACAACATCACACTAGTATTCCTCAGTAAAGGGAATATAATGCATGTAAATAGGAACCCAACAAAATCGGCCAAATCTTTAAGGTCCGCGTACATGAAAAAATTCCATTTTTGCAATGTGTCAATTTTGTCTTAATTTGATGTTTATATTATAGAAAATCAGCCAAAAATACATAAGAAATACAACATAACACTAGTATTCCTCAGTAAAGTGAATATAATGCATGTAAATAGGAACCCAACAAAATCGGCCAAATCTTTAAGGTCCGCGTATATGAAAAAATTCCATTTTTGCAATGTGTCAATTTTGTCTTAATTAAATGTTTAAATTATAGATAATTTGCCAAAAATACATAAGAAATACAACATAACACTAGTATTCCTCAGTAAAGTGAATATAATGCATGTAAATAGGAACCCAACAAAATCGGCCAAATCTTTAAGGTCCGCGTACATGAAAAAATTTCATTTTTGCAATGTGTCAATTTTGTCTTAATTAAATGTTTAAATTATAGATAATTTGCCAAAAATACATAAGAAATACAACATAACACTAGTATTCCTCAGTAAAGTGAATATAATGCATGTAAATAGGAACCCAACAAAATCGGCCAAATCTTTAAGGTCCGCGTACATGAAAAAAAGCAATATTTACAATGTGTCAATTTTGTCTTAATTTGATGTTTATATTATAGAAAATCGGCCAAAAATACATAAGAAATACAACATAACACTAGTATTCTTCAGTAAAGTTACTATAATGCATGTAAATAGGAACCCAACAAAATCGGCCAAATCTTTAAGGTCCGCGTACATGAAAAAATTCCATTTTTGCAATGTGTCAATTTTTCTTAATTTAATGTTTAAATTATAGAAAATCGGCCAAAAATACATAAGAAATACAACATAACACTAGTATTCCTCAGTAAAGGGAATATAATGCATGTAAATAGGAACCCAACAAAATCGGCCACATCTTTAAGGTCCGCGTACATGAAAAAATTCCATTTTTGCAATGTGTCAATTTTGTCTTAAGAAAATGTTTAAATTATAGATAATTTGCCAAAAATACATAAGAAATACAACATAACACTAGAATTCCTCAGTAAACTGAATATAATGCATGTAAATAGGAACCCAACAAAATCGGCCAAATCTTTAAGGTCCGCGTACATGAAAAAATTTCATTTTTGCAATGTGTCAATTTTGTCTTAATTAAATGTTTAAATTATAGATAATTTGCTAAAAATACATAAGAAATACAACATAACACTAGTATTCCTCAGTAAAGTGAATATAATGCATGAAATAGGAACCCAACAAAATCGGCCAAATCTTTAAGGTCCGCGTACATGAAAAAATTCCATTTTTGCAATGTGTCAATTTTGTCTTAATTTAATGTTTAAATTATAGAAAATCGGCCAAAAATACATAAGAAATACAACATAACACTAGTATTCCTCAGTAAAGTGAATATAATGCATGTAAATAGGAACCCAACAAAATCGGCCAAATCTTTAAGGTCCGCGTACATGAAAAAATTCCATTTTTGCAATGTGTCAATTTTGTCTTAATTAAATGTTTAAATTATAGAAAATCGGCCAAAAATACATAAGAAATACAACATAACACTAGTATTCCTCAGTAAAGGGAATATAATGCATGTAAATAGGAACCCAAAAAATCGGCCAAATCTTTAAGGTCCGCGTACATGAAAAAATTCCATTTTTGCAATGTGTCAATTTTGTCTTAATTAAATGTTTAAATTATAGAAAATCGGCCAAAAATACATAAGAAATACAACATAACACTAGTATTCCTCAGTAAAGTTAATATAATGCATGTAAATAGGAACCCAACAAAATCGGCCAAATCTTTAAGGTCCGCGTACATGAAAAAATTCCATTTTTGCAATGTGTCAATTTTGTCTTAATTTAATGTTTAAATCATAGAAAATCGGCCAAAAATACATAAGAAATACAACATAACACTAGTACCCCTCAGTAAAGTGAATATAATGCATGTAAATAGGAACCCAACAAAATCGGCCAAATCTTAAAGGTCCGCGTACATGAAAAAATTCCATTTTTGCAATGTGTCAATTTTGTCTTAATTAAATGTTTAAATTATAGAAAATCGGCCAAAAATACATAAGAAATACAACATAACACTAGTATTCCTCAGTAAAGTTAATATAATGCATGTAAATAGGAACCCAACAAAATCGGCCAAATCTTTAAGGTCCGCGTACATGAAAAAATTCCATTTTTGCAATGTGTCAATTTTGTCTTAATTAAATGTTTAAATTATAGATAATTTGCTAACAATACATAAGAAATACAACATAACACTAGTATTCCTCAGTAAAGTGAATATAATGCATGTAAATAGGAACCCAACAAAATCGGCCAAATCTTTAAGGTCCGCGTACATGAAAAAATTCCATTTTTGCAATGTGTCAATTTTGTCTTAATTAAATGTTTAAATTATAGATAATTTGCCAAAAATACATAAGAAATACAACATAACACTAGTATTCCTCAGTAAAGTGAATATAATGCATGTAAATAGGAACCCAACAAAATCGGCCAAATCTTTAAGGTCCGCGTACATGAAAAAAAGCAATATTTACAATGTGTCAATTTTGTCTTAATTTGATGTTTATATTATAGAAAATCGGCCAAAAATACATAAGAAATACAACATAACACTAGTATTCTTCAGTAAAGTTACTATAATGCATGTAAATAGGAACCCAACAAAATCGGCCAAATCTTTAAGGTCCGCGTACATGAAAAAATTCCATTTTTGCAATGTGTCAATTTTGTCTTAATTTAATGTTTAAATTATAGAAAATCGGCCAAAAATACATAAGAAATACAACATAACACTAGTATTCCTCAGTAAAGGGAATATAATGCATGTAAATAGGAACCCAACAAAATCGGCCACATCTTTAAGGTCCGCGTACATGAAAAAATTCCATTTTTGCAATGTGTCAATTTTGTCTTAAGAAAATGTTTAAATTATAGATAATTTGCCAAAAATACATAAGAAATACAACATAACACTAGAATTCCTCAGTAAACTGAATATAATGCATGTAAATAGGAACCCAACAAAATCGGCCAAATCTTTAAGGTCCGCGTACATGAAAAAATTTCATTTTTGCAATGTGTCAATTTTGTCTTAATTAAATGTTTAAATTATAGATAATTTGCTAAAAATACATAAGAAATACAACATAACACTAGTATTCCTCAGTAAAGTGAATATAATGCATGTAAATAGGAACCCAACAAAATCGGCCAAATCTTTAAGGTCCGCGTACATGAAAAAATTCCATTTTTGCAATGTGTCAATTTTGTCTTAATTTAATGTTTAAATTATAGAAAATCGGCCAAAAATACATAAGAAATACAACATAACACTAGTATTCCTCAGTAAAGTGAATATAATGCATGTAAATAGGAACCCAACAAAATCGGCCAAATCTTAAAGGTCCGCGTACATGAAAAAATTCCATTTTTGCAATGTGTCAATTTTGTCTTAATTAAATGTTTAAATTATAGAAAATCGGCCAAAAATACATAAGAAATACAACATAACACTAGTATTCCTCAGTAAAGGGAATATAATGCATGTAAATAGGAACCCAACAAAATCGGCCAAATCTTTAAGGTCCGCGTACATGAAAAAATTCCATTTTTGCAATGTGTCAATTTTGTCTTAATTAAATGTTTAAATTATAGAAAATCGGCCAAAAATACATAAGAAATACAACATAACACTAGTATTCCTCAGTAAAGTTGATATAATGCATGTAAATAGGAACCCAACAAAATCGGCCAAATCTTTAAGGTCCGCATACATGAAAAAATTCCATTTTTGCAATGTGTCAATTTTGTCTTAATTTAATGTTTAAATCATAGAAAATCGGCCAAAAATACATAAGAAATACAACATAACACTAGTACCCCTCAGTAAAGTGAATATAATGCATGTAAATAGGAACCCAACAAAATCGGCCAAATCTTAAAGGTCCGCGTACATGAAAAAATTCCATTTTTGCAATGTGTCAATTTTGTCTTAATTAAATGTTTAAATTATAGAAAATCGGCCAAAAATACATAAGAAATACAACATAACACTAGTATTCCTCAGTAAAGTTAATATAATGCATGTAAATAGGAACCCAACAAAATCGGCCAAATCTTTAAGGTCCGCGTACATGAAAAAATTCCATTTTTGCAATGTGTCAATTTTGTCTTAATTAAATGTTTAAATTATAGATAATTTGCTAAAAATACATAAGAAATACAACATAACACTAGTATTCCTCAGTAAAGTGAATATAATGCATGTAAATAGGAACCCAACAAAATCGGCCAAATCTTTAAGGTCCGCGTACATGAAAAAATTCCATTTTTGCAATGTGTCAATTTTGTCTTAATTTAATGTTTAAATTATAGAAAATCGGCCAAAAATACATAAGAAATACAACATAACACTAGTATTCCTCAGTAAAGGGAATATAATGCATGTAAATAGGAACCCAACAAAATCGGCCAAATCTTTAAGGTCCGCGTACATGAAAAAAAGCAATATTTACAATGTGTCAATTTTGTCTTAATTTGATGTTTATATTATAGAAAATCGGCCAAAAATACATAAGAAATACAACATAACACTAGTATTCCTCACTAAAGTGAATATAATGCATGTAAATAGGAACCCAACAAAATCGGCCAAATCTTTAAGGTCCGCGTACATGAAAAAATTCCATTTTTGCAATGTGTCAATTTTGTCTTAATTAAATGTTTAAATTATAGAAAATAGGCCAAAAATACATAAGAAATACAACATAACACTAGTATTCCTCAGTAAAGTTAATATAATGCATGTAAATAGGAACCCAACAAAATCGGCCAAATCTTTAAGGTCCGCGTACATGAAAAAATTCCATTTTTGCAATGTGTCAATTTTGTCTTAATTTAATGTTTAAATTATAGAAAATCGGCCAAAAATACATAAGAAATACAACATAACACTAGTTTTCCTCAGTAAAGTTAATATAATGCATGTAAATAGGAACCCAACAAAATCGGCCAAATCTTTAAGGTCCGCGTACATGAAAAAATGCAATTTTAACAATGTGTCAATTTTGTCCTTATTTGATGTTTATATTATAGAAAATCGGCCAAAAATACATAAGAAATACAACATAACACTAGTATTCCTCAGTAAAGTGAATATAATGCATGTAAATAGGAACCCAACAAAATCGGCCAAATCTTTAAGGTCCGCGTACATGAAAAAATTCCATTTTTGCAATGTGTCAATTTTGTCTTAATTAAATGTTTAAATTATAGAAAATCGGCCAAAAATACATAAGAAATACAACATAACACTAGTATTCCTCATTAAAGGGAATATAATGCATGTAAATAGGAACCCAACAAAATCGGCCAAATCTTTAAGGTCCGCGTACATGAAAAAATTCCATTTTTGCAATGTGTCAATTTTGTCTTAATTTAATGTTTAAATTATAGATAATTTGCCAAAAATACATAAGAAATACAACATAACACTAGTATTCCTCAGTAAAGTGAATATAATGCATGTAAATAGGAACCCAACAAAATCGGCCAAATCTTTATGGTCCGCGTACATGAAAAAATTCCATTTTTACAATGTGTCAATTTTGTCTTAATTTAATGTTTAAATTATAGAAAATCGGCCAAAAATACATAAGAAATACAACATAACACTAGTATTCCTCATTAAAGGGAATATAATGCATGTAAATAGGAACCCAACAAAATCGGCCAAATCTTTAAGGTCCGCGTACATGAAAAAATTCCATTTTTGCAATGTGTCAATTTTGTCTTAATTAAATGTTTAAATTATAGAAAATCGGCCAAAAATACATAAGAAATACAACATAACACTAGTATTCCTCAGTAAAGTTAATATAATGCATGTAAATAGGAACCCAACAAAATCGGCCAAATCTTTAAGGTCCGCGTACATGAAAAAATTCCATTTTTGCAATGTGTCAATTTTGTCTTAATTAAATGTTAAAATTATAGAAAATCGGCCAAAATTACATAAGAAATACAACATAACACTAGTATTCCTCAGTAAAGGGAATATAATGCATGTAAATAGGAACCCAACAAAATCGGCCACATCTTTAAGGTCCGCGTATATGAAAAAATTCCATTTTTGCAATGTGTCAATTTTGTCTTAATTAAATGTTTAAATTATAGATAATTTGCCAAAAATACATAAGAAATACAACATAACACTAGTATTCCTCAGTAAAGTGAATATAATGCATGTAAATAGGAACCCAACAAAATCGGCCAAATCTTTAAGGTCCGCGTACATGAAATATTTCATTTTTGCAATGTGTCAATTTTGTCTTAATTAAATGTTTAAATTATAGATAATTTGCCAAAAATACATAAGAAATACAACATAACACTAGTATTCCTCAGTAAAGTGAATATAATGCATGTAAATAGGAACCCAACAAAATCGGCCAAATCTTTAAGGTCCGCGTACATGAAAAAAAGCAATTTTTACAATGTGTCAATTTTGTCTTAATTTGATGTTTATATTATAGAAAATCGGCCAAAAATACATAAGAAATACAACATAACACTAGTATTCTTCAGTAAAGTGATTATAATGCATGTAAATAGGAACCCAACAAAATCGGCCAAATCTTTAAGGTCCGCGTACATGAAAAAATTCAATTTTTGCAATGTGTCAATTTTGTCTTAATTTAATGTTTAAATTATAGAAAATCGGCCAAAAATACATAAGAAATACAACATAACACTAGTATTCCTCAGTAAAGGGAATATAATGCATGTAAATAGGAACCCAACAAAATCGGCCACATCTTTAAGGTCCGCGTACATGAAAAAATTCCATTTTTGCAATGTGTCAATTTTGTCTTAATTAAATGTTTAAATTATAGATAATTTGCCAAAAATACATAAGAAATACAACATAACACTAGTATTCCTCACTAAAGTGAATATAATGCATGTAAATAGGAACCCAACAAAATCGGCCAAATCTTTAAGGTCCGCGTACATGAAAAAAAGCAATATTTACAATGTGTCAATTTTGTCTTAATTTGATGTTTATATTATAGAAAATCGGCCAAAAATACATAAGAAATACAACATAACACTAGTATTCTTCAGTAAAGTTACTATAATGCATGTAAATAGGAACCCAACAAAATCGGCCAAATCTTTAAGGTCCGCGTACATGAAAAAATTCCATTTTTGCAATGTGTCAATTTTGTCTTAATTTAATGTTTAAATTATAGAAAATCGGCCAAAAATACATAAGAAATACAACATAACACTAGTATTCCTCAGTAAAGGGAATATAATGCATGTAAATAGGAACCCAACAAAATCGGCCACATCTTTAAGGTCCGCGTACATGAAAAAATTCCATTTTTGCAATGTGTCAATTTTGTCTTAATTTAATGTTTAAATTATAGAAAATCGGCCAAAAATACATAAGAAATACAACATAACACTAGTATTCCTCAGTAAAGGGAATATAATGCATGTAAATAGGAACCCAACAAAATCGGCCAAATCTTTAAGGTCCGCGTACATGAAAAAATTCCATTTTTGCAATGTGTCAATTTTGTCTTAATTAAATGTTTAAATTATAGAAAATCGGCCAAAAATACATAAGAAATACAACATAACACTAGTATTCCTCACTAAAGTGAATATAATGCATGTAAATAGGAACCCAACAAAATCGGCCAAATCTTTAAGGTCCGCGTACATGAAAAAATTCCATTTTTGCAATGTGTCAATTTTGTCTTAATTTAATGTTTAAATTATAGAAAATCGGCCAAAAATACATAAGAAATACAACATAACACTAGTATTCCTCAGTAAAGTGAATATAATGCATGTAAATAGGAACCCAACAAAATCGGCCAAATCTTTAAGGTCCGCGTACATGAAAAAATTCCATTTTTGCAATGTGTCAATTTTGTCTTAATTAAATGTTTAAATTAAAGAATATCGGCCAAAAATACATAAGAAATACAACATAACACTAGTATTCCTCAGTAAAGGGAATATAATGCATGTAAATAGGAACCCAACAAAATCGGCCAAATCTTTAAGGTCCGCGTACATGAAAAAATTCCATTTTTGCAATGTGTCAATTTTGTCTTAATTAAATGTTTAAATTATAGAAAATCGGCCAAAAATACATAAGAAATACAACATAACACTAGTATTCCTCAGTAAAGTTAATATAATGCATGTAAATAGGAACCCAACAAAATCGGCCAAATCTTTAAGGTCCGCGTACATGAAAAAATTCCATTTTTGCAATGTGTCAATTTTGTCTTAATTTAATGTTTAAATCATAGAAAATCGGCCAAAAATACATAAGAAATACAACATAACACTAGTACCCCTCAGTAAAGTGAATATAATGCATGTAAATAGGAACCCAACAAAATCGGCCAAATCTTAAAGGTCCGCGTACATGAAAAAATTCCATTTTTGCAATGTGTCAATTTTGTCTTAATTAAATGTTTAAATTATAGAAAATCGGCCAAAAATACATAAGAAATACAACATAACACTAGTATTCCTCAGTAAAGTTAATATAATGCATGTAAATAGGAACCCAACAAAATCGGCCAAATCTTTAAGGTCCGCGTACATGAAAAAATTCCATTTTTGCAATGTGTCAATTTTGTCTTAATTAAATGTTTAAATTATAGATAATTTGCTAAAAATACATAAGAAATACAACATAACACTAGTATTCCTCAGTAAAGTGAATATAATGCATGTAAATAGGAACCCAACAAAATCGGCCAAATCTTTAAGGTCCGCGTACATGAAAAAATTCCATTTTTGCAATGTGTCAATTTTGTCTTAATTTAATGTTTAAATTATAGAAAATCGGCCAAAAATACATAAGAAATACAACATAACACTAGTATTCCTCAGTAAAGGGAATATAATGCATGTAAATAGGAACCCAACAAAATCGGCCAAATCTTTAAGGTCCGCGTACATGAAAAAATTCCATTTTTGCAATGTGTCAATTTTGTCTTAATTAAATGTTTAAATTATAGAAAATCGGCCAAAAATACATAAGAAATACAACATAACACTAGTATTCCTCACTAAAGTGAATATAATGCATGTAAATAGGAACCCAACAAAATCGGCCAAATCTTTAAGGTCCGCGTACATGAAAAAATTCCATTTTTGCAATGTGTCAATTTTGTCTTAATTAAATGTTTAAATTATAGAAAATAGGCCAAAAATACATAAGAAATACAACATAACACTAGTATTCCTCAGTAAAGTTAATATAATGCATGTAAATAGGAACCCAACAAAATCGGCCAAATCTTTAAGGTCCGCGTACATGAAAAAATTCCATTTTTGCAATGTGTCAATTTTGTCTTAATTTAATGTTTAAATTATAGAAAATCGGCCAAAAATACATAAGAAATACAACATAACACTAGTTTTCCTCAGTAAAGTTAATATAATGCATGTAAATAGGAACCCAACAAAATCGGCCAAATCTTTAAGGTCCGCGTACATGAAAAAATGCAATTTTAACAATGTGTCAATTTTGTCCTTATTTGATGTTTATATTATAGAAAATCGGCCAAAAATACATAAGAAATACAACATAACACTAGTATTCCTCAGTAAAGTGAATATAATGCATGTAAATAGGAACCCAACAAAATCGGCCAAATCTTTAAGGTCCGCGTACATGAAAAAATTCCATTTTTGCAATGTGTCAATTTTGTCTTAATTAAATGTTTAAATTATAGAAAATCGGCCAAAAATACATAAGAAATACAACATAACACTAGTATTCCTCAGTAAAGTGAATATAATGCATGTAAATAGGAACCCAACAAAATCGGCCAAATCTTTATGGTCCGCGTACATGAAAAAATTCCATTTTTACAATGTGTCAATTTTGTCTTAATTTAATGTTTAAATTATAGAAAATCGGCCAAAAATACATAAGAAATACAACATAACACTAGTATTCCTCATTAAAGGGAATATAATGCATGTAAATAGGAACCCAACAAAATCGGCCAAATCTTTAAGGTCCGCGTACATGAAAAAATTCCATTTTTGCAATGTGTCAATTTTGTCTTAATTAAATGTTTAAATTATAGAAAATCGGCCAAAAATACATAAGAAATACAACATAACACTAGTATTCCTCAGTAAAGTTAATATAATGCATGTAAATAGGAACCCAACAAAATCGGCCAAATCTTTAAGGTCCGCGTACATGAAAAAATTCAATTTTTGCAATGTGTCAATTTTGTCTTAATTAAATGTTAAAATTATAGAAAATCGGCCAAAATTACATAAGAAATACAACATAACACTAGTATTCCTCAGTAAAGGGAATATAATGCATGTAAATAGGAACCCAACAAAATCGGCCACATCTTTAAGGTCCGCGTATATGAAAAAATTCCATTTTTGCAATGTGTCAATTTTGTCTTAATTAAATGTTTAAATTATAGATAATTTGCCAAAAATACATAAGAAATACAACATAACACTAGTATTCCTCAGTAAAGTGAATATAATGCATGTAAATAGGAACCCAACAAAATCGGCCAAATCTTTAAGGTCCGCGTACATGAAATATTTCATTTTTGCAATGTGTCAATTTTGTCTTAATTAAATGTTTAAATTATAGATAATTTGCCAAAAATACATAAGAAATACAACATAACACTAGTATTCCTCAGTAAAGTGAATATAATGCATGTAAATAGGAACCCAACAAAATCGGCCAAATCTTTAAGGTCCGCGTACATGAAAAAAAGCAATTTTTACAATGTGTCAATTTTGTCTTAATTTGATGTTTATATTATAGAAAATCGGCCAAAAATACATAAGAAATACAACATAACACTAGTATTCTTCAGTAAAGTGAATATAATGCATGTAAATAGGAACCCAACAAAATCGGCCAAATCTTTAAGGTCCGCGTACATGAAAAAATTCAATTTTTGCAATGTGTCAATTTTGTCTTAATTTAATGTTTAAATTATAGAAAATCGGCCAAAAATACATAAGAAATACAACATAACACTAGTATTCCTCAGTAAAGGGAATATAATGCATGTAAATAGGAACCCAACAAAATCGGCCACATCTTTAAGGTCCGCGTACATGAAAAAATTCCATTTTTGCAATGTGTCAATTTTGTCTTAATTAAATGTTTAAATTATAGATAATTTGCCAAAAATACATAAGAAATACAACATAACACTAGTATTCCTCAGTAAACTGAATATAATGCATGTAAATAGGAACCCAACAAAATCGGCCACATCTTTAAGGTCCGCGTACATGAAAAAATTTCATTTTTGCAATGTGTCAATTTTGTCTTAATTAAATGTTTAAATTATAGATAATTTGCTAAAAATACATAAGAAATACAACATAACACTAGTATTCCTCAGTAAAGTGAATATAATGCATGTAAATAGGAACCCAACAAAATCGGCCAAATCTTTAAGGTCCGCGTACATGAAAAAATTCCATTTTTGCAATGTGTCAATTTTGTCTTAATTTAATGTTTAAATTATAGAAAATCGGCCAAAAATACATAAGAAATACAACATAACACTAGTATTCCTCAGTAAAGTGAATATAATGCATGTAAATAGGAACCCAACAAAATCGGCCAAATCTTTAAGGTCCGCGTACATGAAAAAATTCCATTTTTGCAATGTGTCAATTTTGTCTTAATTAAATGTTTAAATTATAGAAAATCGGCCAAAAATACATAAGAAATACAACATAACACTAGTATTCCTCAGTAAAGTGAATATAATGCATGTAAATAGGAACCCAACAAAATCGGCCAAATCTTTAAGGTCCGCGTACATGAAAAAATTCCATTTTTGAAATGTGTCAATTTTGTCCTAATTAAATGTTTAAATTATAGAAAATCGGCCAAAAATACATAAGAAATACAACATAACACTAGTATTCCTCAGTAAAGTGAATATAATGCATGTAAATAGGAACCCAACAAAATCGGCTAAATCTTTAAGGTCCGCGTACATGAAAAAATTCCATTTTTGCAATGTGTCAATTTTGTCTTAATTAAATGTTTAAATTATAGAAAATCGGCCAAAATTACATAAGAAATACAACATAACACTAGTATTCCTCAGTAAAGGGAATATAATGCATGTAAATAGGAACCCAACAAAATCGGCCACATCTTTAAGGTCCGCGTATATGAAAAAATTCCATTTTTGCAATGTGTCAATTTTGTCTTAATTAAATGTTTAAATTATAGATAATTTGCCAAAAATACATAAGAAATACAACATAATACTAGTATTCCTCAGTAAAGTGAATATAATGCATGTAAATAGGAACCCAACAAAATCGGCCAAATCTTTAAGGTCCGCGTACATGAAATATTTCATTTTTGCAATGTGTCAATTTTGTCTTAATTAAATGTTTAAATTATAGATAATTTGCCAAAAATACATAAGAAATACAACATAACACTAGTATTCCTCAGTAAAGTGAATATAATGCATGTAAATAGGAACCCAACAAAATCGGCCAAATCTTTAAGGTCCGCGTACATGAAAAAAAGCAATTTTTACAATGTGTCAATTTTGTCTTAATTTGATGTTTATATCATAGAAAATCGGCCAAAAATACATAAGAAATACAACATAACACTAGTATTCTTCAGTAAAGTGAATATAATGCATGTAAATAGGAACCCAACAAAATCGGCCAAATCTTTAAGGTCCGCGTACATGAAAAAATTCCATTTTTGCAATGTGTCAATTTTGTCTTAATTTAATGTTTAAATTATAGAAAATCGGCCAAAAATACACAAGAAATACAACATAACACTAGTATTCCTCAGTAAAGGGAATATAATGCATGTAAATAGGAACCCAACAAAATCGGCCACATCTTTAAGGTCCGCGTACATGAAAAAATTCCATTTTTGCAATGTGTCAATTTTGTCTTAATTAAATGTTTAAATTATAGATAATTTGCCAAAAATACATAAGAAATACAACATAACACTAGTATTCCTCAGTAAACTGAATATAATGCATGTAAATAGGAACCCAACAAAATCGGCCAAATCTTTAAGGTCCGCGTACATGAAAAAATTCAATTTTTGCAATGTGTCAATTTTGTCTTAATTAAATGTTTAAATTATAGAAAATCGGCCAAAAATACATAAGAAATACAACATAACACTAGTATTCCTCAGTAAAGTGAATATAATGCATGTAAATAGGAACCCAACAAAATCGGCCAAATCTTTAAGGTCCGCGTACATGAAAAAATTCCATTTTTGCAATGTGTCAATTTTGTCTTAATTAAATGTTTAAATTATAGAAAATACGCCAAAAATACATAAGAAATACAACATAACACTAGTATTCCTCAGTAAAGTGAATATAATGCATGTAAATAGGAACCCAACAAAATCGGCCAAATCTTTATGGTCCGCGTACATGAAAAAATTCCATTTTTGCAAAGTGTCAATTTTGTCTAAATTTAATGTTTAAATTATAGAAAATCGGCCAAAAATACATAAGAAATACAACATAACACTAGTATTCCTCAGTAAAGTGAATATAATGCATGTAAATAGGAACCCAACAAAATCGGCCAAATCTTTAATGTCCGCGTACATGAAAAAATTCCATTTTTACAATGTGTCAATTTTGTCTTAATTTAATGTTTAAATTATAGAAAATCGGCCAAAAATACACAAGAAATACAACATAACACTAGTATTCCTCAGTAAAGGGAAGATAATGCATGTAAATAGGAACCCAACAAAATCGGCCACATCTTTAAGGTCCGCGTACATGAAAATATTCCATTTTTGCAATGTGTCAATTTTGTCTTAATTAAATGTTTAAATTATAGAAAATCGGCCAAAAATACATAAGAAATACAACATAACACTAGTATTCCTCAGTAAAGTCAATATAATGCATGTAAATAGGAACCCAACAAAATCGGCCAAATCTTTAAGGTCCGCGTACATGAAAAAATTCCATTTTTGCAATGTGTCAATTTTGTCTTAATTTAATGTTTAAATTATAGAAAATCGGCCAAAAATACATAAGAAATACAACATAACACTAGTATTCCTCAGTAAAGTGAATATAATGCATGTAAATAGGAACCCAACAAAATCGGCCAAATCTTTAAGGTCCGCGTACATGAAAAAATTCCATTTTTGCAATGTGTCAATTTTGTATTAATTAAATGTTTAAATTATAGAAAATCGGCCAAAAATACATAAGAAATACAACATAACACTAGTATTCCTCAGTAAAGTGAATATAATGCATGTAAATAGGAACCCAACAAAATCGGCCAAATCTTTAAGGTCCGCGTACATGAAAAAATTCAATTTTTGCAATGTGTCAATTTTGTCTTAATTAAATGTTTAAATTATAGAAAATCGGCCAAAAATACATAAGAAATACAACATAACACTAGTATTCCTCAGTAAAGTGAATATAATGCATGTAAATAGGAACCCAACAAAATCGGCTAAATCTTTAAGGTCCGCGTACATGAAAAAATTCCATTTTTGCAATGTGTCAATTTTGTCTTAATTAAATGTTTAAATTATAGAAAATCGGCCAAAAATACACAAGAAATACAACATAACACTAGTATTCCTCAGTAAAGTTAATATAATGCATGTAAATAGGAACCCAACAAAATCGGCCAAATCTTTAAGGTCCGCGTACATGAAAGAATTTCATTTTTGCAATGTGTCAATTTTGTCTTAATTAAATGTTTAAATTATAGAAAATAAGCCAAAAATACATAAGAAATACAACATAACACTAGTATTCCTCAGTAAAGTTAATATAATGCATGTAAATAGGAACCCAACAAAATCGGCCAAATCTTTAAGGTCCGCGTACATGAAAGAATTTCATTTTTGCAATGTGTCAATTTTGTCTTAATTAAATGTTTAAATTATAGAAAATAAGCCAAAAATACATAAGAAATACAACATAACACTAGTATTCCTCAGTAAAGGGAATATAATGCATGTAAATAGGAACCCAACAAAATCGGCCAAATCTATAAGGTCCGCGTACATGAAAAAATTCCATTTTTGCAATGTGTCAATTTTGTCTTAATTAAATGTTTAAATTATAGAAAATCGGCCAAAAATACATAAGAAATACAACATAACACTAGTATTCCTCAGTAAAGTGAATATAATGCATGTAAATAGGAACCCAACAAAATCGGCCAAATCTTAAAGGTCCGCGTACATGAAAAAATTCCATTTTTGCAAAGTGTCAATTTTGTCTAAATTTAATGTTTAAATTATAGAAAATCGGCCAAAAATACATAAGAAATACAACATAACACTAGTATTCCTCAGTAAAGTGAATATAATGCATGTAAATAGGAACCCAACAAAATCGGCCAAATCTTTAATGTCCGCGTACATGAAAAAATTCCATTTTTACAATGTGTCAATTTTGTCTTAATTTAATGTTTAAATTATAGAAAATCGGCCAAAAATACATAAGAAATACAACATAACACTAGTATTCCTCATTAAAGGGAATATAATGCATGTAAATAGGAACCCAACAAAATCGGCCAAATCTTTAAGGTCCGCGTACATGAAAAAATTCCATTTTTGCAATGTGTCAATTTTGTCTTAATTAAATGTTTAAATTATAGAAAATCGGCCAAAAATACATAAGAAATACAACATAACACTAGTATTCCTCAGTAAAGTGAATATAATGCATGTAAATAGGAACCCAACAAAATCGGCCAAATCTTTAAGGTCCGCGTACATGAAAATATTCCATTTTTGCAATGTGTCAATTTTGTCTTAATTAAATGTTTAAATTATAGAAAATCGGCCAAAAATACATAAGAAATACAACATAACACTAGTATTCCTCAGTAAAGTCAATATAATGCATGTAAATAGGAACCCAACAAAATCGGCCAAATCTTTAAGGTCCGCGTACATGAAAAAATTCCATTTTTGCAATGTGTCAATTTTGTCTTAATTTAATGTTTAAATTATAGAAAATCGGCCAAAAATACATAAGAAATACAACATAACACTAGTATTCCTCAGTAAAGTGAATATAATGCATGTAAATAGGAACCCAACAAAATCGGCCAAATCTTTAAGGTCCGCGTACATGAAAAAATTCCATTTTTGCAATGTGTCAATTTTGTCTTAATTAAATGTTTAAATTATAGAAAATCGGCCAAAAATACATAAGAAATACAACATAACACTAGTATTCCTCAGTAAAGTGAATATAATGCATGTAAATAGGAACCCAACAAAATCGGCCAAATCTTTAAGGTCCGCGTACATGAAAAAATTCAATTTTTGCAATGTGTAAATTTTGTCTTAATTAAATGTTTAAATTATAGAAAATCGGCCAAAAATACATAAGAAATACAACATAACACTAGTATTCCTCAGTAAAGTTAATATAATGCATGTAAATAGGAACCCAACAAAATCGGCTAAATCTTTAAGGTCCGCGTACATGAAAAAATTCCATTTTTGCAATGTGTCAATTTTGTCTTAATTAAATGTTTAAATTATAGAAAATCGGCCAAAAATACATAAGAAATACAACATAACACTAGTATTCCTCAGTAAAGTTAATATAATGCATGTAAATAGGAACCCAACAAAATCGGCCAAATCTTTAAGGTCCGCGTACATGAAAGAATTTCATTTTTGCAATGTGTCAATTTTGTCTTAATTAAATGTTTAAATTATAGAAAATAAGCCAAAAATACATAAGAAATACAACATAACACTAGTATTCCTCAGTAAAGTTAATATAATGCATGTAAATAGGAACCCAACAAAATCGGCCAAATCTTTAAGGTCCGCGTACATGAAAGAATTTCATTTTTGCAATGTGTCAATTTTGTCTTAATTAAATGTTTAAATTATAGAAAATAAGCCAAAAATACATAAGAAATACAACATAACACTAGTATTCCTCAGTAAAGGGAATATAATGCATGTAAATAGGAACCCAACAAAATCGGCCAAATCTATAAGGTCCGCGTACATGAAAAAATTCAATTTTTGCAATGTGTCAATTTTGTCTTAATTAAATGTTTAAATTATAGAAAATCGGCCAAAAATACATAAGAAATACAACATAACACTAGTATTCCTCAGTAAAGGGAATATAATGCATGTAAATAGGAACCCAACAAAATCGGCTAAATCTTTAAGGTCCGCGTACATGAAAAAATTCCATTTTTGCAATGTGTCAATTTTGTTTTAATTAAATGTTTAAATTATAGAAAATCGGCCAAAAATACATAAGAAATACAACATAACACTAGTATTCCTCAGTAAAGTTAATATAATGCATGTAAATAGGAACCCAACAAAATCGGCCAAATCTTTAAGGTCCGCGTACATGAAAGAATTTCATTTTTGCAATGTGTCAATTTTGTCATAATTAAATGTTTAAATTATAGAAAATAAGTCAAAAATACATAAGAAATACAACATAACACTAGTATTCCTCAGTAAAGGGAATATAATGCATGTAAATAGGAACCCAACAAAATCGGCCAAATCTATAAGGTCCGCCGCGTACATGAAAAAATTCCATTTTTGCAATGTGTCAATTTTGTCTTAATTAAATGTTTAAATTATAGAAAATCGGCCAAAAATACATAAGAAATACAACATAACACTAGTATTCCTCAGTAAAGGGAATATAATGCATGTAAATAGGAACCCAACAAAATCGGCCAAATCTTTAAGGTCCGCGTACATGAAAAAATTCCATTTTTGCAATGTGTCAATTTTGTCTTAATTAAATGTTTAAATTATAGAAAATCGGCTAAAAATACATAAGAAATACAACATAACACTAGTATTCCTCAGTAAAGTGAATATAATGCATGTAAATAGGAACCCAACAAAATCGGCCAAATCTTTAAGGTCCGCGTACATGAAAAAATTCCATTTTTGCAATGTGTCAATTTTGTCTTAATTAAATGTTTAAATTATAGAAAATCGGCCAAAAATACATAAGAAATACAACATAACACTAGTATTCCTCAGTAAAGTGAATATAATGCATGTAAATAGGAACCCAACAAAATCGGCCAAATCTTTAAGGTCCGCGTACATGAAAAAATTCCATTTTTGCAATGTGTCAATTTTGTATTAATTAAATGTTTAAATTATAGAAAATCGGCCAAAAATACATAAGAAATACAACATAACACTAGTATTCCTCAGTAAAGGGAATATAATGCATGTAAATAGGAACCCAACAAAATCGGCCAAATCTTTAAGGTCCGCGTACATGAAAAAATTCCATTTTTGCAATGTGTCAATTTTGTCTTAATTAAATGTTTAAATTATAGAAAATCGGCCAAAAATACATAAGAAATACAACATAACACTAGTATTCCTCAGTAAAGTGAATATAATGCATGTAAATAGGAACCCAACAAAATCGGCCAAATCTTTAAGGTCCGCGTAGATCAAAAGATTCCATTTTTGCAATGTGTAAATTTTGTCTTAATTTAATGTTTAAATTATAGATAATTTGCCAAAAATACATAAGAAATACAACATAACACTAGTATTCCTCAGTAAAGGGAATATAATGCATGTAAATAGGAACCCAACAAAATCGGCCAAATCTTTAAGGTCCGCGTACATGAAAAAATTCCATTTTTGCAATGTGTCAATTTTGTCTTAATTTAATGTTTAAATTATAGAAAATCGGCCACAAATACATAAGAAATACAACATAACACTAGTATTCCTCAGTAAAGTGAATATAATGCATGTAAATAGGAACCCAACAAAATCGGCCAAATCTTTAAGGTCCGCGTACATGAAAAGATTCCATTTTTGCAATGTGTAAATTTTGTCTTAATTTAATGTTTAAATTATAGATAATTTGCCAAAAATAGATAAGAAATACAACATAACACTAGTATTCCTCAGTAAAGTGAATATAATGCATGTAAATAGGAGCCCAACAAAATCGGCCAAATCTTAAAGATCCGCGTACATGAAAAAATTCCATTTTTGCAATGTGTCAATTTTGTCTTAATTAAATGTTTAAATTATAGAAAATCGGCCAAAAATACATAAGAAATACAACATAACACTAGTATTCCTCAGTAAAGGGAATATAATGCATGTAAATAGGAAACCAACAAAATCGGCCAAATCTTTAAGGTCCGCGTACATGAAAAAATTCCATTTTTGCAATGTGTCAATTTTGTTTTAATTACATGTTTAAATTATAGAAAATCGGCCAAAAATACATAAGAAATACAACATAACACTAGTATTCCTCAGTAAAGCTAATATAATGCATGTAAATAGGAACCCAACAAAATCGGCCAAATCTTTAAGGTCCGCGTACATGAAAAAATTCCATTTTTGCAATGTGTCAATTTTGTCTTAATTTAATGTTTAAATTATAGAAAATCGGCCACAAATACATAAGAAATACAACATAACACTAGTATTCCTCAGTAAAGTGAATATAATGCATGTAAATAGGAACCCAACAAAATCGGCCAAATCTTTAAGGTCCGCGTACATGAAAAGATTCCATTTTTGCAATGTGTAAATTTTGTCTTAATTTAATGTTTAAATTATAGTTAATTTGCCAAAAATACATAAGAAATACAACATAACACTAGTATTCCTCAGTAAAGTGAATATAATGCATGTAAATAGGAGCCCAACAAAATCGGCCAAATCTTAAAGATCCGCGTACATGAAAAAATTCCATTTTTGCAATGTGTCAATTTTGTCTTAATTAAATGTTTAAATTATAGAAAATCGGCCAAAAATACATAAGAAATACAACATAACACTAGTATTCCTCAGTAAAGGGAATATAATGCATGTAAATAGGAACCCAACAAAATCGGCCAAATCTTTAAGGTCCGCGTACATGAAAAAATTCCATTTTTGCAATGTGTCAATTTTGTTTTAATTACATGTTTAAATTATAGAAAATCGGCCAAAAATACATAAGAAATACAACATAACACTAGTATTCCTCAGTAAAGTCAATATAATGCATGTAAATAGGAACCCAACAAAATCGGCCAAATCTTTAAGGTCCGCGTACATGAAAAAATTCCATTTTTGCAATGTGTCAATTTTGTCTTAATTAAATGTTAAAATTATAGAAAATCGGCCAAAAATACATAAGAAATACAACATAACACTAGTATTCCTCAGTAAAGTGAATATAATGCATGTAAATAGGAACCCAACAAAATCGGCCAAATCTTTAAGGTCCGCGTACATGAAAAAATTCCATTTTTGCAATGTGTCAATTTTGTCTTAATTTAATTTTTAAATTATAGATAATTTGCCAAAAATACATAAGAAATACAACATAACACTAGTATTCCTCAGTAAAGTGAATATAATGCATGTAAATAGGAACCCAACAAAATCGGCCAAATCTTTAAGGTCCGCGTACATGAAAAAATTCAATTTTTGCAATGTGTCAATTTTGTCTTAATTAAATGTTTAAATTATAGAAAATCGGCCAAAAATACATAAGAAATACAACATAACACTAGTATTCCTCAGTAAAGTTTATATAATGCATGTAAATAGGAACCCAACAAAATCGGCCAAATCTTTAAGGTCCGCGTACATGAAAAAATTCCATTTTTGCAATGTGTCAATTTTGTCTTAATTAAATGTTTAAATTATAGAAAATTGGCCAAAAATACATAAGAAATACAACATAACACTAGTATTCCTCAGTAAAGTGAATATAATGCATGTAAATAGGAACCCAACAAAATCGGCCAAATCTTTAAGGTCCGCGTACATGAAAAAATTCCATTTTTGCAATGTGTCAATTTTGTCTTAATTAAATGTTTAAATTATAGAAAATCGGCCAAAAATACATAAGAAATACAACATAACACTAGTATTCCTCAGTAAAGTGAATATAATGCATGTAAATAGGAACCCAACAAAATCGGCCAAATCTTTAAGGTCCGCGTACATGAAAAAATTCCATTTTTGCAATGTGTCAATTTTGTATTAATTAAATGTTTAAATTATAGAAAATCGGCCAAAAATACATAAGAAATACAACATAACACTAGTATTCCTCAGTAAAGGGAATATAATGCATGTAAATAGGAACCCAACAAAATCGGCCAAATCTTTAAGGTCCGCGTACATGAAAAAATTCCATTTTTGCAATGTGTCAATTTTGTATTAATTAAATGTTTAAATTATAGAAAATCGGCCAAAAATACATAAGAAATACAACATAACACTAGTATTCCTCAGTAAAGTGAATATAATGCATGTAAATAGGAACCCAACAAAATCGGCCAAATCTTTAAGGTCCGCGTACATGAAAAGATTCCATTTTTGCAATGTGTAAATTTTGTCTTAATTTAATGTTTAAATTATAGATAATTTGCCAAAAATACATAAGAAATACAACATAACACTAGTATTCCTCAGTAAAGTGAATATAATGCATGAAAATGGGAGCCCAACAAAATCGGCCAAATCTTAAAGGTCCGCGTACATGAAAAAATTCCATTTTTGCAATGTGTCAATTTTGTCTTAATTAAATGTTTAAATTATAGAAAATCGGCCAAAAATACATAAGAAATACAACATAACACTAGTATTCCTCAGTAAAGTGAATATAATGCATGTAAATAGGAACCCAACAAAATCGGCCAAATCTTTAAGGTCCGCGTACATGAAAAAATTCCATTTTTGCAATGTGTCAATTTTGTTTTAATTACATGTTTAAATTATAGAAAATCGGCCAAAAATACATAAGAAATACAACATAACACTAGTATTCCTCAGTAAAGTGAATATAATGCATGTAAATAGGAACCCAACAAAATCGGCCAAATCTTTAAGGTCCGCGTACATGAAAAAATTCCATTTTTGCAATGTGTCAATTTTGTCTTAATTAAATGTTAAAATTATAGAAAATCGGCCAAAAATACATAAGAAATACAACATAACACTAGTATTCCTCAGTAAAGTGAATATAATGCATGTAAATAGGAACCCAACAAAATCGGCCAAATCTTTAAGGTCCGCGTACATGAAAAAATTCCATTTTTGCAATGTGTCAATTTTGTCTTAATTAAATGTTTAAATTATAGAAAATCGGCCAAAAATACATAAGAAATACAACATAACACTAGTATTCCTCAGTAAAGTGAATATAATGCATGTAAATAGGAACCCAACAAAATCGGCCAAATCTTTAATGTCCGCGTACATGAAAAAATTCCATTTTTGCAATGTGTCAATTTTGTCTTAATTAAATGTTAAAATTATAGAAAATCGGCCAAAAATACATAAGAAATACAACATAACACTAGTATTCCTCAGTAAAGTGAATATAATGCATGTAAATAGGAACCCAACAAAATCGGCCAAATCTTTAAGGTCCGCGTACATGAAAAAATTCCATTTTTGCAATGTGTCAATTTTGTATACATTAAATGTTTAAATTATAGAAAATCGGCCAAAAATACATAAGAAATACAACATAACACTAGTATTCCTCAGTAAAGGGAATATAATGCATGTAAATAGGAACCCAACAAAATCGGCCAAATCTTTAAGGTCCGCGTACATGAAAAAATTCCATTTTTGCAATGTGTCAATTTTGTATTAATTAAATGTTTAAATTATAGAAAATCGGCCAAAAATACATAAGAAATACAACATAACACTAGTATTCCTCAGTAAAGTGAATATAATGCATGTAAATAGGAACCCAACAAAATCGGCCAAATCTTTAAGGTCCGCGTACATGAAAATATTCCATTTTTGCAATGTGTAAATTTTGTCTTTATTTAATGTTTAAATTATAGATAATTTGCAAAAAATACATAAGAAATACAACATAACACTAGTATTCCTCAGTAAAGTGAATATAATGCATGTAAATAGGAACCCAACAAAATCGCCCAAATCTTTAAGGTCCGCGTACATTAAAAAATTCCATTTTTGCAATGTGTCAATTTTGTCTTAATTTAATGTTTAAATTATAGATAATTTGCCAAAAATACATAAGAAATACAACATAACACTAGTATTCCTCAGTAAAGTGAATATAATGCATGTAAATAGGAGCCCAACAAAATCGGCCAAATCTTAAAGGTCCGCGTACATGAAAAAATTCCATTTTTGCAATGTGTCAATTTTGTCTTAATTAAATGTTTAAATTATAGAAAATCGGCCAAAAATACATAAGAAATACAACATAACACTAGTATTCCTCAGTAAAGGGAATATAATGCATGTAAATAGGAACCCAACAAAATCGGCCAAATCTTTAAGGTCCGCGTACATGAAAAAATTCCATTTTTGCAATGTGTCAATTTTGTTTTAATTACATGTTTAAATTATAGAAAATCGGCCAAAAATACATAAGAAATACAACATAACACTAGTATTCCTCAGTAAAGTGAATATAATGCATGTAAATAGGAACCCAACAAAATCGGCCAAATCTTTAAGGTCCGCGTACATGAAAAAATTCCATTTTTGCAATGTGTCAATTTTGTCTTAATTAAATGTTTAAATTATAGAAAATCGGCCAAAAATACATAAGAAATACAACATAACACTAGTATTCCTCAGTAAAGTGAATATAATGCATGTAAATAGGAACCCAACAAAATCAGCCAAATCTTTAAGGTCCGCGTACATGAAAAAATTCCATTTTTGCAATGTGTCAATTTTGTATTAATTAAATGTTTAAATTATAGAAAATCGGCCAAAAATACATAAGAAATACAACATAACACTAGTATTCCTCAGTAAAGTGAATATAATGCATGTAAATAGGAACCCAACAAAATCGGCCAAATCTTTAATGTCCGCGTACATGAAGAAATTCCATTTTTGCAATGTGTCAATTTTGTCTTAATTAAATGTTAAAATTATAGAAAATCGGCCAAAAATACATAAGAAATACAACATAACACTAGTATTCCTCAGTAAAGTTAATATAATGCATGTAAATAGGAACCCAACAAAATCGGCCAAATCTTTAAGGTCCGCGTACATGAAAGAATTTCATTTTTGCAATGTGTCAATTTTGTCTTAATTAAATGTTTAAATTATAGAAAAAAAGCCAAAAATACATAAGAAATACAACATAACACTAGTATTCCTCAGTAAAGGGAATATAATGCATGTAAATAGGAACCCAACAAAATCGGCCAAATCTATAAGGTCCGCGTACATGAAAAAATTCAATTTTTGCAATGTGTCAATTTTGTCTTAATTAAATGTTTAAATTATAGAAAATCGGCCAAAAATACATAAGAAATACAACATAACACTAGTATTCCTCAGTAAAGGGAATATAATGCATGTAAATAGGAACCCAACAAAATCGGCCAAATCTTTAAGGTCCGCGTACATGAAAAAATTCCATTTTTGCAATGTGTCAATATTGTTTTAATTACATGTTTAAATTATAGAAAATCGGCCAAAAATACATAAGAAATACAACATAACACTAGTATTCCTCAGTAAAGTCAATATAATGCATGTAAATAGGAACCCAACAAAATCGGCCAAATCTTTAAGGTCCGCGTACATGAAAAAATTCCATTTTTGCAATGTGTCAATTTTGTCTTAATTAAATGTTTAAATTATAGAAAATCGGCCAAAAATACATAAGAAATACAACATAACACTAGTATTCCTCAGTAAAGTGAATATAATGCATGTAAATAGGAACCCAACAAAATCGGCCAAATCTTTAAGGTCCGCGTACATGAAAAAATTCCATTTTTGCAATGTGTCAATTTTGTATTAATTAAATGTTTAAATTATAGAAAATCGGCCAAAAATACATAAGAAATACAACATAACACTAGTATTCCTCAGTAAAGGGAATATAATGCATGTAAATAGGAACCCAACAAAATCGGCCAAATCTTTAATGTCCGCGTACATGAAGAAATTCCATTTTTGCAATGTGTCAATTTTGTCTTAATTAAATGTTAAAATTATAGAAAATCGGCCAAAAATACATAAGAAATACAACATAACACTAGTATTCCTCAGTAAAGTTAATATAATGCATGTAAATAGGAACCCAACAAAATCGGCCAAATCTTTAAGGTCCGCGTACATGAAAGAATTTCATTTTTGCAATGTGTCAATTTTGTCTTAATTAAATGTTTAAATTATAGAAAATAAGCCAAAAATACATAAGAAATACAACATAACACTAGTATTCCTCAGTAAAGGGAATATAATGCATGTAAATAGGAACCCAACAAAATCGGCCAAATCTATAAGGTCCGCGTACATGAAAAAATTCAATTTTTGCAATGTGTCAATTTTGTCTTAATTAAATGTTTAAATTATAGAAAATCGGCCAAAAATACATAAGAAATACAACATAACACTAGTATTCCTCAGTAAAGGGAATATAATGCATGTAAATAGGAACCCAACAAAATCGGCCAAATCTTTAAGGTCCGCGTACATGAAAAGATTCCATTTTTGCAATGTGTCAATTTTGTCTTAATTAAATGTTTAAATTATAGAAAATCGGCCAAAAATACATAAGAAATACAACATAACACTAGTATTCCTCAGTAAAGTGAATATAATGCATGTAAATAGGAACCCAACAAAATCGGCCAAATCTTTAAGGTCCGCGTACATGAAAAAATTCCATTTTTGCAATGTGTCAATTTTGTCTTAATTAAATGTTTAAATTATAGAAAATCGGATAAAAATACATAAGAAATACAACATAACACTAGTATTCCTCAGTAAAGTGAATATAATGCATGTAAATAGGAACCCAACAAAATCGGCCAAATCTTTAAGGTCCGCGTACATGAAAAAATTCCATTTTTGCAATGTGTCAATTTTGTATTAATTAAATGTTTAAATTATAGAAAATCGGCCAAAAATACATAAGAAATACAACATAACACTAGTATTCCTCAGTAAAGGGAATATAATGCATGTAAATAGGAACCCAACAAAATCGGCCAAATCTTTAAGGTCCGCGTACATGAAAAAATTCCATTTTTGCAATGTGTCAATTTTGTCTTAATTAAATGTTTAAATTATAGAAAATCGGCCAAAAATACATAAGAAATACAACATAACACTAGTATTCCTCAGTAAAGTTAATATAATGCATGTAAATAGGAACCCAACAAAATCGGCCAAATCTTTAAGGTCCGCGTACATGAAAAGATTCCATTTTTGCAATGTGTAAATTTTGTCTTAATTTAATGTTTAAATTATAGATAATTTGCCAAAAATACATAAGAAATACAACATAACACTAGTATTCCTCAGTAAAGTGAATATAATGCATGTAAATAGGAGCCCAACAAAATCGGCCAAATCTTAAAGGTCCGCGTACATGAAAAAATTCCATTTTTGCAATGTGTCAATTTTGTCTTAATTAAATGTTTAAATTATAGAAAATCGGCCAAAAATACATAAGAAATACAACATAACACTAGTATTCCTCAGTAAAGGGAATATAATGCATGTAAATAGGAACCCAACAAAATCGGCCAAATCTTTAAGGTCCGCGTACATGAAAAAATTCCATTTTTGCAATGTGTCAATTTTGTTTTAATTACATGTTTAAATTATAGAAAATCGGCCAAAAATACATAAGAAATACAACATAACACTAGTATTCCTCAGTAAAGTGAATATAATGCATGTAAATAGGAACCCAACAAAATCGGCCAAATCTTTAAGGTCCGCGTACATGAAAAAATTCAATTTTTGCAATGTGTCAATTTTGTCTTAATTAAATGTTAAAATTATAGAAAATCGGCCAAAAATACATAAGAAATACAACATAACACTAGTATTCCTCAGTAAAGTGAATATAATGCATGTAAATAGGAACCCAACAAAATCGGCCAAATCTTTAAGGTCCGCGTACATGAAAAAATTCCATTTTTGCAATGTGTCAATTTTGTCTTAATTAAATGTTAAAATTATAGAAAATCGGCCAAAAATACATAAGAAATACAACATAACACTAGTATTCCTCAGTAAAGTGAATATAATGCATGTAAATAGGAACCCAACAAAATCGGCCAAATCTTTAAGGTCCGCGTACATGAAAAAATTCCATTTTTGCAATGTGTCAATTTTGTATTAATTAAATGTTTAAATTATAGAAAATCGGCCAAAAATACATAAGAAATACAACATAACACTAGTATTCCTCAGTAAAGGGAATATAATGCATGTAAATAGGAACCCAACAAAATCGGCCAAATCTTTAATGTCCGCGTACATGAAGAAATTCCATTTTTGCAATGTGTCAATTTTGTCTTAATTAAATGTTAAAATTATAGAAAATCGGCCAAAAATACATAAGAAATACAACATAACACTAGTATTCCTCAGTAAAGTTAATATAATGCATGTAAATAGGAACCCAACAAAATCGGCCAAATCTTTAAGGTCCGCGTACATGAAAGAATTTCATTTTTGCAATGTGTCAATTTTGTCTTAATTAAATGTTTAAATTATAGAAAAAAAGCCAAAAATACATAAGAAATACAACATAACACTAGTATTCCTCAGTAAAGGGAATATAATGCATGTAAATAGGAACCCAACAAAATCGGCCAAATCTATAAGGTCCGCGTACATGAAAAAATTCAATTTTTGCAATGTGTCAATTTTGTCTTAATTAAATGTTTAAATTATAGAAAATCGGCCAAAAATACATAAGAAATACAACATAACACTAGTATTCCTCAGTAAAGGGAATATAATGCATGTAAATAGGAACCCAACAAAATCGGCCAAATCTTTAAGGTCCGCGTACATGAAAAAATTCCATTTTTGCAATGTGTCAATATTGTTTTAATTACATGTTTAAATTATAGAAAATCGGCCAAAAATACATAAGAAATACAACATAACACTAGTATTCCTCAGTAAAGTCAATATAATGCATGTAAATAGGAACCCAACAAAATCGGCCAAATCTTTAAGGTCCGCGTACATGAAAAAATTCCATTTTTGCAATGTGTCAATTTTGTCTTAATTAAATGTTTAAATTATAGAAAATCGGCCAAAAATACATAAGAAATACAACATAACACTAGTATTCCTCAGTAAAGTGAATATAATGCATGTAAATAGGAACCCAACAAAATCGGCCAAATCTTTAAGGTCCGCGTACATGAAAAAATTCCATTTTTGCAATGTGTCAATTTTGTATTAATTAAATGTTTAAATTATAGAAAATCGGCCAAAAATACATAAGAAATACAACATAACACTAGTATTCCTCAGTAAAGTGAATATAATGCATGTAAATAGGAACCCAACAAAATCGGCCAAATCTTTAATGTCCGCGTACATGAAGAAATTCCATTTTTGCAATGTGTCAATTTTGTCTTAATTAAATGTTAAAATTATAGAAAATCGGCCAAAAATACATAAGAAATACAACATAACACTAGTATTCCTCAGTAAAGTTAATATAATGCATGTAAATAGGAACCCAACAAAATCGGCCAAATCTTTAAGGTCCGCGTACATGAAAGAATTTCATTTTTGCAATGTGTCAATTTTGTCTTAATTAAATGTTTAAATTATAGAAAATAAGCCAAAAATACATAAGAAATACAACATAACACTAGTATTCCTCAGTAAAGGGAATATAATGCATGTAAATAGGAACCCAACAAAATCGGCCAAATCTATAAGGTCCGCGTACATGAAAAAATTCAATTTTTGCAATGTGTCAATTTTGTCTTAATTAAATGTTTAAATTATAGAAAATCGGCCAAAAATACATAAGAAATACAACATAACACTAGTATTCCTCAGTAAAGGGAATATAATGCATGTAAATAGGAACCCAACAAAATCGGCCAAATCTTTAAGGTCCGCGTACATGAAAAGATTCCATTTTTGCAATGTGTCAATTTTGTCTTAATTAAATGTTTAAATTATAGAAAATCGGCCAAAAATACATAAGAAATACAACATAACACTAGTATTCCTCAGTAAAGTGAATATAATGCATGTAAATAGGAACCCAACAAAATCGGCCAAATCTTTAAGGTCCGCGTACATGAAAAAATTCCATTTTTGCAATGTGTCAATTTTGTCTTAATTAAATGTTTAAATTATAGAAAATCGGATAAAAATACATAAGAAATACAACATAACACTAGTATTCCTCAGTAAAGTGAATATAATGCATGTAAATAGGAACCCAACAAAATCGGCCAAATCTTTAAGGTCCGCGTACATGAAAAAATTCCATTTTTGCAATGTGTCAATTTTGTATTAATTAAATGTTTAAATTATAGAAAATCGGCCAAAAATACATAAGAAATACAACATAACACTAGTATTCCTCAGTAAAGGGAATATAATGCATGTAAATAGGAACCCAACAAAATCGGCCAAATCTTTAAGGTCCGCGTACATGAAAAAATTCCATTTTTGCAATGTGTCAATTTTGTCTTAATTAAATGTTTAAATTATAGAAAATCGGCCAAAAATACATAAGAAATACAACATAACACTAGTATTCCTCAGTAAAGTGAATATAATGCATGTAAATAGGAACCCAACAAAATCGGCCAAATCTTTAAGGTCCGCGTACATGAAAAGATTCCATTTTTGCAATGTGTAAATTTTGTCTTAATTTAATGTTTAAATTATAGATAATTTGCCAAAAATACATAAGAAATACAACATAACACTAGTATTCCTCAGTAAAGTGAATATAATGCATGTAAATAGGAGCCCAACAAAATCGGCCAAATCTTAAAGGTCCGCGTACATGAAAAAATTCCATTTTTGCAATGTGTCAATTTTGTCTTAATTAAATGTTTAAATTATAGAAAATCGGCCAAAAATACATAAGAAATACAACATAACACTAGTATTCCTCAGTAAAGGGAATATAATGCATGTAAATAGGAACCCAACAAAATCGGCCAAATCTTTAAGGTCCGCGTACATGAAAAAATTCCATTTTTGCAATGTGTCAATTTTGTTTTAATTACATGTTTAAATTATAGAAAATCGGCCAAAAATACATAAGAAATACAACATAACACTAGTATTCCTCAGTAAAGTGAATATAATGCATGTAAATAGGAACCCAACAAAATCGGCCAAATCTTTAAGGTCCGCGTACATGAAAAAATTCAATTTTTGCAATGTGTCAATTTTGTCTTAATTAAATGTTTAAATTATAGAAAATCGGCCAAAAATACATAAGAAATACAACATAACACTAGTATTCCTCAGTAAAGTGAATATAATGCATGTAAATAGGAACCCAACAAAATCGGCCAAATCTTTAAGGTCCGCGTACATGAAAAAATTCCATTTTTGCAATGTGTCAATTTTGTCTTAATTAAATGTTAAAATTATAGAAAATCGGCCAAAAATACATAAGAAATACAACATAACACTAGTATTCCTCAGTAAAGTGAATATAATGCATGTAAATAGGAACCCAACAAAATCGGCCAAATCTTTAAGGTCCGCGTACATGAAAAAATTCCATTTTTGCAATGTGTCAATTTTGTATTAATTAAATGTTTAAATTATAGAAAATCGGCCAAAAATACATAAGAAATACAACATAACACTAGTATTCCTCAGTAAAGGGAATATAATGCATGTAAATAGGAACCCAACAAAATCGGCCAAATCTTTAAGGTCCGCGTACATGAAAAAATTCCATTTTTGCAATGTGTCAATTTTGTCTTAATTAAATGTTTAAATTATAGAAAATCGGCCAAAAATACATAAGAAATACAACATAACACTAGTATTCCTCAGTAAAGGGAATATAATGCATGTAAATAGGAACCCAACAAAATCGGCCAAATCTTTAAGGTCCGCGTACATGAAAAAATTCCATTTTTGCAATGTGTCAATTTTGTTTTAATTACATGTTTAAATTATAGAAAATCGGCCAAAAATACATAAGAAATACAACATAACACTAGTATTCCTCAGTAAAGTTAATATAATGCATGTAAATAGGAACCCAACAAAATCGGCCAAATCTTTAAGGTCCGCGTACATGAAAGAATTTCATTTTTGCAATGTGTCAATTTTGTCTTAATTAAATGTTTTAATTATAGAAAATAAGCCAAAAATACATAAGAAATACAACATAACACTAGTATTCCTCAGTAAAGGGAATATAATGCATGTAAATAGGAACCCAACAAAATCGGCCAAATCTATAAGGTCCGCGTACATGAAAAAATTCAATTTTTGCAATGTGTCAATTTTGTCTTAATTAAATGTTTAAATTATAGAAAATCGGCCAAAAATACATAAGAAATACAACATAACACTAGTATTCCTCAGTAAAGGGAATATAATGCATGTAAATAGCAACCCAACAAAATCGGCCAAATCTTTAAGGTCCGCGTACATGAAAAAATTCCATTTTTTGCAATGTGTCAATTTTGTCTTAATTAAATGTTTTAATTATAGAAAATCGGCCAAAAATACATAAGAAATACAACATAACACTAGTATTCCTCAGTAAAGTGAATATAATGCATGTAAATAGGAACCCAACAAAATCGGCCAAATCTTTAAGGTCCGCATACATGAAAAAATTCCATTTTTGCAATGTGTCAATTTTGTCTTAATTAAATGTTTAAATTATAGAAAATCGGCCAAAAATACATAAGAAATACAACATAACACTAGTATTCCTCAGTAAAGTGAATATAATGCATGTAAATAGGAGCCCAACAAAATCGGCCAAATCTTAAAGGTCCGCGTACATGAAAAAATTCCATTTTTGCAATGTGTCAATTTTGTCTTAATTAAATGTTTAAATTATACAAAATCGGCCAAAAATACATAAGAAATACAACATAACACTAGTATTCCTCAGTAAAGGGAATATAATGCATGTAAATAGGAGCCCAACAAAATCGGCCAAATCTTAAAGGTCCGCGTACATGAAAAAATTCCATTTTTGCAATGTGTCAATTTTGTCTTAATTAAATGTTTAAATTATAGAAAATCGGCCAAAAATACATAAGAAATACAACATAACACTAGTATTCCTCAGTAAAGGGAATATAATGCATGTAAATAGGAGCCCAACAAAATCGGCCAAATCTTTAAGGTCCGCGTACATGAAAAAATTCCATTTTTGCAATGTGTCAATTTTGTTTTAATTACATGTGTAAATTATAGAAAATCGGCCAAAAATACATAAGAAATACAACATAACACTAGTATTCCTCAGTAAAGTGAATATAATGCATGTAAATAGGAACCCAACAAAATCGGCCAAATCTTTAAGGTCCGCGTACATGAAAAAATTCCATTTTTGCAATGTGTCAATTTTGTCTTAATTAAATGTTAAAATTATAGAAAATCGGCCAAAAATACATAAGAAATACAACATAACACTAGTATTCCTCAGTAAAGTGAATATAATGCATGTAAATAGGAACCCAACAAAATCGGCCAAATCTTTAAGGTCCGCGTACATGAAAAAATTCCATTTTTGCAATGTGTCAATTTTGTATTAATTAAATGTTTAAATTATAGAAAATCGGCCAAAAATACATAAGAAATACAACATAACACTAGTATTCCTCAGTAAAGTGAATATAATGCATGTAAATAGGAACCCAACAAAATCGGCCAAATCTTTAATGTCCGCGTACATGAAAAAATTCCATTTTTGCAATGTGTCAATTTTGTCTTAATTAAATGTTAAAATTATAGAAAATCGGCCAAAAATACATAAGAAATACAACATAACACTAGTATTCCTCAGTAAAGTGAATATAATGCATGTAAATAGGAACCCAACAAAATCGGCCAAATCTTTAAGGTCCGCGTACATGAAAAGATTCCATTTTTGCAATGTGTAAATTTTGTCTTAATTAAATGTTTAAATTATAGAAAATCGGCCAAAAATACATAAGAAATACAACATAACACTAGTATTCCTCAGTAAAGGGAATATAATGCATGTAAATAGGAACCCAACAAAATCGGCCAAATCTTTAAGGTCCGCGTACATGAAAAAATTCCATTTTTGCAATGTGTCAATTTTGTCTTAATTAAATGTTTAAATTATAGAAAATCGGCCAAAAATACATAAGAAATACAACATAACACTAGTATTCCTCAGTAAAGGGAATATAATGCATGTAAATAGGAACCCAACAAAATCGGCCAAATCTTTAAGGTCCGCGTACATGAAAAAATTCCATTTTTGCAATGTGTCAATTTTGTCTTAATTAAATGTTTAAATTATAGAAAATCGGCCAAAAATACATAAGAAATACAACATAACACTAGTATTCCTCAGTAAAGGGAATATAATGCATGTAAATAGCAACCCAACAAAATCGGCCAAATCTTTAAGGTCCGCGTACATGAAAAAATTCCATTTTTTGCAATGTGTCAATTTTGTCTTAATTAAATGTTTTAATTATAGAAAATCGGCCAAAAATACATAAGAAATACAACATAACACTAGTATTCCTCAGTAAAGTGAATATAATGCATGTAAATAGGAACCCAACAAAATCGGCCAAATCTTTAAGGTCCGCGTACATGAAAAAATTCCATTTTTGCAATGTGTCAATTTTGTCTTAATTAAATGTTTAAATTATAGAAAATCGGCCAAAAATACATAAGAAATACAACATAACACTAGTATTCCTCAGTAAAGTGAATATAATGCATGTAAATAGGAGCCCAACAAAATCGGCCAAATCTTAAAGGTCCGCGTACATGAAAAAATTCCATTTTTGCAATGTGTCAATTTTGTCTTAATTAAATGTTTAAATTATACAAAATCGGCCAAAAATACATAAGAAATACAACATAACACTAGTATTCCTCAGTAAAGGGAATATAATGCATGTAAATAGGAGCCCAACAAAATCGGCCAAATCTTAAAGGTCCGCGTACATGAAAAAATTCCATTTTTGCAATGTGTCAATTTTGTCTTAATTAAATGTTTAAATTATAGAAAATCGGCCAAAAATACATAAGAAATACAACATAACACTAGTATTCCTCAGTAAAGGGAATATAATGCATGTAAATAGGAGCCCAACAAAATCGGCCAAATCTTTAAGGTCCGCGTACATGAAAAAATTCCATTTTTGCAATGTGTCAATTTTGTTTTAATTACATGTGTAAATTATAGAAAATCGGCCAAAAATACATAAGAAATACAACATAACACTAGTATTCCTCAGTAAAGTGAATATAATGCATGTAAATAGGAACCCAACAAAATCGGCCAAATCTTTAAGGTCCGCGTACATGAAAAAATTCCATTTTTGCAATGTGTCAATTTTGTCTTAATTAAATGTTAAAATTATAGAAAATCGGCCAAAAATACATAAGAAATACAACATAACACTAGTATTCCTCAGTAAAGTGAATATAATGCATGTAAATAGGAACCCAACAAAATCGGCCAAATCTTTAAGGTCCGCGTACATGAAAAAATTCCATTTTTGCAATGTGTCAATTTTGTATTAATTAAATGTTTAAATTATAGAAAATCGGCCAAAAATACATAAGAAATACAACATAACACTAGTATTCCTCAGTAAAGTGAATATAATGCATGTAAATAGGAACCCAACAAAATCGGCCAAATCTTTAATGTCCGCGTACATGAAAAAATTCCATTTTTGCAATGTGTCAATTTTGTCTTAATTAAATGTTAAAATTATAGAAAATCGGCCAAAAATACATAAGAAATACAACATAACACTAGTATTCCTCAGTAAAGTGAATATAATGCATGTAAATAGGAACCCAACAAAATCGGCCAAATCTTTAAGGTCCGCGTACATGAAAAGATTCCATTTTTGCAATGTGTAAATTTTGTCTTAATTAAATGTTTAAATTATAGAAAATCGGCCAAAAATACATAAGAAATACAACATAACACTAGTATTCCTCAGTAAAGGGAATATAATGCATGTAAATAGGAACCCAACAAAATCGGCCAAATCTTTAAGGTCCGCGTACATGAAAAAATTCCATTTTTGCAATGTGTCAATTTTGTCTTAATTAAATGTTTAAATTATAGAAAATCGGCCAAAAATACATAAGAAATACAACATAACACTAGTATTCCTCAGTAAAGGGAATATAATGCATGTAAATAGGAACCCAACAAAATCGGCCAAATCTTTAAGGTCCGCGTACATGAAAAAATTCCATTTTTGCAATGTGTCAATTTTGTCTTAATTAAATGTTTAAATTATAGAAAATCGGCCAAAAATACATAAGAAATACAACATAACACTAGTATTCCTCAGTAAAGGGAATATAATGCATGTAAATAGGAACCCAACAAAATCGGCCAAATCTTTAAGGTCCGCGTACATGAAAAAATTCCATTTTTGCAATGTGTCAATTTTGTTTTAATTAAATGTTTAAATTATAGAAAATCGGCCAAAAATACATAAGAAATACAACATAACACTAGTATTCCTCAGTAAAGTTAATATAATGCATGTAAATTGGAACCCAACAAAATCGGCCAAATCTTTAAGGTCCGCGTACATGAAAGAATTTCATTTTTGCAATGTGTCAATTTTGTCTTAATTAAATGTTTAAATTATAGAAAATAAGCCAAAAATACATAAGAAATACAACATAACACTAGTATTCCTCAGTAAAGGGAATATAATGCATGTAAATAGGAACCCAACAAAATCGGCCAAATCTATAAGGTCCGCGTACATGAAAAAATTCAATTTTTGCAATGTGTCAATTTTGTCTTAATTAAATGTTTAAATTATAGAAAATCGGCCAAAAATACATAAGAAATACAACATAACACTAGTATTCCTCAGTAAAGGGAATATAATGCATGTAAATAGCAACCCAACAAAATCGGCCAAATCTTTAAGGTCCGCGTACATGAAAAAATTCCATTTTTTGCAATGTGTCAATTTTGTCTTAATTAAATGTTTTAATTATAGAAAATCGGCCAAAAATACATAAGAAATACAACATAACACTAGTATTCCTCAGTAAAGTGAATATAATGCATGTAAATAGGAACCCAACAAAATCGGCCAAATCTTTAAGGTCCGCGTACATGAAAAAATTCCATTTTTGCAATGTGTCAATTTTGTCTTAATTAAATGTTTAAATTATAGAAAATCGGCCAAAAATACATAAGAAATACAACATAACACTAGTATTCCTCAGTAAAGTGAATATAATGCATGTAAATAGGAGCCCAACAAAATCGGCCAAATCTTAAAGGTCCGCGTACATGAAAAAATTCCATTTTTGCAATGTGTCAATTTTGTCTTTATTAAATGTTTAAATTATACAAAATCGGCCAAAAATACATAAGAAATACAACATAACACTAGTATTCCTCAGTAAAGGGAATATAATGCATGTAAATAGGAGCCCAACAAAATCGGCCAAATCTTAAAGGTCCGCGTACATGAAAAAATTCCATTTTTGCAATGTGTCAATTTTGTCTTAATTAAATGTTTAAATTATAGAAAATCGGCCAAAAATACATAAGAAATACAACATAACACTAGTATTCCTCAGTAAAGGGAATATAATGCATGTAAATAGGAGCCCAACAAAATCGGCCAAATCTTTAAGGTCCGCGTACATGAAAAAATTCCATTTTTGCAATGTGTCAATTTTGTTTTAATTACATGTGTAAATTATAGAAAATCGGCCAAAAATACATAAGAAATACAACATAACACTAGTATTCCTCAGTAAAGTGAATATAATGCATGTAAATAGGAACCCAACAAAATCGGCCAAATCTTTAAGGTCCGCGTACATGAAAAAATTCCATTTTTGCAATGTGTCAATTTTGTCTTAATTAAATGTTAAAATTATAGAAAATCGGCCAAAAATACATAAGAAATACAACATAACACTAGTATTCCTCAGTAAAGTGAATATAATGCATGTAAATAGGAACCCAACAAAATCGGCCAAATCTTTAAGGTCCGCGTACATGAAAAAATTCCATTTTTGCAATGTGTCAATTTTGTATTAATTAAATGTTTAAATTATAGAAAATCGGCCAAAAATACATAAGAAATACAACATAACACTAGTATTCCTCAGTAAAGTGAATATAATGCATGTAAATAGGAACCCAACAAAATCGGCCAAATCTTTAATGTCCGCGTACATGAAAAAATTCCATTTTTGCAATGTGTCAATTTTGTCTTAATTAAATGTTAAAATTATAGAAAATCGGCCAAAAATACATAAGAAATACAACATAACACTAGTATTCCTCAGTAAAGTGAATATAATGCATGTAAATAGGAACCCAACAAAATCGGCCAAATCTTTAAGGTCCGCGTACATGAAAAGATTCCATTTTTGCAATGTGTAAATTTTGTCTTAATTTAATGTTTAAATTATAGATAATTTGCCAAAAATACATAAGAAATACAACATAACACTAGTATTCCTCAGTAAAGTGAATATAATGCATGTAAATAGGAGCCCAACAAAATCGGCCAAATCTTAAAGGTCCGCGTACATGAAAAAATTCCATTTTTGCAATGTGTCAATTTTGTCTTAATTAAATGTTTAAATTATAGAAAATCGGCCAAAAATACATAAGAAATACAACATAACACTAGTATTCCTCAGTAAAGGGAATATAATGCATGTAAATAGGAACCCAACAAAATCGGCCAAATCTTTAAGGTCCGCGTACATGAAAAAATTCCATTTTTGCAATGTGTCAATTTTGTTTTAATTACATGTTTAAATTATAGAAAATCGGCCAAAAATACATAAGAAATACAACATAACACTAGTATTCCTCAGTAAAGTGAATATAATGCATGTAAATAGGAACCCAACAAAATCGGCCAAATCTTTAAGGTCCGCGTACATGAAAAAATTCCATTTTTGCAATGTGTAAATTTTGTCTTAATTAAATTTTTAAATTATAGAAAATCAGCCAAAAATACATAAGAAATACAACATAACACTAGTATTCCTCAGTAAAGTGAATATAATGCATGTAAATAGGAACCCAACAAAATCGGCCAAATCTTTAAGGTCCGCGTACATGAAAATATTTCATTTTTGCAATGTGTCAATTTTGTCTTAATTTAATGTTTAAATCATAGAAAATCGGCCAAAATTACATAAGAAATACAACATAACACTAGTATTCCTCAGTAAAGGGAATATAATGCATGTAAATAGGAACCCAACAAAATCGGCCAAATCTTTAAGGTCCGCGTACATGAAAAAATTCCATTTTTGCAATGTGTCAATTTTGTCTTAATTAAATGTTTAAATTATAGAAAATCGGCCAAAAATACATAAGAAATACAACATAACACTAGTATTCCTCAGTAAAGTGAATATAATGCATGTAAATAGGAACCCAACAAAATCGGCCAAATCTTTAAGGTCCGCGTACATGAAAAAATTCCATTTTTGCAATGTGTCAATTTTGTATTAATTAAATGTTTAAATTATAGAAAATCGGCCAAAAATACATAAGAAATACAACATAACACTAGTATTCCTCAGTAAAGGGAATATAATGCATGTAAATAGGAACCCAACAAAATCGGCCAAATCTTTAAGGTCCGCGTACATGAAAAAATTCCATTTTTGCAATGTGTCAATTTTGTCTTAATTAAATGTTTAAATTATAGAAAATCGGCCAAAAATACATAAGAAATACAACATAACACTAGTATTCCTCAGTAAAGTGAATATAAGGCATGTAAATAGGAACCCAACAAAATCGGCCAAATCTTTAAGGTCCGCGTACATGAAAAAATTCCATTTTTGCAATGTGTCAATTTTGTCTTAATTAAATGTTTAAATTATAGAAAATCGGCAAAAAATACATAAGAAATACAACATAACACTAGTATTCCTCAGTAAAGTGAATATAATGCATGTAAATAGGAACCCAACAAAATCGGCCAAATCTTTAAGGTCCGCGTACATGAAAGAAATTCATTTTTGCAATGTGTCAATTTTGTCTTAATTAAATGTTTAAATCATAGAAAATCGGCCAAAAATACATAAGAAATACAACATAACACTAGTATTCCTCAGTAAAGGGAATATAATGCATGTAAATAGGAGCCCAACAAAATCGGCCAAATCTTAAAGGTCCGCGTACATGAAAAAATTCCATTTTTGCAATGTGTCAATTTTGTCTTAATTAAATGTTTAAATTATAGAAAATCGGCCAAAAATACATAAGAAATACAACATAACACTAGTATTCCTCAGTAAAGGGAATATAATGCATGTAAATAGGAGCCCAACAAAATCGGCCAAATCTTTAAGGTCCGCGTACATGAAAAAATTCCATTTTTGCAATGTGTCAATTTTGTTTTAATTACATGTGTAAATTATAGAAAATCGGCCAAAAATACATAAGAAATACAACATAACACTAGTATTCCTCAGTAAAGTGAATATAATGCATGTAAATAGGAACCCAACAAAATCGGCCAAATCTTTAAGGTCCGCGTACATGAAAAAATTCCATTTTTGCAATGTGTCAATTTTGTCTTAATTAAATGTTAAAATTATAGAAAATCGGCCAAAAATACATAAGAAATACAACATAACACTAGTATTCCTCAGTAAAGTGAATATAATGCATGTAAATAGGAACCCAACAAAATCGGCCAAATCTTTAAGGTCCGCGTACATGAAAAAATTCCATTTTTGCAATGTGTCAATTTTGTATTAATTAAATGTTTAAATTATAGAAAATCGGCCAAAAATACATAAGAAATACAACATAACACTAGTATTCCTCAGTAAAGTGAATATAATGCATGTAAATAGGAACCCAACAAAATCGGCCAAATCTTTAATGTCCGCGTACATGAAAAAATTCCATTTTTGCAATGTGTCAATTTTGTCTTAATTAAATGTTAAAATTATAGAAAATCGGCCAAAAATACATAAGAAATACAACATAACACTAGTATTCCTCAGTAAAGTGAATATAATGCATGTAAATAGGAACCCAACAAAATCGGCCAAATCTTTAAGGTCCGCGTACATGAAAAGATTCCATTTTTGCAATGTGTAAATTTTGTCTTAATTTAATGTTTAAATTATAGATAATTTGCCAAAAATACATAAGAAATACAACATAACACTAGTATTCCTCAGTAAAGTGAATATAATGCATGTAAATAGGAGCCCAACAAAATCGGCCAAATCTTAAAGGTCCGCGTACATGAAAAAATTCCATTTTTGCAATGTGTCAATTTTGTCTTAATTAAATGTTTAAATTATAGAAAATCGGCCAAAAATACATAAGAAATACAACATAACACTAGTATTCCTCAGTAAAGGGAATATAATGCATGTAAATAGGAACCCAACAAAATCGGCCAAATCTTTAAGGTCCGCGTACATGAAAAAATTCCATTTTTGCAATGTGTCAATTTTGTTTTAATTACATGTTTAAATTATAGAAAATCGGCCAAAAATACATAAGAAATACAACATAACACTAGTATTCCTCAGTAAAGTGAATATAATGCATGTAAATAGGAACCCAACAAAATCGGCCAAATCTTTAAGGTCCGCGTACATGAAAAAATTCCATTTTTGCAATGTGTCAATTTTGTCTTAATTAAATGTTTAAATTATAGAAAATCAGCCAAAAATACATAAGAAATACAACATAACACTAGTATTCCTCAGTAAAGTGAATATAATGCATGTAAATAGGAACCCAACAAAATCGGCCAAATCTTTAAGGTCCGCGTACATGAAAATATTTCATTTTTGCAATGTGTCAATTTTGTCTTAATTTAATGTTTAAATCATAGAAAATCGGCCAAAATTACATAAGAAATACAACATAACACTAGTATTCCTCAGTAAAGGGAATATAATGCATGTAAATAGGAACCCAACAAAATCGGCCAAATCTTTAAGGTCCGCGTACATGAAAAAATTCCATTTTTGCAATGTGTCAATTTTGTCTTAATTAAATGTTTAAATTATAGAAAATCGGCCAAAAATACATAAGAAATACAACATAACACTAGTATTCCTCAGTAAAGTGAATATAATGCATGTAAATAGGAACCCAACAAAATCGGCCAAATCTTTAAGGTCCGCGTACATGAAAAAATTCAATTTTTGCAATGTGTCAATTTTGTATTAATTAAATGTTTAAATTATAGAAAATCGGCCAAAAATACATAAGAAATACAACATAACACTAGTATTCCTGAGTAAAGGGAATATAATGCATGTAAATAGGAACCCAACAAAATCGGCCAAATCTTTAAGGTCCGCGTACATGAAAAAATTCCATTTTTGCAATGTGTCAATTTTGTCTTAATTAAATGTTTAAATTATAGAAAATCGGCCAAAAATACATAAGAAATACAACATAACACTAGTATTCCTCAGTAAAGTGAATATAAGGCATGTAAATAGGAACCCAACAAAATCGGCCAAATCTTTAAGGTCCGCGTACATGAAAAAATTCCATTTTTGCAATGTGTCAATTTTGTCTTAATTAAATGTTTAAATTATAGAAAATCGGCAAAAAATACATAAGAAATACAACATAACACTAGTATTCCTCAGTAAAGTGAATATAATGCATGTAAATAGGAACCCAACAAAATCGGCCAAATCTTTAAGGTCCGCGTACATGAAAGAAATTCATTTTTGCAATGTGTCAATTTTGTCTTAATTAAATGTTTAAATCATAGAAAATCGGCCAAAAATACATAAGAAATACAACATAACACTAGTATTCCTCAGTAAAGGGAATATAATGCATGTAAATAGGAACCCAACAAAATCGGCCAAATCATGAAAAAATTCCATTTTTGCAATGTGTCAATTTTGTCTTAATTAAATGTTAAAATTATAGAAAATCGGCCAAAAATACTTAAGAAATACAACATAACACTAGTATTCCTCAGTAAAGGGAATATAATGCATGTAAATAGGAACCCAACAAAATCGGCCAAATCTTTAAGGTCCGCGTACATGAAAAAATTCCATTTTTGCAATGTGTCAATTTTGTATTAATTAAATGTTTAAATTATAGAAAATCGGCCAAAAATACATAAGAAATACAACATAACACTAGTATTCCTCAGTAAAGGGAATATAATGCATGTAAATAGGAACCCAACAAAATCGGCCAAATCTTTAAGGTCCGCGTACATGAAAAAATTCCATTTTTGCAATGTGTCAATTTTGTCTTAATTAAATGTTTAAATTATAGAAAATCGGCCAAAAATACATAAGAAATACAACATAACACTAGTATTCCTCAGTAAAGTGAATATAAGGCATGTAAATAGGAACCCAACAAAATCGGCCAAATCTTTAAGGTCCGCGTACATGAAAAAATTCCATTTTTGCAATGTGTCAATTTTGTCTTAATTAAATGTTTAAATTATAGAAAATCGGCCAAAAATACATAAGAAATACAACATAACACTAGTATTCCTCAGTAAAGGGAATATAATGCATGTAAATAGGAACCCAACAAAATCGGCCAAATCTTAAAGGTCCCTTACATGAAAAAATTCCATTTTTGCAATGTGTCAATTTTGTTTTAATTAAATGTTTTAATTATAGAAAATCGGCCAAAAATACATAAGAAATACAACATAACACTAGTATTCCTCAGTAAAGTGAATATAATGCATGTAAATAGGAACCCAACAAAATCGGCCAAATCTTTAAGGTCCGCGTACATGAAAAAATTCCATTTTTGCAATGTGTCAATTTTGTCTTAATTAAATGTTAAAATTATAGAAAATCGGCCAAAAATACATAAGAAATACAACATAACACTAGTATTCCTCAGTAAAGTGAATATAATGCATGTAAATAGGAACCCAACAAAATCGGCCAAATCTTTAAGGTCCGCGTACATGAAAAAATTTCATTTTTGCAATGTGTCAATTTTGTCTTAATTAAATGTTTAAATTATAGAAAATCGGCCAAAAATACATAAGAAATACAACATAACACTAGTATTCCTCAGTAAAGGGAATATAATGCATGTAAATAGGAACCCAACAAAATCGGCCAAATCTTTAAGGTCCGCGTACATGAAAAAATTCCATTTTTGCAATGTGTCAATTTTGTCTTAATTAAATGTTTAAATCATAGAAAATCGGCCAAAAATACATAAGAAATACAACATAACACTAGTATTCCTCAGTAAAGTGAATATAATGCATGTAAATAGGAACCCAACAAAATCGGCCAAATCTTTAAGGTCCGCGTACATGAAAGAATTTCATTTTTGCAATGTGTCAATTTTGTCTTAATTAAATGTTTAAATTATAGAAAATCGACCAAAAATACATAAGAAATACAACATAACACTAGTATTCCTCAGTAAAGGGAATATAATGCATGTAAATAGGCACCCAACAAAATCGGCCAAATCTTTAAGGTCCGCGTACATGAAAAAATTCCATTTTTGCAATGTGTCAATTTTGTCTTAATTAAATGTTTAAATTATAGAAAATCGGCCAAAAATACATAAGAAATACAACATAACACTAGTATTCCTCAGTAAAGTGAATATTATGCATGTAAATAGGAACCCAACAAAATCGGCCAAATCTTTAAGGTCCGCGTACATGAAAAAATTCCATTTTTGCAATGTGTCAATTTTGTCTTAATTAAATGTTTAAATTATAGAAAATCGGCCAAAAATACATAAGAAATACAACATAACACTAGTATTCCTCAGTAAAGTGAATATAATGCATGTAAATAGGAACCCAACAAAATCGGCCAAATCTTTAAGGTCCGCGTACATGAAAAAATTCCATTTTTGCAATGTGTCAATTTTGTATTAATTAAATGTTTAAATTATAGAAAATCGGCCAAAAATACATAAGAAATACAACATAACACTAGTATTGCTCAGTAAAGTGAATATAATGCATGTAAATAGGAACCCAACAAAATCGGCCAAATCTTTAAGGTCCGCGTACATGAAAAAATTCCATTTTTGCAATGTGTCAATTTTGTCTTAATTAAATGTTTAAATTATAGAAAATCGGCCAAAAATACATAAGAAATACAACATAACACTAGTATTCCTCAGTAAAGGGAATATAATGCATGTAAATAGGAACCCAACAAAATCGGCCAAATCTTTAAGGTCCGCGTACATGAAAAAATTCCATTTTTGCAATGTGTCAATTTTGTCTTAATTTAATGTTTAAATTATAGATAATTTGCCAAAAATACATAAGAAATACAACATAACACTAGTATTCCTCAGTAAAGTGAATATAATGCATGTAAATAGGAACCCAACAAAATTGGCCAAATCTTAAAGGTCCGCGTACATGAAAAAATTCCATTTTTGCAATGTGTCAATTTTGTTTTAATTAAATGTTTAAATTATAGAAAATCGGCCAAAAATACATAAGAAATACAACATAACACTAGTATTCCTCAGTAAAGTGAATATAATGCATGTAAATAGGAACCCAACAAAATCGGCCAAATCTTTAAGGTCCGCGTACATGAAAAAATTCCATTTTTGCAATGTGTCAATTTTGTATTAATTAAATGTTTAAATTATAGAAAATCGGCCAAAAATACATAAGAAATACAACATAACACTAGTATTCCTCAGTAAAGTGAATATAATGCATGTAAATAGGAACCCAACAAAATCGGCCAAATCTTTAAGGTCCGCGTACATGAAAAAATTTCATTTTTGCAATGTGTCAATTTTGTCTTAATTAAATGTTTAAATTATAGAAAATCGGCCAAAAATACATAAGAAATACAACATAACACTAGTATTCCTCAGTAAAGTGAATATAATGCATGTAAATAGGAACCCAACAAAATCGGCCAAATCTTTAAGGTCCGCGTACATGAAAAAATTCCATTTTTGCAATGTGTCAATTTTGTATTAATTAAATGTTTAAATTATAGAAAATCGGCCAAAAATACATAAGAAATACAACATAACACTAGTATTGCTCAGTAAAGTGAATATAATGCATGTAAATAGGAACCCAACAAAATCGGCCAAATCTTTAAGGTCCGCGTACATGAAAAAATTCCATTTTTGCAATGTGTCAATTTTGTCTTAATTAAATGTTTAAATTATAGAAAATCGGCCAAAAATACATAAGAAATACAACATAACACTAGTATTCCTCAGTAAAGGGAATATAATGCATGTAAATAGGAACCCAACAAAATCGGCCAAATCTTTAAGGTCCGCGTACATGAAAAAATTCCATTTTTGCAATGTGTCAATTTTGTCTTAATTTAATGTTTAAATTATAGATAATTTGCCAAAAATACATAAGAAATACAACATAACACTAGTATTCCTCAGTAAAGTGAATATAATGCATGTAAATAGGAACCCAACAAAATCGGCCAAATCTTAAAGGTCCGCGTACATGAAAAAATTCCATTTTTGCAATGTGTCAATTTTGTTTTAATTTAATGTTTAAATCATAGAAAATCGGCCAAAAATACATAAGAAATACAACATAACACTAGTATTCCTCAGTAAAGTGAATATAATGCATGTAAATAGGAACCCAACAAAATCGGCCAAATCTTTAAGGTCCGCGTACATGAAAAAATTCCATTTTTGCAATGTGTCAATTTTGTATTAATTAAATGTTTAAATTATAGAAAATCGGCCAAAAATACATAAGAAATACAACATAACACTAGTATTCCTCAGTAAAGTGAATATAATGCATGTAAATAGGAACCCAACAAAATCGGCCAAATCTTTAAGGTCCGCGTACATGAAAAAATTTCATTTTTGCAATGTGTCAATTTTGTCTTAATTAAATGTTTAAATTATAGAAAATCGGCCAAAAATACATAAGAAATACAACATAACACTAGTATTCCTCAGTAAAGGGAATATAATGCATGTAAATAGGAACCCAACAAAATCGGCCAAATCTTTAAGGTCCGCGTACATGAAAAAATTCAATTTTTGCAATGTGTCAATTTTGTCTTAATTAAATGTTTTAATTATAGAAAATCGGCCAAAAATACATAAGAAATACAACATAACACTAGTATTCCTCAGTAAAGTGAATATAATGCATGTAAATAGGAACCCAACAAAATCGGCCAAATCTTTAAGGTCCGCGTACATGAAAGAATTTCATTTTTGCAATGTGTCAATTTTGTCTTAATTAAATGTTTAAATTATAGAAAATCGGCCAAAAATACATAAGAAATACAACATAACACTAGTATTCCTCAGTAAAGGGAATATAATGCATGTAAATAGGAACCCAACAAAATCGGCCAAATCTTTAAGGTCCGCGTACATGAAAAAATTCAATTTTTGCAATGTGTCAATTTTGTCTTAATTAAATGTTTAAATTATAGAAAATCGGCCAAAAATACATAAGAAATACAACATAACACTAGTATTCCTCAGTAAAGTGAATATAATGCATGTAAATAGGATCCCAACAAAATCGGCCAAATCTTTAAGGTCCGTGTACATGAAAAAATTCCATTTTTGCAATGTGTCAATTTTGTATTAATTAAATGTTTAAATTATAGAAAATCGGCCAAAAATACATAAGAAATACAACATAACACTAGTATTGCTCAGTAAAGTGAATATAATGCATGTAAATAGGAACCCAACAAAATCGGCCAAATCTTTAAGGTCCGCGTACATGAAAAAATTCCATTTTTGCAATGTGTCAATTTTGTCTTAATTAAATGTTTAAATTATAGAAAATCGGCCAAAAATACATAAGAAATACAACATAACACTAGTATTCCTCAGTAAAGGGAATATAATGCATGTAAATAGGAACCCAACAAAATCGGCCAAATCTTTAAGGTCCGCGTACATGAAAAAATTCCATTTTTGCAATGTGTCAATTTTGTCTTAATTTAATGTTTAAATTATAGATAATTTGCCAAAAATACATAAGAAATACAACATAACACTAGTATTCCTCAGTAAAGTGAATATAATGCATGTAAATAGGAACCCAACAAAATCGGCCAAATCTTAAAGGTCCGCGTACATGAAAAAATTCCATTTTTGCAATGTGTCAATTTTGTTTTAATTAAATGTTTAAATTATAGAAAATCGGCCAAAAATACATAAGAAATACAACATAACACTAGTATTCCTCAGTAAAGGGAATATAATGCATGTAAATAGGAACCCAACAAAATCGGCCAAATCTGTAAGGTCCGCGTACATGAAAAAATTCCATTTTTGCAATGTGTCAATTTTGTCTTAATTAAATGTTTAAATTATAGAAAATCGGCCAAAAATACATAAGAAATACAACATAACACTAGTATTCCTCAGTAAAGGGAATATTATGCATGTAAATAGGAACCCAACAAAATCGGCCAAATCTTTAAGGTCCGCGTACATGAAAAAATTCCATTTTTGCAATGTGTCAATTTTGTCTTAATTAAATGTTTAAATTATAGAAAATCGGCCAAAAATACATAAGAAATACAACATAACACTAGTATTCCTCAGTAAAGGGAATATAATGCATGTAAATAGGAACCCAACAAAATCGGCCAAATCTTTAAGGTCCGCGTACATGAAAAAATTCCATTTTTGCAATGTGTCAATTTTGTCTTAATTAAATGTTTAAATTATAGAAAATCGGCCAAAAATACATAAGAAATACAACATAACACTAGTATTGCTCAGTAAAGGGAATATAATGCATGTAAATAGGAACCCAACAAAATCGGCCAAATCTTTAAGGTCCGCGTACATGAAAAAATTCCATTTTTGCAATGTGTCAATTTTGTATTAATTAAATGTTTAAATTATAGAAAATCGGCCAAAAATACATAAGAAATACAACATAACACTAGTATTCCTCAGTAAAGGGAATATAATGCATGTAAATAGGAACCCAACAAAATCGGCCAAATCTTTAAGGTCCGCGTACATGAAAAAATTCCATTTTTGCAATGTGTCAATTTTGTCTTAATTTAATGTTTGAATTATAGATAATTTGCCAAAAATACATAAGAAATACAACATAACACTAGTATTCCTCAGTAAAGTGAATATAATGCATGTAAATAGGAACCCAACAAAATCGGCCAAATCTTAAAGGTCCGCGTACATGAAAAAATTCCATTTTTGCAATGTGTCAATTTTGTTTTAATTAAATGTTTAAATTATAGAAAATCGGCCAAAAATACATAAGAAATACAACATAACACTAGTATTCCTCAGTAAAGTGAATATAATGCATGTAAATAGGAACCCAACAAAATCGGCCAAATCTTTAAGGTCCGCGTACATGAAAAAATTCCATTTTTGCAATGTGTCAATTTTGTCTTAATTAAATGTTAAAATTATAGAAAATCGGCCAAAAATACATAAGAAATACAACATAACACTAGTATTCCTCAGTAAAGTGAATATAATGCATGTAAATAGGAACCCAACAAAATCGGCCAAATCTTTAAGGTCCGCGTACATGAAAAAATTTCATTTTTGCAATGTGTCAATTTTGACTTAATTAAATGTTTAAATTATAGAAAATCGGCCAAAAATACATAAGAAATACAACATAACACTAGTATTCCTCAGTAAAGTGAATATAATGCATGTAAATAGGAACCCAACAAAATCGGCCAAATCTTTAAGGTCCGCGTACATGAAAAAATTTCATTTTTGCAATGTGTCAATTTTGTCTTAATTAAATGTTTAAATTATAGAAAATCGGCCAAAAATACATAAGAAATACAACATAACACTAGTATTCCTCAGTAAAGTGAATATAATGCATGTAAATAGGAACCCAACAAAATCGGCCAAATCTTTAAGGTCCGCGTACATGAAAAAATTCCATTTTTGCAATGTGTCAATTTTGTATTTATTAAATGTTTAAATTATAGAAAATCGGCCAAAAATACATAAGAAATACAACATAACACTAGTATTCCTCAGTAAAGGGAATATAATGCATGTAAATAGGAACCCAACAAAATCGGCCAAATCTTTAAGGTCCGCGTACATGAAAAAATTCCATTTTTGCAATGTGTCTATTTCTATTAATTAAATGTTTAAATTATAGAAAATCGGCCAAAAATACATAAGAAATACAACATAACACTAGTATTCCTCAGTAAAGTGAATATAATGCATGTAAATAGGAACCCAACAAAATCGGCCAAATCTTCAAGGTCCGCGTACATGAAAAAATTTCATTTTTGCAATGTGTCAATTTTGTCTTAATTAAATGTTTAAATTATAGAAAATCGGCCAAAAATACATAAGAAATACAACATAACACTAGTATTCCTCAGTAAAGGGAATATAATGCATGTAAATAGGAACCCAACAAAATCGGCCAAATCTTTAAGGTCCGCGTACATGAAAAAATTCCATTTTTGCAATGTGTCAATTTTGTTTTAATTAAATGTTTAAATTATAGAAAATCGGCCAAAAATACATAAGAAATACAACATAACACTAGTATTCCTCAGTAAAGTGAATATAATGCATGTAAATAGGAACCCAACAAAATCGGCCAAATCTTTAAGGTCCGCGTACATGAACAAATTTCATTTTTGCAATGTGTCAATTTTGTCTTAATTAAATGTTAAAATTATAGAAAATCGGCCAAAAATACATAAGAAATACAACATAACACTAGTATTCCTCAGTAAAGGGAATATAATGCATGTAAATAGGAACCCAACAAAATCGGCCAAATCTTTAAGGTCCGCGTACATGAAAAAATTCAATTTTTGCAATGTGTCAATTTTGTCTTAATTAAATGTTTAAATTATAGAAAATCGGCCAAAAATACATAAGAAATACAACATAACACTAGTATTCCTCAGTAAAGGGAATATAATGCATGTAAATAGGAACCCAACAAAATCGGCCAAATCTTTAAGGTCCGCGTACATGAAAAAATTCCATTTTTGCAATGTGTCAATTTTGTATTAATTAAATGTTTAAATTATAGAAAATCGGCCAAAAATACATAAGAAATACAACATAACACTAGTATTCCTCAGTAAAGGGAATATAATGCATGTAAATAGGAACCCAACAAAATCGGCCAAATCTTTAAGGTCCGCGTACATGAAAAAATTCCATTTTTGCAATGTGCCAATTTTGTCTTAATTAAATGTTTAAATTATAGAAAATCGGCCAAAAATACATAAGAAATACAACATAACACTAGTATTCCTCAGTAAAGTGAATATAATGCATGTAAATAGGAACCCAACAAAATCGGCCAAATCTTTAAGGTCCGCGTACATGAACAAATTTCATTTTTGCAATGTGTCAATTTTGTCTTAATTAAATGTTTAAATTATAGAAAATCGGCCAAAAATACATAAGAAATACAACATAACACTAGTATTCCTCAGTAAAGGGAATATAATGCATGTAAATAGGAACCCAACAAAATCGGCCAAATCTTTAAGGTCCGCGTACATGAAAAAATTCAATTTTTGCAATGTGTCAATTTTGTCTTAATTAAATGTTTAAATTATAGAAAATCGGCCAAAAATACATAAGAAATACAACATAACACTAGTATTCCTCAGTAAAGTGAATATAATGCATGTAAATAGGAACCTAACAAAATCGGCCAAATCTTTAAGGTCCGCGTACATGAAAAAATTCCATTTTTGCAATGTGTCAATTTTGTCTTAATTAAATGTTTAAATTATAGAAAATCGGCCAAAAATACATAAGAAATACAACATAACACTAGTATTCCTCAGTAAAGGGAATATAATGCATGTAAATAGGAACCCAACAAAATCGGCCAAATCTTTAAGGTCCGCGTACATGAAAAAATTCCATTTTTGCAATGTGTCAATTTTGTATTAATTAAATGTTTAAATTATAGAAAATCGGCCAAAAATACATAAGAAATACAACATAACACTAGTATTCCTCAGTAAAGTGAATATAATGCATGTAAATAGGAACCCAACAAAATCGGCCAAATCTTCAAGGTCCGCGTACATGAAAAAATTTCATTTTTGCAATGTGTCAATTTTGTCTTAATTAAATGTTTAAATTATAGAAAATCGGCCAAAAATACATAAGAAATACAACATAACACTAGTATTCCTCAGTAAAGGGAATATAATGCATGTAAATAGGAACCCAACAAAATCGGCCAAATCTTTAAGGTCCGCGTACATGAAAAAATTCCATTTTTGCAATGTGTCAATTTTGTCTTAATTAAATGTTTAAATTATAGAAAATCGGCCAAAAATACATAAGAAATACAACATAACACTAGTATTCCTCAGTAAAGGGAATATAATGCATGTAAATAGGAACCCAACAAAATCGGCCAAATCTTTAAGGTCCGCGTACATGAAAAAATTCCATTTTTGCAATGTGTCAATTTTGTTTTAATTAAATGTTTAAATTATAGAAAATCGGCCAAAAATACATAAGAAATACAACATAACACTAGTATTCCTCAGTAAAGTGAATATAATGCATGTAAATAGGAACCCAACAAAATCGGCCAAATCTTTAAGGTCCGCGTACATGAACAAATTTCATTTTTGCAATGTGTCAATTTTGTCTTAATTAAATGTTTAAATTATAGAAAATCGGCCAAAAATACATAAGAAATACAACATAACACTAGTATTCCTCAGTAAAGGGAATATAATGCATGTAAATAGGAACCCAACAAAATCGGCCAAATCTTTAAGGTCCGCGTACATGAAAAAATTCCATTTTTGCAATGTGTCAATTTTGTCTTAATTAAATGTTTAAATTATAGAAAATCGGCCAAAAATACATAAGAAATACAACATAACACTAGTATTCCTCAGTAAAGGGAATATAATGCATGTAAATAGGAACCCAACAAAATCGGCCAAATCTTTAAGGTCCGCGTACATGAAAAAATTCCATTTTTGCAATGTGTCAATTTTGTATTAATTAAATGTTTAAATTATAGAAAATCGGCCAAAAATACATAAGAAATACAACATAACACTAGTATTCCTCAGTAAAGGGAATATAATGCATGTAAATAGGAACCCAACAAAATCGGCCAAATCTTTAAGGTCCGCGTACATGAAAAAATTCCATTTTTGCAATGTGCCAATTTTGTCTTAATTAAATGTTTAAATTATAGAAAATCGGCCAAAAATACATAAGAAATACAACATAACACTAGTATTCCTCAGTAAAGTGAATATAATGCATGTAAATAGGAACCCAACAAAATCGGCCAAATCTTTAAGGTCCGCGTACATGAACAAATTTCATTTTTGCAATGTGTCAATTTTGTCTTAATTAAATGTTTAAATTATAGAAAATCGGCCAAAAATACATAAGAAATACAACATAACACTAGTATTCCTCAGTAAAGGGAATATAATGCATGTAAATAGGAACCCAACAAAATCGGCCAAATCTTTAAGGTCCGCGTACATGAAAAAATTCAATTTTTGCAATGTGTCAATTTTGTCTTAATTAAATGTTTAAATTATAGAAAATCGGCCAAAAATACATAAGAAATACAACATAACACTAGTATTCCTCAGTAAAGTGAATATAATGCATGTAAATAGGAACCTAACAAAATCGGCCAAATCTTTAAGGTCCGCGTACATGAAAAAATTCCATTTTTGCAATGTGTCAATTTTGTCTTAATTAAATGTTTAAATTATAGAAAATCGGCCAAAAATACATAAGAAATACAACATAACACTAGTATTCCTCAGTAAAGGGAATATAATGCATGTAAATAGGAACCCAACAAAATCGGCCAAATCTTTAAGGTCCGCGTACATGAAAAAATTCCATTTTTGCAATGTGTCAATTTTGTATTAATTAAATGTTTAAATTATAGAAAATCGGCCAAAAATACATAAGAAATACAACATAACACTAGTATTCCTCAGTAAAGTGAATATAATGCATGTAAATAGGAACCCAACAAAATCGGCCAAATCTTCAAGGTCCGCGTACATGAAAAAATTTCATTTTTGCAATGTGTCAATTTTGTCTTAATTAAATGTTTAAATTATAGAAAATCGGCCAAAAATACATAAGAAATACAACATAACACTAGTATTCCTCAGTAAAGGGAATATAATGCATGTAAATAGGAACCCAACAAAATCGGCCAAATCTTTAAGGTCCGCGTACATGAAAAAATTCCATTTTTGCAATGTGTCAATTTTGTCTTAATTAAATGTTTAAATTATAGAAAATCGGCCAAAAATACATAAGAAATACAACATAACACTAGTATTCCTCAGTAAAGGGAATATAATGCATGTAAATAGGAACCCAACAAAATCGGCCAAATCTTTAAGGTCCGCGTACATGAAAAAATTCCATTTTTGCAATGTGTCAATTTTGTCTTAATTTAATGTTTAAATTATAGATATTTTGCCAAAGATACATAAGAAATACAACATAACACTAGTATTCCTCAGTAAAGTGAATATAATGCATGTAAATAGAAACCCAACAAAATCGGCCAAATCTTTAAGGTCCGCGTACATGAAAAAATTCCATTTTTGCAATGTGTCAATTTTGTCTTAATTAAATGTTTAAATTATAGAAAATCGGCCAAAAATACATAAGAAATACAACATAACACTAGTATTCCTCAGTAAAGTGAATATAATGCATGTAAATAGGAACCCAACAAAATCGGCCAAATCTTTAAGGTCCGCGTACATGAAAAAATTCAATTTTTGCAATGTGTCAATTTTGTCTTAATTAAATGTTTAAATTATAGAAAATCGGCCAAAAATACATAAGAAATACAACATAACACTAGTATTCCTCAGTAAAGTGAATATAATGCATGTAAATAGGAACCCAACAAAATCGGCCAAATCTTTAAGGTCCGCGTACATGAAAAAATTCCATTTTTGCAATGTGTCAATTTTGTCTTAATTAAATGTTTAAATTATAGAAAATCGGCCAAAAATACATAAGAAATACAACATAACACTAGTATTCCTCAGTAAAGTGAATATAATGCATGTAAATAGGAACCAAACAAAATCGGCCAAATCTTTAAGGTCCGCGTACATGAAAAAATTCCATTTTTGCAATGTGTCAATTTTGTTTTAATTAAATGTTTAAATTATAGAAAATCGGCCAAAAATACATAAGAAATACAACATAACACTAGTATTCCTCAGTAAAGTGAATATAATGCATGTAAATAGGAACCCAACAAAATCGGCCAAATCTTTAAGGTCCGCGTACATGAACAAATTTCATTTTTGCAATGTGTCAATTTTGTCTTAATTAAATGTTTAAATTATAGAAAATCGGCCAAAAATACATAAGAAATACAACATAACACTAGTATTCCTCAGTAAAGGGAATATAATGCATGTAAATAGGAACCCAACAAAATCGGCCAAATCTTTAAGGTCCGCGTACATGAAAAAATTCAATTTTTGCAATGTGTCAATTTTGTCTTAATTAAATGTTTAAATTATAGAAAATCGGCCAAAAATACATAAGAAATACAACATAACACTAGTATTCCTCAGTAAAGGGAATATAATGCATGTAAATAGGAACCCAACAAAATCGGCCAAATCTTTAAGGTCCGCGTACATGAAAAAATTCAATTTTTGCAATGTGTCAATTTTGTCTTAATTAAATGTTTAAATTATAGAAAATCGGCCAAAAATACATAAGAAATACAACATAACACTAGTATTCCTCAGTAAAGGGAATATAATGCATGTAAATAGGAACCCAACAAAATCGGCCAAATCTTTAAGGTCCGCGTACATGAAAAAATTCCATTTTTGCAATGTGTCAATTTTGTATTAATTAAATGTTTAAATTATAGAAAATCGGCCAAAAATACATAAGAAATACAACATAACACTAGTATTCCTCAGTAAAGGGAATATAATGCATGTAAATAGGAACCCAACAAAATCGGCCAAATCTTTAAGGTCCGCGTACATGAAAAAATTCCATTTTTGCAATGTGCCAATTTTGTCTTAATTAAATGTTTAAATTATAGAAAATCGGCCAAAAATACATAAGAAATACAACATAACACTAGTATTCCTCAGTAAAGTGAATATAATGCATGTAAATAGGAACCCAACAAAATCGGCCAAATCTTTAAGGTCCGCGTACATGAACAAATTTCATTTTTGCAATGTGTCAATTTTGTCTTAATTAAATGTTTAAATTATAGAAAATCGGCCAAAAATACATAAGAAATACAACATAACACTAGTATTCCTCAGTAAAGGGAATATAATGCATGTAAATAGGAACCCAACAAAATCGGCCAAATCTTTAAGGTCCGCGTACATGAAAAAATTCAATTTTTGCAATGTGTCAATTTTGTCTTAATTAAATGTTTAAATTATAGAAAATCGGCCAAAAATACATAAGAAATACAACATAACACTAGTATTCCTCAGTAAAGTGAATATAATGCATGTAAATAGGAACCTAACAAAATCGGCCAAATCTTTAAGGTCCGCGTACATGAAAAAATTCCATTTTTGCAATGTGTCAATTTTGTCTTAATTAAATGTTTAAATTATAGAAAATCGGCCAAAAATACATAAGAAATACAACATAACACTAGTATTCCTCAGTAAAGGGAATATAATGCATGTAAATAGGAACCCAACAAAATCGGCCAAATCTTTAAGGTCCGCGTACATGAAAAAATTCCATTTTTGCAATGTGTCAATTTTGTATTAATTAAATGTTTAAATTATAGAAAATCGGCCAAAAATACATAAGAAATACAACATAACACTAGTATTCCTCAGTAAAGTGAATATAATGCATGTAAATAGGAACCCAACAAAATCGGCCAAATCTTCAAGGTCCGCGTACATGAAAAAATTTCATTTTTGCAATGTGTCAATTTTGTCTTAATTAAATGTTTAAATTATAGAAAATCGGCCAAAAATACATAAGAAATACAACATAACACTAGTATTCCTCAGTAAAGGGAATATAATGCATGTAAATAGGAACCCAACAAAATCGGCCAAATCTTTAAGGTCCGCGTACATGAAAAAATTCCATTTTTGCAATGTGTCAATTTTGTCTTAATTAAATGTTTAAATTATAGAAAATCGGCCAAAAATACATAAGAAATACAACATAACACTAGTATTCCTCAGTAAAGGGAATATAATGCATGTAAATAGGAACCCAACAAAATCGGCCAAATCTTTAAGGTCCGCGTACATGAAAAAATTCCATTTTTGCAATGTGTCAATTTTGTCTTAATTAAATGTTTAAATTATAGAAAATCGGCCAAAAATACATAAGAAATACAACATAACACTAGTATTCCTCAGTAAAGTGAATATAATGCATGTAAATAGGAACCCAACAAAATCGGCCAAATCTTTAAGGTCCGCGTACATGAAAAAATTCCATTTTTGCAATGTGCCAATTTTGTCTTAATTAAATGTTAAAATGTTAGAGAATCGGCAAAATACATAAGAAATACAACATAACACTAGTATTCCTCAGTAAAGTGAATATAATGCATGTAAATAGGAACCCAACAAAATCGGCCAAATCTTTAAGGTCCGCGTACATGAAAAAATTCCATTTTTGCAATGTATCAATTTTGTCTTAATTAAATGTTAAAATTATAGAGAATCAGCCAAAAATACATAAGAAATACAACATAACACTAGTATTCCTCAGTAAAGGGAATATAATGCATGTAAATAGGAACCCAACAAAATCGGCCAAATCTTTAAGGTCCGCGTACATGAAAAAATTCCATTTTTGCAATGTGTCAATTTTGTCTTAATTAAATGTTAAAATTATAGAAAATCGGCCAAAAATACATAAGAAATACAACATAACACTAGTATTCCTCAGTAAAGTGAATATAATGCATGTAAATAGGAACCCAACAAAATCGGCCAAATCTTTAAGGTCCGCGTACATGAAAAAATTCCATTTTTGCAATGTGTCAATTTTGTCTTAATTAAATGTTTAAATTATAGAAAATCGGCCAAAAATACATAAGAAATACAACATAACACTAGTATTCCTCAGTAAAGGGAATATAATGCATGTAAATAGGAACCCAACAAAATCGGCTAAATCTTTAAGGTCCGCGTACATGAAAAAATTCCATTTTTGCAATGTGTCAATTTTGTCTTAATTAAATGTTAAAATTATAGAAAATCGGCCAAAAATACATAAGAAATACAACATAACACTAGTATTCCTCAGTAAAGTGAATATAATGCATGTAAATAGGAACCCAACAAAATCGGCCAAATCTTTAAGGTCCGCGTACATGAAAAAATTCCATTTTTGCAATGTGTCAATTTTGTCTTATTTAAATGTTTAAATTATAGAAAATCGGCCAAAAATACATAAGAAATACAACATAACACTAGTATTCCTCAGTAAAGGGAATATAATGCATGTAAATAGGAACCCAACAAAATCGGCTAAATCTTTAAGGTCCGCGTACATGAAAAAATTCCATTTTTGCAATGTGTCAATTTTGTCTTAATTAAATGTTAAAATTATAGAAAATCGGCCAAAAATACATAAGAAATACAACATAACACTAGTATTCCTCAGTAAAGTGAATATAATGCATGTAAATAGGAACCCAACAAAATCGGCCAAATCTTTAAGGTCCGCGTACATGAAAAAATTCCATTTTTGCAATGTGTCAATTTTGTCTTAATTAAATGTTTAAATTATAGAAAATCGGCCAAAAATACATAAGAAATACAACATAACACTAGTATTCCTCAGTAAAGTGAATATAATGCATGTAAATAGGAACCCAACAAAATCGGCCAAATCTTTAAGGTCCGCGTACATGAAAAAATTCCATTTTTGCAATGTGTCAATTTTGTCTTAATTAAATGTTTAAATTATAGAAAATCGGCCAAAAATACATAAGAAATACAACATAACACTAGTATTCCTCAGTAAAGGGAATATAATGCATGTAAATAGGAACCCAACAAAATCGGCCAAATCTTTAAGGTCCGCGTACATGAAACAATTCCATTTTTGCAATGTGTCAATTTTGTTTTAATTAAATGGTTAAATTATAGAAAATCGGCCAAAAATACATAAGAAATACAACATAACACTAGTATTCCTCAGTAAAGTGAATATAATGCATGTAAATAGGAACCCAACAAAATCGGCCAAATCTTTAAGGTCCGCGTACATGAAAACATTTCATTTTTGCAATGTGTCAATTTTGTCTTAATTAAATGTTTAAATTATAGAAAATCGGCCAAAAATACATAAGAAATACAACATAACACTAGTATTCCTCAGTAAAGGGAATATAATGCATGTAAATAGGAACCCAACAAAATCGGCCAAATCTTTAAGGTCCGCGTACATGAACAAATTTCATTTTTGCAATGTGTCAATTTTGTCTTAATTAAATGTTAAAATTATAGAAAATCGGCCAAAAATACATAAGAAATACAACATAACACTAGTATTCCTCAGTAAAGGGAATATAATGCATGTAAATAGGAACCCAACAAAATCGGCCAAATCTTTAAGGTCCGCGTACATGAAAAAATTCCATTTTTGCAATGTGTCAATTTTGTCTTAATTAAATGTTTAAATTATAGAAAATCGGCCAAAAATACATAAGAAATACAACATAACACTAGTATTCCTCAGTAAAGGGAATATAATGCATGTAAATAGGAACCCAACAAAATCGGCCAAATCTTTAAGGTCCGCGTACATGAAAAAATTCCATTTTTGCAATGTGTCAATTTTGTATTAATTAAATGTTTAAATTATAGAAAATCGGCCAAAAATACATAAGAAATACAACATAACACTAGTATTCCTCAGTAAAGGGAATATAATGCATGTAAATAGGAACCCAACAAAATCGGCCAAATCTTTAAGGTCCGCGTACATGAAAAAATTCCATTTTTGCAATGTGTCAATTTTGTCTTAATTTAATGTTTAAATTATAGATATTTTGCCAAAAATACATAAGAAATACAACATAACACTAGTATTCCTCAGTAAAGTGAATATAATGCATGTAAATAGGAACCCAACAAAATCGGCCAAATCTTTAAGGTCCGCGTACATGAAAAAATTCCATTTTTGCAATGTGTCAATTTTGTCTTAATTAAATGTTTAAATTATAGAAAATCGGCCAAAAATACATAAGAAATACAACATAACACTAGTATTCCTCAGTAAAGGGAATATAATGCATGTAAATAGGAACCCAACAAAATCGGCCAAATCTTTAAGGTCCGCGTACATGAAAAAATTCCATTTTTGCAATGTGTCAATTTTGTTTTAATTAAATGTTTAAATTATAGAAAATCGGCCAAAAATACATAAGAAATACAACATAACACTAGTATTCCTCAGTAAAGTGAATATAATGCATGTAAATAGGAACCCAACAAAATCGGCCAAATCTTTAAGGTCCGCGTACATGAAAAAATTCCATTTTTGCAATGTGTCAATTTTGTCTTAATTAAATGTTTAAATTATAGAAAATCGGCCAAAAATACATAAGAAATACAACATAACACTAGTATTCCTCAGTAAAGTGAATATAATGCATGTAAATAGGAACCCAACAAAATCGGCCAAATCTTTAAGGTCCGCGTACATGAACAAATTTCATTTTTGCAATGTGTCAATTTTGTCTTAATTAAATGTTTAAATTATAGAAAATCGGCCAAAAATACATAAGAAATACAACATAACACTAGTATTCCTCAGTAAAGGGAATATAATGCATGTAAATAGGAACCCAACAAAATCGGCCAAATCTTTAAGGTCCGCGTACATGAAAAAATTCAATTTTTGCAATGTGTCAATTTTGTCTTAATTAAATGTTTAAATTATAGAAAATCGGCCAAAAATACATAAGAAATACAACATAACACTAGTATTCCTCAGTAAAGTGAATATAATGCATGTAAATAGGAACCTAACAAAATCGGCCAAATCTTTAAGGTCCGCGTACATGAACAAATTTCATTTTTGCAATGTGTCAATTTTGTCTTAATTAAATGTTTAAATTATAGAAAATTGGCCAAAAATACATAAGAAATACAACATAACACTAGTATTCCTCAGTAAAGGGAATATAATGCATGTAAATAGGAACCCAACAAAATCGGCCAAATCTTTAAGGTCCGCGTACATGAAAAAATTCCATTTTTGCAATGTGTCAATTTTCTTTTAATTAAATGTTTAAATTATAGAAAATCGGCCAAAAATACATAAGAAATACAACATAACACTAGTATTCCTCAGTAAAGTGAATATAATGCATGTAAATAGGAACCCAACAAAATCGGCCAAATCTTTAAGGTCCGCGTACATGAAAAAATTCCATTTTTGCAATGTGTCAATTTTGTTTTAATTAAATGTTTAAATTATAGAAAATCGGCCAAAAATACATAAGAAATACAACATAACACTAGTATTCCTCAGTAAAGGGAATATAATGCATGTAAATAGGAACAAAACAAAATCGGCCAAATCTTTAAGGTCCGCGTACATGAAACAATTCCATTTTTGCAATGTGTCAATTTTGTTTTAATTAAATGTTTAAATTATAGAAAATCGGCCAAAAATACATAAGAAATACAACATAACACTAGTATTCCTCAGTAAAGTGAATATAATGCATGTAAATAGGAACCCAACAAAATCGGCCAAATCTTTAAGGTCCGCGTACATGAAAAAATTCAATTTTTGCAATGTGTCAATTTTGTCTTAATTAAATGTTTAAATTATAGAAAATCGGCCAAAAATACATAAGAAATACAACATAACACTAGTATTCCTCAGTAAAGTGAATATAATGCATGTAAATAGGAACCCAACAAAATCGGCCAAATCTTTAAGGTCCGCGTACATGAAAGAATTTCATTTTTGCAATGTGTCAATTTTGTCTTAATTAAATGTTTAAATTATAGAAAATCGGCCAAAAATACATAAGAAATACAACATAACACTAGTATTCCTCAGTAAAGGGAATATAATGCATGTAAATAGGAACCCAACAAAATCGGCCAAATCTTTAAGGTCCGCGTACATGAAAAAATTCCATTTTTGCAATGTGTCAATTTTGTCTTAATTAAATGTTTAAATTATAGAAAATCGGCCAAAAATACATAAGAAATACAACATAACACTAGTATTCCTCAGTAAAGGGAATATAATGCATGTAAATAGGAACCCAACAAAATCGGCCAAATCTTTAAGGTCCGCGTACATGAAAAAATTCCATTTTTGCAATGTGTCAATTTTGTTTTAATTAAATGTTAAAATTATAGAAAATCGGCCAAAAATACATAAGAAATACAACATAACACTAGTATTCCTCAGTAAAGTGAATATAATGCATGTAAATAGGAACCTAACAAAATCGGCCAAATCTTTAAGGTCCGCGTACATGAACAAATTTCATTTTTGCAATGTGTCAATTTTGTCTTAATTAAATGTTTAAATTATAGAAAATCGGCCAAAAATACATAAGAAATACAACATAACACTAGTATTCCTCAGTAAAGGGAATATAATGCATGTAAATAGGAACCCAACAAAATCGGCCAAATCTTTAAGGTCCGCGTACATGAAAAAATTCCATTTTTGCAATGTGTCAATTTTCTTTTAATTAAATGTTTAAATTATAGAAAATCGGCCAAAAATACATAAGAAATACAACATAACACTAGTATTCCTCAGTAAAGTGAATATAATGCATGTAAATAGGAACCCAACAAAATCGGCCAAATCTTTAAGGTCCGCGTACATGAAAAAATTCCATTTTTGCAATGTGTCAATTTTGTTTTAATTAAATGTTTAAATTATAGAAAATCGGCCAAAAATACATAAGAAATACAACATAACACTAGTATTCCTCAGTAAAGGGAATATAATGCATGTAAATAGGAACAAAACAAAATCGGCCAAATCTTTAAGGTCCGCGTACATGAAACAATTCCATTTTTGCAATGTGTCAATTTTGTTTTAATTAAATGTTTAAATTATAGAAAATCGGCCAAAAATACATAAGAAATACAACATAACACTAGTATTCCTCAGTAAAGTGAATATAATGCATGTAAATAGGAACCCAACAAAATCGGCCAAATCTTTAAGGTCCGCGTACATGAAAAAATTCAATTTTTGCAATGTGTCAATTTTGTCTTAATTAAATGTTTAAATTATAGAAAATCGGCCAAAAATACATAAGAAATACAACATAACACTAGTATTCCTCAGTAAAGTGAATATAATGCATGTAAATAGGAACCCAACAAAATCGGCCAAATCTTTAAGGTCCGCGTACATGAAAGAATTTCATTTTTGCAATGTGTCAATTTTGTCTTAATTAAATGTTTAAATTATAGAAAATCGGCCAAAAATACATAAGAAATACAACATAACACTAGTATTCCTCAGTAAAGGGAATATAATGCATGTAAATAGGAACCCAACAAAATCGGCCAAATCTTTAAGGTCCGCGTACATGAAAAAATTCCATTTTTGCAATGTGTCAATTTTGTCTTAATTAAATGTTTAAATTATAGAAAATCGGCCAAAAATACATAAGAAATACAACATAACACTAGTATTCCTCAGTAAAGGGAATATAATGCATGTAAATAGGAACCCAACAAAATCGGCCAAATCTTTAAGGTCCGCGTACATGAAAAAATTCCATTTTTGCAATGTGTCAATTTTGTTTTAATTAAATGTTTAAATTATAGAAAATCGGCCAAAAATACATAAGAAATACAACATAACACTAGTATTCCTCAGTAAAGTGAATATAATGCATGTAAATAGGAACTCAACAAAATCGGCCAAATCTTTAAGGTCCGCGTACATGAAAAAATTCCATTTTTGCAATGTGTCAATTTTGTCTTAATTAAATGTTTAAATTATAGAAAATCGGCCAAAAATACATAAGAAATACAACATAACACTAGTAATCCTCAGTAAAGTGAATATAATGCATGTAAATAGGAACCCAACAAAATCGGCCAAATCTTTAAGGTCCGCGTACATGAACAAATTTCATTTTTGCAATGTGTCAATTTTGTCTTAATTAAATGTTTAAATTATAGAAAATCGGCCAAAAATACATAAGAAATACAACATAACACTAGTATTCCTCAGTAAAGGGAATATAATGCATGTAAATAGGAACCCAACAAAATCGGCCAAATCTTTAAGGTCCGCGTACATGAAAAAATTCAATTTTTGCAATGTGTCAATTTTGTCTTAATTAAATGTTTAAATTATAGAAAATCGGCCAAAAATACATAAGAAATACAACATAACACTAGTATTCCTCAGTAAAGTGAATATAATGCATGTAAATAGGAACCTAACAAAATCGGCCAAATCTTTAAGGTCCGCGTACATGAAAAAATTCCATTTTTGCAATGTGTCAATTTTGTCTTAATTAAATGTTTAAATTATAGAAAATCGGCCAAAAATACATAAGAAATACAACATAACACTAGTATTCCTCAGTAAAGGGAATATAATGCATGTAAATAGGAACCCAACAAAATCGGCCAAATCTTTAAGGTCCGCGTACATGAAAAAATTTCATTTTTGCAATGTGTCAATTTTGTTTTAATTAAATGTTTAAATTATAGAAAATCGGCCAAAAATACATAAGAAATACAACATAACACTAGTATTCCTCAGTAAAGTGAATATAATGCATGTAAATAGGAACCCAACAAAATCGGCCAAATCTTTAAGGTCCGCGTACATGAAAAAATTCCATTTTTGCAATGTGTCAATTTTGTCTTAATTAAATGTTTAAATTATAGAAAATCGGCCAAAAATACATAAAAAATACAACATAACACTAGTATTCCTCAGTAAAGTGAATATAATGCATGTAAATAGGAACCCAACAAAATCGGCCAAATCTTTAAGGTCCGCGTACATGAAAGAATTTCATTTTTGCAATGTGTCAATTTTGTCTTAATTAAATGTTTAAATTATAGAAAATCGGCCAAAAATACATAAGAAATACAACATAACACTAGTATTCCTCAGTAAAGGGAATATAATGCATGTAAATAGGAACCCAACAAAATCGGCCAAATCTTTAAGGTCCGCGTACATGAAAAAATTCCATTTTTGCAATGTGTCAATTTTGTCTTAATTAAATGTTTAAATTATAGAAAATCGGCCAAAAATACATAAGAAATACAACATAACAGTAGTATTCCTCAGTAAAGTGAATATAATGCATGTAAATAGGAACCCAACAAAATCGGCCAAATCTTTAAGGTCTGCGTACATGAAAAAATTCCATGTTTGCAATGTGTCAATTTTGTCTTAATTTAATGTTTAAATTATAGATAATTTGCCAAAAATACATAAGAAATACAACATAACACTAGTATTCCTCAGTAAAGTGAATATAATGCATGTAAATAGGAACCCAACAAAATCGGCCAAATCTTTAAGGTCCGCGTACATGAAAAAATTCCATTTTTGCAATGTGTCAATTTTGTTTTAATTAAATGTTTAAATTATAGAAAATCGGCCAAAAATACATAAGAAATACAACATAACACTAGTATTCCTCAGTAAAGTGAATATAATGCATGTAAATAGGAACTCAACAAAATCGGCCAAATCTTTAAGGTCCGCGTACATGAAAAAATTCCATTTTTGCAATGTGTCAATTTTGTCTTAATTAAATGTTTAAATTATAGAAAATCGGCCAAAAATACATAAGAAATACAACATAACACTAGTATTCCTCAGTAAAGTGAATATAATGCATGTAAATAGGAACCCAACAAAATCGGCCAAATCTTTAAGGTCCGCGTACATGAACAAATTTCATTTTTGCAATGTGTCAATTTTGTCTTAATTAAATGTTTAAATTATAGAAAATCGGCCAAAAATACATAAGAAATACAACATAACACTAGTATTCCTCAGTAAAGGGAATATAATGCATGTAAATAGGAACCCAACAAAATCGGCCAAATCTTTAAGGTCCGCGTACATGAAAAAATTCAATTTTTGCAATGTGTCAATTTTGTCTTAATTAAATGTTTAAATTATAGAAAATCGGCCAAAAATACATAAGAAATACAACATAACACTAGTATTCCTCAGTAAAGTGAATATAATGTATGTAAATAGGAACCTAACAAAATCGGCCAAATCTTTAAGGTCCGCGTACATGAAAAAATTCCATTTTTGCAATGTGTCAATTTTGTCTTAATTAAATGTTTAAATTATAGAAAATCGGCCAAAAATACATAAGAAATACAACATAACACTAGTATTCCTCAGTAAAGGGAATATAATGCATGTAAATAGGAACCCAACAAAATCGGCCAAATCTTTAAGGTCCGCGTACATGAAAAATTCCATTTTTGCAATGTGTCAATTTTGTTTTAATTAAATGTTTAAATTATAGAAAATCGGCCAAAAATACATAAGAAATACAACATAACACTAGTATTCCTCAGTAAAGTGAATATAATGCATGTAAATAGGAACCCAACAAAATCGGCCAAATCTTTAAGGTCCGCGTACATGAAAAAATTTCATTTTTGCAGTGTGTCAATTTTGTCTTAATTAAATGTTTAAATTATAGAAAATCGGCCAAAAATACATAAGAAATACAACATAACACTAGTATTCCTCAGTAAAGGGAATATAATGCATGTAAATAGGAACCCAACAAAATCGGCCAAATCTTTAAGGTCCGCGTACATGAAAAAATTTCATTTTTGCAATGTGTCAATTTTGTCTTAATTAAATGTTTAAATTATAGAAAATCGGCCAAAAATACGTAAGAAATACAACATAACACTAGTATTCCTCAGTAAAGGGAATATAATGCATGTAAATAGGAACCCAACAAAATCGGCCAAATCTTTAAGGTCCGCGTACATGAAAAAATTCCATTTTTGCAATGTGTCAATTTTGTCTTAATTAAATGTTTAAATTATAGAAAATCGGCCAAAAATACATAAGAAATACAACATAACACTAGTATTCCTCAGTAAAGTGAATATAATGCATGTAAATAGGAACCCAACAAAATCGGCCAAATCTTTAAGGTCCGCGTACATGAAAGAATTTCATTTTTGCAATGTGTCAATTTTGTCTTAATTAAATGTTTAAATTATAGAAAATCGGCCAAAAATACATAAGAAATACAACATAACACTAGTATTCCTCAGTAAAGGGAATATAATGCATGTAAATAGGAACCCAACAAAATCGGCCAAATCTTTAAGGTCCGCGTACATGAAAAAATTCCATTTTTGCAATGTGTCAATTTTGTCTTAATTAAATGTTTAAATTATAGAAAATCGGCCAAAAATACATAAGAAATACAACATAACACTAGTATTCCTCAGTAAAGTGAATATAATGCATGTAAATAGGAACCCAACAAAATCGGCCAAATCTTTAAGGTCCGCGTACATGAAAAAATTCCATGTTTGCAATGTGTCAATTTTGTCTTAATTTAATGTTTAAATTATAGATAATTTGCCAAAAATACATAAGAAATACAACATAACACTAGTATTCCTCAGTAAAGTGAATATAATGCATGTAAATAGGAACCCAACAAAATCGGCCAAATCTTTAAGGTCCGCGTACATGAAAAAATTCCATTTTTGCAATGTGTCAATTTTGTTTTAATTAAATGTTTAAATTATAGAAAATCGGCCAAAAATACATAAGAAATACAACATAACACTAGTATTCCTCAGTAAAGTGAATATAATGCATGTAAATAGGAACTCAACAAAATCGGCCAAATCTTTAAGGTCCGCGTACATGAAAAAATTCCATTTTTGCAATGTGTCAATTTTGTCTTAATTAAATGTTTAAATTATAGAAAATCGGCCAAAAATACATAAGAAATACAACATAACACTAGTATTCCTCAGTAAAGTGAATATAATGCATGTAAATAGGAACCCAACAAAATCGGCCAAATCTTTAAGGTCCGCGTACATGAACAAATTTCATTTTTGCAATGTGTCAATTTTGTCTTAATTAAATGTTTAAATTATAGAAAATCGGCCAAAAATACATAAGAAATACAACATAACACTAGTATTCCTCAGTAAAGGGAATATAATGCATGTAAATAGGAACCCAACAAAATCGGCCAAATCTTTAAGGTCCGCGTACATGAAAAAATTCAATTTTTGCAATGTGTCAATTTTGTCTTAATTAAATGTTTAAATTATAGAAAATCGGCCAAAAATACATAAGAAATACAACATAACACTAGTATTCCTCAGTAAAGTGAATATAATGCATGTAAATAGGAACCCAACAAAATCGGCCAAATCTTTAAGGTCCGCGTACATGAAAAAATTTCATTTTTGCAATGTGTCAATTTTGTCTTAATTAAATGTTTAAATTATAGAAAATCGGCCAAAAATACATAAGAAATACAACATAACACTAGTATTCCTCAGTAAAGGGAATATAATGCATGTAAATAGGAACCCAACAAAATCGGCCAAATCTTTAAGGTCCGCGTACATGAAAAAATTTCATTTTTGCAATGTGTCAATTTTGTCTTAATTAAATGTTTAAATTATAGAAAATCGGCCAAAAATACATAAGAAATACAACATAACACTAGTATTCCTCAGTAAAGGGAATATAATGCATGTAAATAGGAACCCAACAAAATCGGCCAAATCTTTAAGGTCCGCGTACATGAAAAAATTCCATTTTTGCAATGTGTCAATTTTGTCTTAATTAAATGTTTAAATTATAGAAAATCGGCCAAAAATACATAAGAAATACAACATAACACTAGTATTCCTCAGTAAAGTGAATATAATGCATGTAAATAGGAACCCAACAAAATCGGCCAAATCTTTAAGGTCCGCGTACATGAAAGAATTTCATTTTTGCAATGTGTCAATTTTGTCTTAATTAAATGTTTAAATTATAGAAAATCGGCCAAAAATACATAAGAAATACAACATAACACTAGTATTCCTCAGTAAAGGGAATATAATGCATGTAAATAGGAACCCAACAAAATCGGCCAATTCTTTAAGGTCCGCGTACATGAAAAAATTTCATTTTTGCAATGTGTCAATTTTGTCTTAATTAAATGTTTAAATTATAGAAAATCGGCCAAAAATACATAAGAAATACAACATAACACTAGTATTCCTCAGTAAAGGGAATATAATGCATGTAAATAGAAACCCAACAAAATCGGCCAAATCTTTAAGGTCCGCGTACATGAAAAAATTCCATTTTTGCAATGTGTCAATTTTGTCTTAATTAAATGTTTAAATTATAGAAAATCGGCCAAAAATACATAAGAAATACAACATAACACTAGTATTCCTCAGTAAAGGGAATATAATGCATGTAAATAGGAACCCAACAAAATCGGCCAAATCTTTAAGGTCCGCATACATGAAAAAATTTCATTTTTGCAATGTGTCAATTTTGTCTTAATTAAATGTTTAAATTATAGAAAATCGGCCAAAAATACATAAGAAATACAACATAACACTAGTATTCCTCAGTAAAGGGAATATAATGCATGTAAATAGGAACCCAACAAAATCGGCCAAATCTTTAAGGTCCGCGTACATGAAAAAATTCCATTTTTGCAATGTGTCAATTTTGTCTTAATTAAATGTTTAAATTATAGAAAATCGGCCAAAAATACATAAGAAATACAACATAACACTAGTATTCCTCAGTAAAGTGAATATAATGCATGTAAATAGGAACCCAACAAAATCGGCCAAATCTTTAAGGTCCGCGTACATAAAAGAATTTCATTTTTGCAATGTGTCAATTTTGTCTTAATTAAATGTTTAAATTATAGAAAATCGGCCAAAAATACATAAGAAATACAACATAACACTAGTATTCCTCAGTAAAGGGAATATAATGCATGTAAATAGGAACCCAACAAAATCGGCCAAATCTTTAAGGTCCGCGTACATGAAAAAATTTCATTTTTGCAATGTGTCAATTTTGTCTTAATTAAATGTTTAAATTATAGAAAATCGGCCAAAAATACATAAGAAATACAACATAACACTAGTATTCCTCAGTAAAGGGAATATAATGCATGTAAATAGGAACCCAACAAAATCGGCCAAATCTTTAAGGTCCGCGTACATGAAAAAATTCCATTTTTGCAATGTGTCAATTTTGTCTTAATTAAATGTTTAAATTATAGAAAATCGGCCAAAAATACATAAGAAATACAACATAACACTAGTATTCCTCAGTAAAGTGAATATAATGCATGTAAATAGGAACCCAACAAAATCGGCCAAATCTTTAAGGTCCGCGTACATGAAAGAATTTCATTTTTGCAATGTGTCAATTTTGTCTTAATTAAATGTTTTAATTATAGAAAATCGGCCAAAAATACATAAGAAATACAACATAACACTAGTATTCCTCAGTAAAGGGAATATAATGCATGTAAATAGGAACCCAACAAAATCGGCCAAATCTTTAAGGTCCGCGTACATGAAAAAATTCCATTTTTGCAATGTGTCAATTTTGTCTTAATTAAATGTTTAAATTATAGAAAATCGGCCAAAAATACATAAGAAATACAACATAACACTAGTATTCCTCAGTAAAGTGAATATAATGCATGTAAATAGGAACCCAACAAAATCGGCCAAATCTTTAAGGTCCGCGTACATGAAAAAATTCCATGTTTTCAATGTGTCAATTTTGTCTTAATTTAATGTTTAAATTATAGATAATTTGCCAAAAATACATAAGAAATACAACATAACACTAGTATTCCTCAGTAAAGTGAATATAATGCATGTAAATAGGAACCCAACAAAATCGGCCAAATCTTTAAGGTCCGCGTACATGAAAAAATTCCATTTTTGCAATGTGTCAATTTTGTTTTAATTAAATGTTTAAATTATAGAAAATCGGCCAAAAATACATAAGAAATACAACATAACACTAGTATTCCTCAGTAAAGTGAATATAATGCATGTAAATAGGAACTCAACAAAATCGGCCAAATCTTTAAGGTCCGCGTACATGAAAAAATTCCATTTTTGCAATGTGTCAATTTTGTCTTAATTAAATGTTTAAATTATAGAAAATCGGCCAAAAATACATAAGAAATACAACATAACACTAGTATTCCTCAGTAAAGTGAATATAATGCATGTAAATAGGAACCCAACAAAATCGGCCAAATCTTTAAGGTCCGCGTACATGAACAAATTTCATTTTTGCAATGTGTCAATTTTGTCTTAATTAAATGTTTAAATTATAGAAAATCGGCCAAAAATACATAAGAAATACAACATAACACTAGTATTCCTCAGTAAAGGGAATATAATGCATGTAAATAGGAACCCAACAAAATCGGCCAAATCTTTAAGGTCCGCGTACATGAAAAAATTCAATTTTTGCAATGTGTCAATTTTGTCTTAATTAAATGTTTAAATTATAGAAAATCGGCCAAAAATACATAAGAAATACAACATAACACTAGTATTCCTCAGTAAAGTGAATATAATGCATGTAAATAGGAACCCAACAAAATCGGCCAAATCTTTAAGGTCCGCGTACATGAAAAAATTTCATTTTTGCAATGTGTCAATTTTGTCTTAATTAAATGTTTAAATTATAGAAAATCGGCCAAAAATACATAAGAAATACAACATAACACTAGTATTCCTCAGTAAAGGGAATATAATGCATGTAAATAGGAACCCAACAAAATCGGCCAAATCTTTAAGGTCCGCGTACATGAAAAAATTTCATTTTTGCAATGTGTCAATTTTGTCTTAATTAAATGTTTAAATTATAGAAAATCGGCCAAAAATACATAAGAAATACAACATAACACTAGTATTCCTCAGTAAAGGGAATATAATGCATGTAAATAGGAACCCAACAAAATCGGCCAAATCTTTAAGGTCCGCGTACATGAAAAAATTCCATTTTTGCAATGTGTCAATTTTGTCTTAATTAAATGTTTAAATTATAGAAAATCGGCCAAAAATACATAAGAAATACAACATAACACTAGTATTCCTCAGTAAAGTGAATATAATGCATGTAAATAGGAACCCAACAAAATCGGCCAAATCTTTAAGGTCCGCGTACATGAAAGAATTTCATTTTTGCAATGTGTCAATTTTGTCTTAATTAAATGTTTAAATTATAGAAAATCGGCCAAAAATACATAAGAAATACAACATAACACTAGTATTCCTCAGTAAAGGGAATATAATGCATGTAAATAGGAACCCAACAAAATCGGCCAATTCTTTAAGGTCCGCGTACATGAAAAAATTTCATTTTTGCAATGTGTCAATTTTGTCTTAATTAAATGTTTAAATTATAGAAAATCGGCCAAAAATACATAAGAAATACAACATAACACTAGTATTCCTCAGTAAAGGGAATATAATGCATGTAAATAGGAACCCAACAAAATCGGCCAAATCTTTAAGGTCCGCGTACATGAAAAAATTCCATTTTTGCAATGTGTCAATTTTGTCTTAATTAAATGTTTAAATTATAGAAAATCGGCCAAAAATACATAAGAAATACAACATAACACTAGTATTCCTCAGTAAAGGGAATATAATGCATGTAAATAGGAACCCAACAAAATCGGCCAAATCTTTAAGGTCCGCGTACATGAAAAAATTTCATTTTTGCAATGTGTCAATTTTGTCTTAATTAAATGTTTAAATTATAGAAAATCGGCCAAAAATACATAAGAAATACAACATAACACTAGTATTCCTCAGTAAAGGGAATATAATGCATGTAAATAGGAACCCAACAAAATCGGCCAAATCTTTAAGGTCCGCGTACATGAAAAAATTCCATTTTTGCAATGTGTCAATTTTGTCCGTATTAAATGTTTAAATTATAGAAAATCGGCCAAAAATACATAAGAAATACAACATAACACTAGTATTCCTCAGTAAAGTGAATATAGTGCATGTAAATAGGAACCCAACAAAATCGGCCAAATCTTTAAGGTCCGCGTACATGAAAGAATTTCATTTTTGCAATGTGTCAATTTTGTCTTAATTAAATGTTTAAATTATAGAAAATCGGCCAAAAATACATAAGAAATACAACATAACACTAGTATTCCTCAGTAAAGGGAATATAATGCATGTAAATAGGAACCCAACAAAATCGGCCAAATCTTTAAGGTCCGCGTACATGAAAAAATTCCATTTTTGCAATGTGTCAATTTTGTCTTAATTAAATGTTTAAATTATAGAAAATCGGCCAAAAATACATAAGAAATACAACATAACACTAGTATTCCTCAGTAAAGGGAATATAATGCATGTAAATAGGAACCCAACAAAATCGGCCAAATCTTTAAGGTCCGCGTACATGAAAAAATTCCATTTTTGCAATGTGTCAATTTTGTCTTAATTAAATGTTTAAATTATAGAAAATCGGCCAAAAATACATAAGAAATACAACATAACACTAGTATTCCTCAGTAAAGTGAATATAATGCATGTAAATAGGAACCCAACAAAATCGGCCAAATCTTTAAGGTCCGCGTACATGAAAAAATTCCATGTTTGCAATGTGTCAATTTTGTCTTAATTTAATGTTTAAATTATAGATAATTTGCCAAAAATACATAAGAAATACAACATAACACAAGTATTCCTCAGTAAAGTGAATATAATGCATGTAAATAGGAACCCAACAAAATCGGCCAAATCTTTAAGGTCCGCGTACATGAAAAAATTCCATTTTTGCAATGTGTCAATTTTGTTTTAATTAAATGTTTAAATTATAGAAAATCGGCCAAAAATACATAAGAAATACAACATAACACTAGTATTCCTCAGTAAAGTGAATATAATGCATGTAAATAGGAACTCAACAAAATCGGCCAAATCTTTAAGGTCCGCGTACATGAAAAAATTCCATTTTTGCAATGTGTCAATTTTGTCTTAATTAAATGTTTAAATTATAGAAAATCGGCCAAAAATACATAAGAAATACAACATAACACTAGTATTCCTCAGTAAAGTGAATATAATGCATGTAAATAGGAACCCAACAAAATCGGCCAAATCTTTAAGGTCCGCGTACATGAACAAATTTCATTTTTGCAATGTGTCAATTTTGTCTTAATTAAATGTTTAAATTATAGAAAATCGGCCAAAAATACATAAGAAATACAACATAACACTAGTATTCCTCAGTAAAGGGAATATAATGCATGTAAATAGGAACCCAACAAAATCGGCCAAATCTTTAAGGTCCGCGTACATGAAAAAATTCAATTTTTGCAATGTGTCAATTTTGTCTTAATTAAATGTTTAAATTATAGAAAATCGGCCAAAAATACATAAGAAATACAACATAACACTAGTATTCCTCAGTAAAGTGAATATAATGCATGTAAATAGGAACCCAACAAAATCGGCCAAATCTTTAAGGTCCGCGTACATGAAAAAATTTCATTTTTGCAATGTGTCAATTTTGTCTTAATTAAATGTTTAAATTATAGAAAATCGGCCAAAAATACATAAGAAATACAACATAACACTAGTATTCCTCAGTAAAGGGAATATAATGCATGTAAATAGGAACCCAACAAAATCGGCCAAATCTTTAAGGTCCGCGTACATGAAAAAATTTCATTTTTGCAATGTGTCAATTTTGTCTTAATGAAATGTTTAAATTATAGAAAATCGGCCAAAAATACATAAGAAATACAACATAACACTAGTATTCCTCAGTAAAGGGAATATAATGCATGTAAATAGGAACCCAACAAAATCGGCCAAATCTTTAAGGTCCGCGTACATGAAAAAATTCCATTTTTGCAATGTGTCAATTTTGTCTTAATTAAATGTTAAAATTATAGAGAATCGGCCAAAAATACATAAGAAATACAACATAACACTAGTATTCCTCAGTAAAGTGAATATAATGCATGTAAATAGGAACCCAACAAAATCGGCCAAATCTTTAAGGTCCGCGTACATGAAAGAATTTCATTTTTGCAATGTGTCAATTTTGTCTTAATTAAATGTTTAAATTATAGAAAATCGGCCAAAAATACATAAGAAATACAACATAACACTAGTATTCCTCAGTAAAGGGAATATAATGCATGTAAATAGGAACCCAACAAAATCGGCCAAATCTTTAAGGTCCGCGTACATGAAAGAATTTCATTTTTGCAATGTGTCAATTTTGTCTTAATTAAATGTTTAAATTATAGAAAATCGGCCAAAAATACATAAGAAATACAACATAACACTAGTATTCCTCAGTAAAGGGAATATAATACATGTAAATAGGAACCCAACAAAATCGGCCAAATCTTTAAGGTCCGCGTACATGAAAAAATTTCATTTTTGCAATGTGTCAATTTTGTCTTAATTAAATGTTTAAATTATAGAAAATCGGCCAAAAATACATAAGAAATACAACATAACACTAGTATTCCTCAGTAGAGGGAATATAATGCATGTAAATAGGAACCCAACAAAATCGGCCAAATCTTTAAGGTCCGCGTACATGAAAAAATTCCATTTTTGCAATGTGTCAATTTTGTCTTAATTTAATGTTTAAATTATAGATAATTTGCCAAAAATACATAAGAAATACAACATAGCACTAGTATTCCTCAGTAAAGTGAATATAATGCATGTAAATAGGAACCCAACAAAATCGGCCAAATCTTTAAGGTCCGCGTACATGAAAAAATTCCATTTTTGCAATGTGTCAATTTTGTCTTAATTAAATGTTTAAATTATAGAAAATCGGCCAAAAATACATAAGAAATACAACATAACACTAGTATTCCTCAGTAAAGTGAATATAATGCATGTAAATAGGAACCCAACAAAATCGGCCAAATCTTTAAGGTCCGCGTACATGAAAGAATTTCATTTTTGCAATGTGTCAATTTTGTCTTAATTAAATGTTTAAATTATAGAAAATCGGCCAAAAATACATAAGAAATACAACATAACACTAGTATTCCTCAGTAAAGGGAATATAATGCATGTAAATAGGAACCCAACAAAATCGGCCAAATCTTTAAGGTCCGCGTACATGAAAAAATTCCATTTTTGCAATGTGTCAATTTTGTCTTAATTAAATGTTTAAATTATAGAATATCGGCCAAAAATACATAAGAAATACAACATAACACTAGTATTCCTCAGTAAAGTGAATATAATGCATGTAAATAGGAACCCAACAAAATCGGCCAAATCTTTAAGGTCCGCGTACATGAAAAAATTCCATGTTTGCAATGTGTCAATTTTGTCTTAATTTAATGTTTAAATTATAGATAATTTGCCAAAAATACATAAGAAATACAACATAACACTAGTATTCCTCAGTAAAGTGAATATAATGCATGTAAATAGGAACCCAACAAAATCGGCCAAATCTTTAAGGTCCGCGTACATGAAAAAATTCCATTTTTGCAATGTGTCAATTTTGTTTTAATTAAATGTTTAAATTATAGAAAATCGGCCAAAAATACATAAGAAATACAACATAACACTAGTATTCCTCAGTAAAGTTAATATAATGCATGTAAATAGGAACTCAACAAAATCGGCCAAATCTTTAAGGTCCGCGTACATGAAAAAATTCCATTTTTGCAATGTGTCAATTTTGTCTTAATTAAATGTTTAAATTATAGAAAATCGGCCAAAAATACATAAGAAATACAACATAACACTAGTATTCCTCAGTAAAGGGAATATAATGCATGTAAATAGGAACCCAACAAAATCGGCCAAATCTTTAAGGTCCGCGTACATGAACAAATTTCATTTTTGCAATGTGTCAATTTTGTCTTAATTAAATGTTTAAATTATAGAAAATCGGCCAAAAATACATAAGAAATACAACATAACACTAGTATTCTTCAGTAAAGGGAATATAATGCATGTAAATAGGAACCCAACAAAATCGGCCAAATCTTTAAGGTCCGCGTACATGAAAAAATTCAATTTTTGCAATGTGTCAATTTTGTCTTAATTAAATGTTTAAATTATAGAAAATCGGCCAAAAATACATAAGAAATACAACATAACACTAGTATTCCTCAGTAAAGTGAATATAATGCATGTAAATAGGAACCCAACAAAATCGGCCAAATCTTTAAGGTCCGCGTACATGAAAAAATTCCATTTTTGCAATGTGTCAATTTTGTCTTAATTTAATGTTTAAATTATAGATATTTTGCCAAAAATACATAAGAAATACAACATACCACTAGTATTCCTCAGTAAAGTGAATATAATGCATGTAAATAGGAACCCAACAAAATCGGCCAAATCTTTAAGGTCCGCGTACATGAAAAAATTCCATTTTTGCAATGTGTCAATTTTGTCTTAATTAAATGTTTAAATTATAGAAAATCGGCCAAAAATACATAAGAAATACAACATAACACTAGTATTCCTCAGTAAAGGGAATATAATGCATGTAAATAGGAACCCAACAAAATCGGCCAAATCTTTAAGGTCCGCGTACATGAAAAAATTTCATTTTTGCAATGTGTCAATTTTGTTTTAATTAAATGTTTAAATTATAGAAAATCGGCCAAAAATACATAAGAAATACAACATAACACTAGTATTCCTCAGTAAAGGGAATATAATGCATGTAAATTGGAACCCAACAAAATCGGCCAAATCTTTAAGGTCCGCGTACATGAAAAAATTCCATTTTTGCAATGTGTCAATTCTGTCTTAATTAAATGTTAAAATTATAGAGAATCGGCCAAAAATACATAAGAAATACAACATACCACTAGTATTCCTCAGTAAAGTGAATATAATGCATGTAAATAGGAACCCAACAAAATCGGCCAAATCTTTAAGGTCCGCGTACATGAAAAAATTCCATTTTTGCAATGTGTCAATTTTGTCTTAATTAAATGTTTAAATTATAGAAAATCGGCCAAAAATACATAAGAAATACAACATAACACTAGTATTCCTCAGTAAAGGGAATATAATGCATGTAAATAGGAACCAAACAAAATCGGCCAAATCTTTAAGGTCCGCGTACATGAAAAAATTCCATTTTTGCAATGTGTCAATTTTGTTTTAATTAAATGTTTAAATTATAGAAAATCGGCCAAAAATACATAAGAAATACAACATAACACTAGTATTCCTCAGTAAAGTGAATATAATGCATGTAAATAGGAACCCAACAAAATCGGCCAAATCTTTAAGGTCCGCGTACATGAAAAAATTCCATTTTTGCAATGTGTCAATTTTGTCTTAATTAAATGTTTAAATTATAGAAAATCGGCCAAAAATACATAAGAAATACAACATAACACTAGTATTCCTCAGTAAAGTGAATATAATGCATGTAAATAGGAACCCAACAAAATCGGCCAAATCTTTAAGGTCCGCGTACATGAAAAAATTCCATTTTTGCAATGTGTCAATTTTGTCTTAATTTAATGTTTAAATTATAGATATTTTGCCAAAAATACATAAGAAATACAACATACCACTAGTATTCCTCAGTAAAGTGAATATAATGCATGTAAATAGGAACCCAACAAAATCGGCCAAATCTTTAAGGTCCGCGTACATGAAAAAATTCCATTTTTGCAATGTGTCAATTTTGTCTTAATTAAATGTTTAAATTATAGAAAATCGGCCAAAAATACATAAGAAATACAACATAACACTAGTATTCCTCAGTAAAGGGAATATAATGCATGTAAATAGGAACCCAACAAAATCGGCCAAATCTTTAAGGTCCGCGTACATGAAAAAATTTCATTTTTGCAATGTGTCAATTTTGTTTTAATTAAATGTTTAAATTATAGAAAATCGGCCAAAAATACATAAGAAATACAACATAACACTAGTATTCCTCAGTAAAGGGAATATAATGCATGTAAATTGGAACCCAACAAAATCGGCCAAATCTTTAAGGTCCGCGTACATGAAAAAATTCCATTTTTGCAATGTGTCAATTCTGTCTTAATTAAATGTTAAAATTATAGAGAATCGGCCAAAAATACATAAGAAATACAACATAACACTAGTATTCCTCAGTAAAGTGAATATAATGCATGTAAATAGGAACCCAACAAAATCGGCCAAATCTTTAAGGTCCGCGTACATGAAAAAATTCCATTTTTGCAATGTGTCAATTTTGTCTTAATTAAATGTTTAAATTATAGAAAATCGGCCAAAAATACATAAGAAATACAACATAACACTAGTATTCCTCAGTAAAGGGAATATAATGCATGTAAATAGGAACCAAACAAAATCGGCCAAATCTTTAAGGTCCGCGTACATGAAAAAATTCCATTTTTGCAATGTGTCAATTTTGTTTTAATTAAATGTTTAAATTATAGAAAATCGGCCAAAAATACATAAGAAATACAACATAACACTAGTATTCCTCAGTAAAGTGAATATAATGCATGTAAATAGGAACCCAACAAAATCGGCCAAATCTTTAAGGTCCGCGTACATGAAAAAATTCCATTTTTGCAATGTGTCAATTTTGTCTTAATTAAATGTTTAAATTATAGAAAATCGGCCAAAAATACATAAGAAATACAACATAACACTAGTATTCCTCAGTAAAGTGAATATAATGCATGTAAATAGGAACCCAACAAAATCGGCCAAATCTTTAAGGTCCGCGTACATGAACAAATTACATTTTTGCAATGTGTCAATTTTGTCTTAATTAAATGTTTAAATTATAGAAAATCGGCCAAAAATACATAAGAAATACAACATAACACTAGTATTCCTCAGTAAAGGGAATATAATGCATGTAAATAGGAACCCAACAAAATCGGCCAAATCTTTAAGGTCCGCGTACATGAAAAAATTCAATTTTTGCAATGTGTCAATTTTGTCTTAATTAAATGTTTAAATTATAGAAAATCGGCCAAAAATACATAAGAAATACAACATAACACTAGTATTCCTCAGTAAAGGGAATATAATGCATGTAAATAGGAACCCAACAAAATCGGCCAAATCTTTAAGGTCCGCGTACATGAAAAAATTCCATTTTTGCAATGTGTCAATTTTGTCTTAATTAAATGTTTAAATTATAGAAAATCGGCCAAAAATACATAAGAAATACAACATAACACTAGTATTCCTCAGTAAAGGGAATATAATGCATGTAAATAGGAAACCAACAAAATCGGCCAAATCTTTAAGGTCCGCGTACATGAAAAAATTCCATTTTTGCAATGTGTCAATTTTGTCTTAATTTAATGTTTAAATTATAGATATTTTGCCAAAAATACATAAGAAATACAACATAACACTAGTATTCCTCAGTAAAGTGAATATAATGCATGTAAATAGGAACCCAACAAAATCGGCCAAATCTTTAAGGTCCGCGTACATGAAAAAATTCCATTTTTGCAATGTGTCAATTTTGTCTTAATTAAATGTTTAAATTATAGAAAATCGGCCAAAAATACATAAGAAATACAACATAACACTAGTATTCCTCAGTAAAGTGAATATAATGCATGTAAATAGGAACCCAACAAAATCGGCCAAATCTTTAAGGTCCGCGTACATGAAAAAATTCCATTTTTGCAATGTGTCAATTTTGTCTTAATTAAATGTTTAAATTATAGAAAATCGGCCAAAAATACATAAGAAATACAACATAACACTAGTATTCCTCAGTAAAGGGAATATAATGCATGTAAATAGGAACCCAACAAAATCGGCCAAATCTTTAAGGTCCGCGTACATGAAAAAATTCCATTTTTGCAATGTGTCAATTTTGTTTTAATTAAATGTTTAAATTATAGAAAATCGGCCAAAAATACATAAGAAATACAACATAACACTAGTATTCCTCAGTAAAGTGAATATAATGCATGTAAATAGGAACCCAACAAAATCGGCCAAATCTTTAAGGTCCGCGTACATGAAAAAATTCCATTTTTGCAATGTGTCAATTTTGTCTTAATTAAATGTTAAAATTATAGAGAATCGGCCAAAAATACATAAGAAATACAACATACCACTAGTATTCCTCAGTAAAGTGAATATAATGCATGTAAATAGGAACCCAACAAAATCGGCCAAATCTTTAAGGTCCGCGTACATGAAAAAATTCCATTTTTGCAATGTGTCAATTTTGTCTTAATTAAATGTTTAAATTATAGAAAATCGGCCAAAAATACATAAGAAATACAACATAACACTAGTATTCCTCAGTAAAGGGAATATAATGCATGTAAATAGGAACCCAACAAAATCGGCCAAATCTTTAAGGTCCGCGTACATGAAAAAATTCCATTTTTGCAATGTGTCAATTTTGTTTTAATTAAATGTTTAAATTATAGAAAATCGGCCAAAAATACATAAGAAATACAACATAACACTAGTATTCCTCAGTAAAGTGAATATAATGCATGTAAATAGGAACCCAACAAAATCGGCCAAATCTTTAAGGTCCGCGTACATGAAAAAATTCCATTTTTGCAATGTGTCAATTTTGTCTTAATTAAATGTTTAAATTATAGAAAATCGGCCAAAAATACATAAGAAATACAACATAACACTAGTATTCCTCAGTAAAGGGAATATAATGCATGTAAATAGGAACCCAACAAAATCGGCCAAATCTTTAAGGTCCGCGTACATGAAAAAATTCAATTTTTGCAATGTGTCAATTTTGTCTTAATTAAATGTTTAAATTATAGAAAATCGGCCAAAAATACATAAGAAATACAACATAACACTAGTATTCCTCAGTAAAGGGAATATAATGCATGTAAATAGGAACCAAACAAAATCGGCCAAATCTTTAAGGTCCGCGTACATGAAAAAATTCCATTTTTGCAATGTGTCAATTTTGTTTTAATTAAATGTTTAAATTATAGAAAATCGGCCAAAAATACATAAGAAATACAACATAACACTAGTATTCCTCAGTAAAGGGAATATAATGCATGTAAATAGGAACCCAACAAAATCGGCCAAATCTTTAAGGTCCGCGTACATGAAAAAATTTCATTTTTGCAATGTGTCAATTTTGTCTTAATTAAATGTTTAAATTATAGAAAATCGGCCAAAAATACATAAGAAATACAACATAACACTAGTATTCCTCAGTAAAGGGAATATAATGCATGTAAATAGGAACCCAACAAAATCGGCCAAATCTTTAAGGTCCGCGTACATGAAAAAATTCCATTTTTGCAATGTGTCAATTTTGTATTAATTAAATGTTTAAATTATAGAAAATCGGCCAAAAATACATAAGAAATACAACATAACACTAGTATTCCTCAGTAAAGGGAATATAATGCATGTAAATAGGAACCCAACAAAATCGGCCAAATCTTTAAGGTCCGCGTACATGAAAAAATTCCATTTTTGCAATGTGTCAATTTTGTCTTAATTAAATGTTTAAATTATAGATATTTTGCCAAAAATACATAAGAAATACAACATACCACTAGTATTCCTCAGTAAAGTGAATATAATGCATGTAAATAGGAACCCAACAAAATCGGCCAAATCTTTAAGGTCCGCGTACATGAAAAAATTCCATTTTTGCAATGTGTCAATTTTGTCTTAATTAAATGTTTAAATTATAGAAAATCGGCCAAAAATACATAAGAAATACAACATAACACTAGTATTCCTCAGTAAAGGGAATATAATGCATGTAAATAGGAACCCAACAAAATCGGCCAAATCTTTAAGGTCCGCGTACATGAAAAAATTCAATTTTTGCAATGTGTCAATTTTGTCTTAATTAAATGTTTAAATTATAGAAAATCGGCCAAAAATACATAAGAAATACAACATAACACTAGTATTCCTCAGTAAAGTGAATATAATGCATGTAAATAGGAACCCAACAAAATCGGCCAAATCTTTAAGGTCCGCGTACATGAAAAAATTCCATTTTTGCAATGTGTCAATTTTGTCTTAATTAAATGTTTAAATTATAGAAAATCGGCCAAAAATACATAAGAAATACAACATAACACTAGTATTCCTCAGTAAAGGGAATATAATGCATGTAAATAGGAACCAAACAAAATCGGCCAAATCTTTAAGGTCCGCGTACATGAAAAAATTCCATTTTTGCAATGTGTCAATTTTGTTTTAATTAAATGTTTAAATTATAGAAAATCGGCCAAAAATACATAAGAAATACAACATAACACTAGTATTCCTCAGTAAAGTGAATATAATGCATGTAAATAGGAACCCAAACAAAATCGGCCAAATCTTTAAGGTCCGCGTACATGAACAAATTTCATTTTTGCAATGTGTCAATTTTGTCTTAATTAAATGTTTAAATTATAGAAAATCGGCCAAAAATACATAAGAAATACAACATAACACTAGTATTCCTCAGTAAAGGGAATATAATGCATGTAAATAGGAACCCAACAAAATCGGCCAAATCTTTAAGGTCCGCGTACATGAAAAAATTCAATTTTTGCAATGTGTCAATTTTGTCTTAATTAAATGTTTAAATTATAGAAAATCGGCCAAAAATACATAAGAAATACAACATAACACTAGTATTCCTCAGTAAAGGGAATATAATGCATGTAAATAGGAACCCAACAAAATCGGCCAAATCTTTAAGGTCCGCGTACATGAAAAAATTCCATTTTTGCAATGTGTCAATTTTGTATTAATTAAATGTTTAAATTATAGAAAATCGGCCAAAAATACATAAGAAATACAACATAACACTAGTATTCCTCAGTAAAGGGAATATAATGCATGTAAATAGGAACCCAACAAAATCGGCCAAATCTTTAAGGTCCGCGTACATGAAAAAATTCCATTTTTGCAATGTGTCAATTTTGTTTTAATTAAATGTTTAAATTATAGAAAATCGGCCAAAAATACATAAGAAATACAACATAACACTAGTATTCCTCAGTAAAGTGAATATAATGCATGTAAATAGGAACCCAACAAAATCGGCCAAATCTTTAAGGTCCGCGTACATGAAAAAATTCCATTTTGGCAATGTGTCAATTTTGTCTTAATTAAATTTTAAAATTATAGAGAATCGGCCAAAAATACATAAGAAATACAACATAACACTAGTATTCCTCAGTAAAGTGAATATAATGCATGTAAATAGGAACCCAACAAAATCGGCCAAATCTTTAAGGACCGCGTACATGAAAAAATTCCATTTTTGCAATGTGTCAATTTTGTCTTAATTAAATGTTTAAATTATAGAAAATCGGCCAAAAATACATAAGAAATACAACATAACACTAGTATTCCTCAGTAAAGGGAATATAATGCATGTAAATAGGAACCCAACAAAATCGGCCAAATCTTTAAGGTCCGCGTACATGAAAAAATTCAATTTTTGCAATGTGTCAATTTTGTCTTAATTAAATGTTTAAATTATAGAAAATCAGCCAAAAATACATAAGAAATACAACATAACACTAGTATTCCTCAGTAAAGTAAATATAATGCATGTAAATAGGAACCTAACAAAATCGGCCAAATCTTTAAGGTCCGCGTACATGAAAAAATTCCATTTTTGCAATGTGTCAATTTTGTCTTAATTAAATGTTTAAATTATAGAAAATCGGCCAAAAATACATAAGAAATACAACATAACACCAGTATTCCTCAGTAAAGGGAATATAATGCATGTAAATAGGAACCCAACAAAATCGGCCAAATCTTTAAGGTCCGCGTACATGAAAAAATTCCATTTTTGCAATGTGTCCATTTTGTTTTAATTAAATGTTTAAATTATAGAAAATCGGCCAAAAATACATAAGAAATACAACATAACACTAGTATTCCTCAGTAAAGTGAATATAATGCATGTAAATAGGAACCCAACAAAATCGGCCAAATCTTTAAGGTCCGCGTACATGAAAAAATTCCATTTTTGCAATGTGTCAATTTTGTCTTAATTAAATGTTTAAATTATAGAAAATCGGCCAAAAATACATAAGAAATACAACATAACACTAGTATTCCTCAGTAAAGGGAATATAATGCATGTAAATAGGAACCAAACAAAATCGGCCAAATCTTTAAGGTCCGCGTACATGAAAAAATTCCATTTTTGCAATGTGTCAATTTTGTTTTAATTAAATGTTTAAATTATAGAAAATCGGCCAAAAATACATAAGAAATACAACATAACACTAGTATTCCTCAGTAAAGGGAATATAATGCATGTAAATAGGAACCCAACAAAATCGGCCAAATCTTTAAGGTCCGCGTACATGAAAAAATTCAATTTTTGCAATGTGTCAATTTTGTCTTAATTAAATGTTTAAATTATAGAAAATCGGCCAAAAATACATAAGAAATACAACATAACACTAGTATTCCTCAGTAAAGGGAATATAATGCATGTAAATAGGAACCCAACAAAATCGGCCAAATCTTTAAGGTCCGCGTACATGAAAAAATTCCATTTTTGCAATGTGTCAATTTTGTTTTAATTAAATGTTTAAATTATAGAAAATCGGCCAAAAATACATAAGAAATACAACATAACACTAGTATTCCTCAGTAAAGTGAATATAATGCATGTAAATAGGAACCCAACAAAATCGGCCAAATCTTTAAGGTCCGCGTACATGAAAAAATTCCATTTTTGCAATGTGTCAATTTTGTCTTAATTAAATGTTTAAATTATAGAAAATCGGCCAAAAATACATAAGAAATACAACATAACACTAGTATTCCTCAGTAAAGTGAATATAATGCATGTAAATAGGAACCCAACAAAATCTGCCAAATCTTTAAGGTCCGCGTACATGAAAAAATTTCATTTTTGCAATGTGTCAATTTTGTCTTAATTAAATGTTTAAATTATAGAAAATCGGCCAAAAATACATAAGAAATACAACATAACACTAGTATTCCTCAGTAAATGGAATATAATGCATGTAAATAGGAACCCAACAAAATCGGCCAAATCTTTAAGGTCCGCGTACATGAAAAAATTCAATTTTTGCAATGTGTCAATTTTGTCTTAATTAAATGTTTAAATTATAGAAAATCGGCCAAAAATACATAAGAAATACAACATAACACTAGTATTCCTCAGTAAAGGGAATATAATGCATGTAAATAGGAACCCAACAATATCGGCCAAATCTTTAAGGTCCGCGTACATGAAAAAATTCCATTTTTGCAATGTGTCAATTTTGTCTTAATTAAATGTTTAAATTATAGATATTTTGCCAAAAATACATAAGAAATACAACATACCACTAGTATTCCTCAGTAAAGTGAATATAATGCATGTAAATAGGAACCCAACAAAATCGGCCAAATCTTTAAGGTCCGCGTACATGAAAAAATTCCATTTTTGCAATGTGTCAATTTTGTCTTAATTAAATGTTTAAATTATAGAAAATCGGCCAAAAATACATAAGAAATACAACATAACACTAGTATTCCTCAGTAAAGGGAATATAATGCATGTAAATAGGAACCCAACAAAATCGGCCAAATCTTTAAGGTCCGCGTACATTCCATTTTTGCAATGTGTCAATTTTGTCTTAATTTAATGTTTTAATTATAGATATTTTGCCAAAAATACATAAGAAATACAACATACCACTAGTATTCCTCAGTAAAGTGAATATAATGCATGTAAATAGGAACCCAACAAAATCGGCCAAATCTTTAAGGTCTGCGTACATGAAAATATTCCATTTTTGCAATGTGTCAATTTTGTTTTAATTAAATGTTTAAATTATAGAAAATCGGCCAAAAATACATAAGAAATACAACATAACACTAGTATTCCTCAGTAAAGGGAATATAATGCATGTAAATAGGAACCCAACAAAATCGGCCAAATCTTTAAGGTCCGCGTACATGAAAAAATTCCATTTTTGCAATGTGTCAATTTTGTTTTAATTAAATGTTTAAATTATAGAAAATCGGCCAAAAATACATAAGAAATACAACATAACACTAGTATTCCTCAGTAAAGTGAATATAATGCATGTAAATAGGAACCCAACAAAATCGGCCAAATCTTTAAGGTCCGCGTACATGAAAAAATTCAATTTTTGCAATGTGTCAATTTTGTTTTAATTAAATGTTTAAATTATAGAAAATCGGCCAAAAATACATAAGAAATACAACATAACACTAGTATTCCTCAGTAAAGTGAATATAATGCATGTAAATAGGAACCCAACAAAATCGGCTAAATCTTTAAGGTCCGCGTACATGAAAAAATTCCATTTTTGCAATGTGTCAATTTTGTCTTAATTAAATGTTTAAATTATAGAAAATCGGCCAAAAATACATAAGAAATACAACATAACACTAGTATTCCTCAGTAAAGTGAATATAATGCATGTAAATAGGAACCCAACAAAATCGGCTTAATCTTTAAGGTCCGCGTACATGAAAAAATTCCATTTTTGCAATGTGTCAATTTTGTCTTAATTAAATGTTAAAATTATAGAAAATCGGCCAAAAATACATAAGAAATACAACATACCACTAGTATTCCTCAGTAAAGTGAATATAATGCATGTAAATAGGAACCCAACAAAATCGGCCAAATCTTTAAGGTCCGCGTACATGAAAAAATTCCATTTTTGCAATGTGTCAATTTTGTCTTAATTAAATGTTAAAATTATAGAGAATCGGCCAAAAATACATAAGAAATACAACATAACACTAGTATTCCTCAGTAAAGTGAATATAATGCATGTAAATAGGAACCCAACAAAATCGGCCAAATCTTTAAGGTCCGCGTACATGAAAAAATTCCATTTTTGCAATGTGTCAATTTTGTCTTAATTAAATGTTAAAATTATAGAGAATCGGCCAAAAATACATAAGAAATACAACATAACACTAGTATTTCTCAGTAAAGTGAATATAATGCATGTAAATAGGAACCCAACAAAATCGGCCAAATCTTTAAGGTCCGCGTACATGAAAAAATTTCATTTTTGCAATGTGTCAATTTTGTCTTAATTAAATGTTTAAATTATAGAAAATCGGCCAAAAATACATAAGAAATACAACATAACACTAGTATTCCTCAGTAAAGGGAATATAATGCATGTAAATAGGAACCCAACAAAATCGGCCAAATCTTTAAGGTCCGCGTACATGAAAAAATTCCATTTTTGCAATGTGTCAATTTTGTCTTAATTAAATGTTTAAATTATAGAAAATCGGCCAAAAATACATAAGAAATACAACATAACACTAGTATTCCTCAGTAAAGGGAATATAATGCATGTAAATAGGAACCTAACAAAATCGGCCAAATCTTTAAGGTCCGCGTACATGAAAAAATTCCATTTTTGCAATGTGTCAATTTTGTCTTAATTAAATGTTTAAATTATAGAAAATCGGCCAAAAATACATAAGAAATACAACATAACACTAGTATTCCTCAGTAAAGGGAATATAATGCATGTAAATAGGAACCCAACAAAATCGGCCAAATCTTTAAGGTCCGCGTACATGAAAAAATTTCATTTTTGCAATGTGTCAATTTTGTCTTAATTAAATGTTTAAATTATAGAAAATCGGCCAAAAATACATAAGAAATACAACATAACACTAGTATTCCTCAGTAAAGGGAATATAATGCATGTAAATAGGAACCCAACAAAATCGGCCAAATCTTTAAGGTCCGTGTACATGAAAAAATTCAATTTTTGCAATGTGTCAATTTTGTCTTAATTAAATTTTTAAATTATAGAAAATCGGCCAAAAATACATAAGAAATACAACATAACACTAGTATTCCTCAGTAAAGGGAATATAATGCATGTAAATAGGAACCCAACAAAATCGGCCAAATCTTTAAGGTCCGCGTACATGAAAAAATTCCATTTTTGCAATGTGTCAATTTTGTTTTAATTAAATGTTTAAATTATAGAAAATCGGCCAAAAATACATAAGAAATACAACATAACACTAGTATTCCTCAGTAAAGTGAATATAATGCATGTAAATAGGAACCCAACAAAATCGGCCAAATCTTTAAGGTCCGCGTACATGAAAAAATTCCATTTTTGCAATGTGTCAATTTTGTCTTAATTAAATGTTAAAATTATAGAGAATCGGCCAAAATTACATAAGAAATACAACATACCACTAGTATTCCTCAGTAAAGGGAATATAATGCATGTAAATAGGAACCCAACAAAATCGGCCAAATCTTTAAGGTCCGCGTACATGAAAAAATTTCATTTTTGCAATGTGTCAATTTTGTCTTAATTAAATGTTTAAATTATAGAAAATCGGCCAAAAATACATAAGAAATACAACATAACACTAGTATTCCTCAGTAAAGGGAATATAATGCATGTAAATAGGAACCCAACAAAATCGGCCAAATCTTTAAGGTCCGCGTACATGAAAAAATTCAATTTTTGCAATGTGTCAATTTTGTCTTAATTAAATTTTTAAATTATAGAAAATCGGCCAAAAATACATAAGAAATACAACATAACACTAGTATTCCTCAGTAAAGGGAATATAATGCATGTAAATAGGAACCCAACAAAATCGGCCAAATCTTTAAGGTCCGCGTACATGAAAAAATTCCATTTTTGCAATGTGTCAATTTTGTTTTAATTAAATGTTTAAATTATAGAAAATCGGCCAAAAATACATAAGAAATACAACATAACACTAGTATTCCTCAGTAAAGTGAATATAATGCATGTAAATAGGAACCCAACAAAATCGGCCAAATCTTTAAGGTCCGCGTACATGAAAAAATTCCATTTTTGCAATGTGTCAATTTTGTCTTAATTAAATGTTAAAATTATAGAGAATCGGCCAAAAATACATAAGAAATACAACATACCACTAGTATTCCTCAGTAAAGTAAATATAATGCATGTAAATAGGAACCCAACAAAATCGGCCAAATCTTTAAGGTCCGCGTACATGAAAAAATTCCATTTTTGCAATGTGTCAATTTTGTCTTAATTAAATGTTTAAATTATAGAAAATCGGCCAAAAATACATAAGAAATACAACATAACACTAGTATTCCTCAGTAAAGGGAATATAATGCATGTAAATAGGAACCCAACAAAATCGGCCAAATCTTTAAGGTCCGCGTACATGAAAAAATTCCATTTTTGCAATGTGTCAATTTTGTTTTAATTAAATGTTTAAATTATAGAAAATCGGCCAAAAATACATAAGAAATACAACATAACACTAGTATTCCTCAGTAAAGTGAATATAATGCATGTAAATAGGAACCCAACAAAATCGGCCAAATCTTTAAGGTCCGCGTACATGAAAAAATTTCATTTTTGCAATGTGTCAATTTTGTCTTAATTAAATGTTTAAATTATAGAAAATCGGCCAAAAATACATAAGAAATACAACATAACACTAGTATTCCTCAGTAAAGGGAATATAATGCATGTAAATAGGAACCCAACAAAATCGGCCAAATCTTTAAGGTCCGCGTACATGAAAAAATCAATTTTTGCAATGTGTCAATTTTGTCTTAATTAAATGTTTAAATTATAGAAAATCGGCCAAAAATACATAAGAAATACAACATAACACTAGTATTCCTCAGTAAAGTGAATATAATGCATGTAAATAGGAACCCAACAAAATCGGCCAAATCTTTAAGGTCCGCGTACATGAAAAAATTCCATTTTTGCAATGTGTCAATTTTGTCTTAATTAAATGTTTAAATTATAGAAAATCGGCCAAAAATACATAAGAAATACAACATAACACTAGTATTCCTCAGTAAAGTGAATATAATGCATGTAAATAGGAACCCAACAAAATCGGCCAAATCTTTAAGGTCCGCGTACATGAAAAAATTTCATTTTTGCAATGTGTCAATTTTGTCTTAATTAAATGTTTAAATTATAGAAAATCGGCCAAAAATACATAAGAAATACAACATAACACTAGTATTCCTCAATAAAGGGAATATAATGCATGTAAATAGGAACCCAACAAAATCGGCCAAATCTTTAAGGTCTGCGTACATGAAAAAATTCAATTTTTGCAATGTGTCAATTTTTTCTTAATTAAATGTTTAAATTATAGAAAATCGGCCAAAAATACATAAGAAATACAACATAACACTAGTATTCCTCAGTAAAGTGAATATAATGCATGTAAATAGGAACCCAACAAAATCGGCCAAATCTTTAAGGTCCGCGTACATGAAAAAATTCCATTTTTGCAATGTGTCAATTTTGTATAAATTAAATGTTTAAATTATAGAAAATCGGCCAAAAATACATAAGAAATACAACATAACACTAGTATTCCTCAGTAAAGGGAATATAATGCATGTAAATAGGAACCCAACAAAATCGGCCAAATCTTTAAGGTCCGCGTACATTCCATTTTTGCAATGTGTCAATTTTGTCTTAATTTAATGTTTTAATTATAGATATTTTGCCAAAAATACATAAGAAATACAACATACCACTAGTATTCCTCAGTAAAGTGAATATAATGCATGTAAATAGGAACCCAACAAAATCGGCCAAATCTTTAAGGTCCGCGTACATGAAAAAATTCCATTTTTGCAATGTGTCAATTTTGTTTTAATTAAATGTTTAAATTATAGAAAATCGGCCAAAAATACATAAGAAATACAACATAACACTAGTATTCCTCAGTAAAGTGAATATAATGCATGTAAATAGGAACCCAACAAAATCGGCTAAATCTTTAAGGTCCGCGTACATGAAAAAATTCCATTTTTGCAATGTGTCAATTTTGTCTTAATTAAATGTTTAAATTATAGAAAATCGGCCAAAAATACATAAGAAATACAACATAACACTAGTATTCCTCAGTAAAGGGAATATAATGCATGTAAATAGGAACCCAACAAAATCGGCCAAATCTTTAAGGTCCGCGTACATGAAAAAATTCCATTTTTGCAATGTGTCAATTTTGTCTTAATTAAATGTTTAAATTATAGAAAATCGGCCAAAAATACATAAGAAATACAACATAACACTAGTATTCCTCAGTAAAGTGAATATAATGCATGTAAATAGGAACCCAACAAAATCGGCCAAATCTTTAAGGTCCGCGTACATGAAAAAATTTCATTTTTGCAATGTGTCAATTTTGTCTTAATTAAATGTTTAAATTATAGAAAATCGGCCAAAAATACATAAGAAATACAACATAACACTAGTATTCCTCAGTAAAGGGAATATAATGCATGTAAATAGGAACCCAACAAAATCGGCCAAATCTTTAAGGTCCGCGTACATGAAAAAATTCCATTTTTGCAATGTGTCAATTTTGTCTTAATTAAATGTTTAAATTATAGAAAATCGGCCAAAAATACATAAGAAATACAACATAACACTAGTATTCCTCAGTAAAGGGAATATAATGCATGTAAATAGGAACCTAACAAAATCGGCCAAATCTTTAAGGTCCGCGTACATGAAAAAATTCCATTTTTGCAATGTGTCAATTTTGTCTTAATTAAATGTTTAAATTATAGAAAATCGGCCAAAAATACATAAGAAATACAACATAACACTAGTATTCCTCAGTAAAGGGAATATAATGCATGTAAATAGGAACCCAACAAAATCGGCCAAATCTTTAAGGTCCGCGTACATGAAAAAATTTCATTTTTGCAATGTGTCAATTTTGTCTTAATTAAATGTTTAAATTATAGAAAATCGGCCAAAAATACATAAGAAATACAACATAACACTAGTATTCCTCAGTAAAGGGAATATAATGCATGTAAATAGGAACCCAACAAAATCGGCCAAATCTTTAAGGTCCGTGTACATGAAAAAATTCAATTTTTGCAATGTGTCAATTTTGTCTTAATTAAATTTTTAAATTATAGAAAATCGGCCAAAAATACATAAGAAATACAACATAACACTAGTATTCCTCAGTAAAGTGAATATAATGCATGTAAATAGGAACCCAACAAAATCGGCCAAATCTTTAAGGTCCGCGTACATGAAAAAATTCCATTTTTGCAATGTGTCAATTTTGTCTTAATTAAATGTTAAAATTATAGAGAATCGGCCAAAATTACATAAGAAATACAACATACCACTAGTATTCCTCAGTAAAGGGAATATAATGCATGTAAATAGGAACCCAACAAAATCGGCCAAATCTTTAAGGTCCGCGTACATGAAAAAATTTCATTTTTGCAATGTGTCAATTTTGTCTTAATTAAATGTTTAAATTATAGAAAATCGGCCAAAAATACATAAGAAATACAACATAACACTAGTATTCCTCAGTAAAGGGAATATAATGCATGTAAATAGGAACCCAACAAAATCGGCCAAATCTTTAAGGTCCGCGTACATGAAAAAATTCAATTTTTGCAATGTGTCAATTTTGTCTTAATTAAATTTTTAAATTATAGAAAATCGGCCAAAAATACATAAGAAATACAACATAACACTAGTATTCCTCAGTAAAGGGAATATAATGCATGTAAATAGGAACCCAACAAAATCGGCCAAATCTTTAAGGTCCGCGTACATGAAAAAATTCCATTTTTGCAATGTGTCAATTTTGTTTTAATTAAATGTTTAAATTATAGAAAATCGGCCAAAAATACATAAGAAATACAACATAACACTAGTATTCCTCAGTAAAGTGAATATAATGCATGTAAATAGGAACCCAACAAAATCGGCCAAATCTTTAAGGTCCGCGTACATGAAAAAATTCCATTTTTGCAATGTGTCAATTTTGTCTTAATTAAATGTTAAAATTATAGAGAATCGGCCAAAAATACATAAGAAATACAACATACCACTAGTATTCCTCAGTAAAGTAAATATAATGCATGTAAATAGGAACCCAACAAAATCGGCCAAATCTTTAAGGTCCGCGTACATGAAAAAATTCCATTTTTGCAATGTGTCAATTTTGTCTTAATTAAATGTTTAAATTATAGAAAATCGGCCAAAAATACATAAGAAATACAACATAACACTAGTATTCCTCAGTAAAGGGAATATAATGCATGTAAATAGGAACCCAACAAAATCGGCCAAATCTTTAAGGTCCGCGTACATGAAAAAATTCCATTTTTGCAATGTGTCAATTTTGTTTTAATTAAATGTTTAAATTATAGAAAATCGGCCAAAAATACATAAGAAATACAACATAACACTAGTATTCCTCAGTAAAGTGAATATAATGCATGTAAATAGGAACCCAACAAAATCGGCCAAATCTTTAAGGTCCGCGTACATGAAAAAATTCCATTTTTGCAATGTGTCAATTTTGTCTTAATTAAATGTTAAAATTATAGAGAATCGGCCAAAATTACATAAGAAATACAACATACCACTAGTATTCCTCAGTAAAGGGAATATAATGCATGTAAATAGGAACCCAACAAAATCGGCCAAATCTTTAAGGTCCGCGTACATGAAAAAATTTCATTTTTGCAATGTGTCAATTTTGTCTTAATTAAATGTTTAAATTATAGAAAATCGGCCAAAAATACATAAGAAATACAACATAACACTAGTATTCCTCAGTAAAGGGAATATAATGCATGTAAATAGGAACCCAACAAAATCGGCCAAATCTTTAAGGTCCGCGTACATGAAAAAATTCAATTTTTGCAATGTGTCAATTTTGTCTTAATTAAATTTTTAAATTATAGAAAATCGGCCAAAAATACATAAGAAATACAACATAACACTAGTATTCCTCAGTAAAGGGAATATAATGCATGTAAATAGGAACCCAACAAAATCGGCCAAATCTTTAAGGTCCGCGTACATGAAAAAATTCCATTTTTGCAATGTGTCAATTTTGTTTTAATTAAATGTTTAAATTATAGAAAATCGGCCAAAAATACATAAGAAATACAACATAACACTAGTATTCCTCAGTAAAGTGAATATAATGCATGTAAATAGGAACCCAACAAAATCGGCCAAATCTTTAAGGTCCGCGTACATGAAAAAATTCCATTTTTGCAATGTGTCAATTTTGTCTTAATTAAATGTTAAAATTATAGAGAATCGGCCAAAAATACATAAGAAATACAACATACCACTAGTATTCCTCAGTAAAGTAAATATAATGCATGTAAATAGGAACCCAACAAAATCGGCCAAATCTTTAAGGTCCGCGTACATGAAAAAATTCCATTTTTGCAATGTGTCAATTTTGTCTTAATTAAATGTTTAAATTATAGAAAATCGGCCAAAAATACATAAGAAATACAACATAACACTAGTATTCCTCAGTAAAGGGAATATAATGCATGTAAATAGGAACCCAACAAAATCGGCCAAATCTTTAAGGTCCGCGTACATGAAAAAATTCCATTTTTGCAATGTGTCAATTTTGTTTTAATTAAATGTTTAAATTATAGAAAATCGGCCAAAAATACATAAGAAATACAACATAACACTAGTATTCCTCAGTAAAGTGAATATAATGCATGTAAATAGGAACCCAACAAAATCGGCCAAATCTTTAAGGTCCGCGTACATGAAAAAATTTCATTTTTGCAATGTGTCAATTTTGTCTTAATTAAATGTTTAAATTATAGAAAATCGGCCAAAAATACATAAGAAATACAACATAACACTAGTATTCCTCAGTAAAGGGAATATAATGCATGTAAATAGGAACCCAACAAAATCGGCCAAATCTTTAAGGTCCGCGTACATGAAAAAATTCAATTTTTGCAATGTGTCAATTTTGTCTTAATTAAATGTTTAAATTATAGAAAATCGGCCAAAAATACATAAGAAATACAACATAACACTAGTATTCCTCAGTAAAGGGAATATAATGCATGTAAATAGGAACCCAACAAAATCGGCCAAATCTTTAAGGTCCGCGTACATTCCATTTTTGCAATGTGTCAATTTTGTCTTAATTTAATGTTTTAATTATAGATATTTTGCCAAAAATACATAAGAAATACAACATACCACTAGTATTCCTCAGTAAAGTGAATATAATGCATGTAAATAGGAACCCAACAAAATCGGCCAAATCTTTAAGGTCCGCGTACATGAAAAAATTCCATTTTTGCAATGTGTCAATTTTGTTTTAATTAAATGTTTAAATTATAGAAAATCGGCCAAAAATACATAAGAAATACAACATAACACTAGTATTCCTCAGTAAAGTGAATATAATGCATGTAAATAGGAACCCAACAAAATCGGCTAAATCTTTAAGGTCCGCGTACATGAAAAAATTCCATTTTTGCAATGTGTCAATTTTGTCTTAATTAAATGTTTAAATTATAGAAAATCGGCCAAAAATACATAAGAAATACAACATAACACTAGTATTCCTCAGTAAAGGGAATATAATGCATGTAAATAGGAACCCAACAAAATCGGCCAAATCTTTAAGGTCCGCGTACATGAAAAAATTCCATTTTTGCAATGTGTCAATTTTGTCTTAATTAAATGTTTAAATTATAGAAAATCGGCCAAAAATACATAAGAAATACAACATAACACTAGTATTCCTCAGTAAAGTGAATATAATGCATGTAAATAGGAACCCAACAAAATCGGCCAAATCTTTAAGGTCCGCGTACATGAAAAAATTCCATTTTTGCAATGTGTCAATTTTGTCTTAATTAAATGTTTAAATTATAGAAAATCGGCCAAAAATACATAAGAAATACAACATAACACTAGTATTCCTCAGTAAAGTGAATATAATGCATGTAAATAGGAACCCAACAAAATCGGCCAAATCTTTAAGGTCCGCGTACATGAAAAAATTTCATTTTTGCAATGTGTCAATTTTGTCTTAATTAAATGTTTAAATTATAGAAAATCGGCCAAAAATACATAAGAAATACAACATAACACTAGTATTCCTCAATAAAGGGAATATAATGCATGTAAATAGGAACCCAACAAAATCGGCCAAATCTTTAAGGTCCGCGTACATGAAAAAATTCAATTTTTGCAATGTGTCAATTTTGTCTTAATTAAATGTTTAAATTATAGAAAATCGGCCAAAAATACATAAGAAATACAACATAACACTAGTATTCCTCAGTAAAGTGAATATAATGCATGTAAATAGGAACCCAACAAAATCGGCCAAATCTTTAAGGTCCGCGTACATGAAAAAATTCCATTTTTGCAATGTGTCAATTTTGTATAAATTAAATGTTTAAATTATAGAAAATCGGCCAAAAATACATAAGAAATACAACATAACACTAGTATTCCTCAGTAAAGGGAATATAATGCATGTAAATAGGAACCCAACAAAATCGGCCAAATCTTTAAGGTCCGCGTACATTCAATTTTTGCAATGTGTCAATTTTGTCTTAATTTAATGTTTTAATTATAGATATTTTGCCAAAAATACATAAGAAATACAACATACCACTAGTATTCCTCAGTAAAGTGAATATAATGCATGTAAATAGGAACCCAACAAAATCGGCCAAATCTTTAAGGTCCGCGTACATGAAAAAATTCCATTTTTGCAATGTGTCAATTTTGTCTTAATTAAATGTTTAAATTATAGAAAATCGGCCAAAAATACATAAGAAATACAACATAACACTAGTATTCCTCAGTAAAGGGAATATAATGCATGTAAATAGGAACCCAACAAAATCGGCCAAATCTTTAAGGTCCGCGTACATGAAAAAATTCCATTTTTGCAATGTGTCAATTTTGTTTTAATTAAATGTTTAAATTATAGAAAATCGGCCAAAAATACATAAGAAATACAACATAACACTAGTATTCCTCAGTAAAGTGAATATAATGCATGTAAATAGGAACCCAACAAAATCGGCCAAATCTTTAAGGTCCGCGTACATGAAAAAATTCCATTTTTGCAATGTGTCAATTTTGTTTTAATTAAATGTTTAAATTATAGAAAATCGGCCAAAAATACATAAGAAATACAACATAACACTAGTATTCCTCAGTAAAGTGAATATAATGCATGTAAATAGGAACCCAACAAAATCGGCTAAATCTTTAAGGTCCGCGTACATGAAAAAATTCCATTTTTGCAATGTGTCAATTTTGTCTTAATTAAATGTTTAAATTATAGAAAATCGGCCAAAAATACATAAGAAATACAACATAACACTAGTATTCCTCAGTAAAGTGAATATAATGCATGTAAATAGGAACCCAACAAAATCGGCCAAATCTTTAAGGTCCGCGTACATGAAAAAATTCCATTTTTGCAATGTGTCAATTTTGTCTTAATTAAATGTTTAAATTATAGAAAATCGGCCAAAAATACATAAGAAATACAACATAACACTAGTATTCCTCAGTAAAGGGAATATAATGCATGTAAATAGGAACCCAACAAAATCGGCCAAATCTTTAAGGTCCGCGTACATGAAAAAATTCCATTTTTGCAATGTGTCAATTTTGTTTTAATTAAATGTTTAAATTATAGAAAATCGGCCAAAAATACATAAGAAATACAACATAACACTAGTATTCCTCAGTAAAGGGAATATAATGCATGTAAATAGGAACCCAACAAAATCGGCCAAATCTTTAAGGTCCGCGTACATGAAAAAATTCCATTTTTGCAATGTGTCAATTTTGTCTTAATTAAATGTTTAAATTATAGAAAATCGGCCAAAAATACATAAGAAATACAACATAACACTAGTATTCCTCAGTAAAGTGAATATAATGCATGTAAATAGGAACCCAACAAAATTCGGCTAAATCTTTAAGGTCCGCGTACATGAAAAAATTCCATTTTTGCAATGTGTCAATTTTGTCTTAATTAAATGTTAAAATTATAGAAAATCGGCCAAAAATACATAAGAAATACAACATACCACTAGTATTCCTCAGTAAAGTGAATATAATGCATGTAAATAGGAACCCAACAAAATCGGCCAAATCTTTAAGGTCCGCGTACATGAAAAAATTCCATTTTTGCAATGTGTCAATTTTGTCTTAATTAAATGTTAAAATTATAGAGAATCGGCCAAAAATACATAAGAAATACAACATAACACTAGTATTCCTCAGTAAAGTGAATATAATGCATGTAAATAGGAACCCAACAAAATCGGCCAAATCTTTAAGGTCCGCGTACATGAAAAAATTCCATTTTTGCAATGTGTCAATTTTGTCTTAATTAAATGTTAAAATTATAGAAAATCGGCCAAAAATACATAAGAAATACAACATAACACTAGTATTTCTCAGTAAAGTGAATATAATGCATGTAAATAGGAACCCAACAAAATCGGCCAAATCTTTAAGGTCCGCGTACATGAAAAAATTTCATTTTTGCAATGTGTCAATTTTGTCTTAATTAAATGTTTAAATTATAGAAAATCGGCCAAAAATACATAAGAAATACAACATAACACTAGTATTCCTCAGTAAAGGGAATATAATGCATGTAAATAGGAACCCAACAAAATCGGCCAAATCTTTAAGGTCCGCGTACATGAAAAAATTCCATTTTTGCAATGTGTCAATTTTGTCTTAATTAAATGTTTAAATTATAGAAAATCGGCCAAAAATACATAAGAAATACAACATAACACTAGTATTCCTCAGTAAAGGGAATATAATGCATGTAAATAGGAACCTAACAAAATCGGCCAAATCTTTAAGGTCCGCGTACATGAAAAAATTCCATTTTTGCAATGTGTCAATTTTGTCTTAATTAAATGTTTAAATTATAGAAAATCGGCCAAAAATACATAAGAAATACAACATAACACTAGTATTCCTCAGTAAAGGGAATATAATGCATGTAAATAGGAACCCAACAAAATCGGCTAAATCTTTAAGGTCCGCGTACATGAAAAAATTTCATTTTTGCAATGTGTCAATTTTGTCTTAATAAAATGTTTAAATTATAGAAAATCGGCCAAAAATACATAAGAAATACAACATAACACTAGTATTCCTCAGTAAAGGGAATATAATGCATGTAAATAGGAACCCAACAAAATCGGCCAAATCTTTAAGGTCCGCGTACATGAAAAAATTCAATTTTTGCAATGTGTCAATTTTGTCTTAATTAAATTTTTAAATTATAGAAAATCGGCCAAAAATACATAAGAAATACAACATAACACTAGTATTCCTCAGTAAAGGGAATATAATGCATGTAAATAGGAACCCAACAAAATCGGCCAAATCTTTAAGGTCCGCGTACATGAAAAAATTCCATTTTTGCAATGTGTCAATTTTGTTTTAATTAAATGTTTAAATTATAGAAAATCGGCCAAAAATACATAAGAAATACAACATAACACTAGTATTCCTCAGTAAAGTGAATATAATGCATGTAAATAGGAACCCAACAAAATCGGCCAAATCTTTAAGGTCCGCGTACATGAAAAAATTCCATTTTTGCAATGTGTCAATTTTGTCTTAATTAAATGTTAAAATTATAGAGAATCGGCCAAAAATACATAAGAAATACAACATACCACTAGTATTCCTCAGTAAAGTGAATATAATGCATGTAAATAGAAACCCAACAAAATCGGCCAAATCTTTAAGGTCCGCGTTCATGAAAAAATTCCATTTTTGCAATGTGTCAATTTTGTCTTAATTAAATGTTTAAATTATAGAAAATCGGCCAAAAATACATAAGAAATACAACATAACACTAGTATTCCTCAGTAAAGGGAATATAATGCATGTAAATAGGAACCCAACAAAATCGGCCAAATCTTTAAGGTCCGCGTACATGAAAAAATTCCATTTTTGCCATGTGTCAATTTTGTTTTAATTAAATGTTTAAATTATAGAAAATCGGCCAAAAATACATAAGAAATACAACATAACACTAGTATTCCTCAGTAAAGGGAATATAATGCATATAAATAGGAACCCAACAAAATCGGCCAAATCTTTAAGGTCCGCGTACATGAAAAAATTCCATTTTTGCAATGTGTCAATTTTGTCTTAATTAAATGTTTAAATTATAGAAAATCGGCCAAAAATACATAAGAAATACAACATAACACTAGTATTCCTCAGTAAAGTGAATATAATGCATGTAAATAGGAACCCAACAAAATCGGCTAAATCTTTAAGGTCCGCGTACATGAAAAAATTCCATTTTTGCAATGTGTCAATTTTGTCTTAATTAAATGTTAAAATTATAGAAAATCGGCCAAAAATACATAAGAAATACAACATACCACTAGTATTCCTCAGTAAAGTGAATATAATGCATGTAAATAGGAACCCAACAAAATCGGCCAAATCTTTAAGGTCCGCGTACATGAAAAAATTCCATTTTTGCAATGTGTCAATTTTGTCTTAATTAAATGTTAAAATTATAGAGAATCGGCCAAAAATACATAAGAAATACAACATAACACTAGTATTCCTCAGTAAAGTGAATATAATGCATGTAAATAGGAACCCAACAAAATCGGCCAAATCTTTAAGGTCCGCGTACATGAAAAAATTCCATTTTTGCAATGTGTCAATTTTGTCTTAATTAAATGTTAAAATTATAGAAAATCGGCCAAAAATACATAAGAAATACAACATAACACTAGTATTCCTCAGTAAAGGGAATATAATGCATGTAAATAGGAACCCAACAAAATCGGCCAAATCTTTAAGGTCCGCGTACATGAAAAAATTCCATTTTTGCAATGTGTCAATTTTGTTTTAATTAAATGTTTAAATTATAGAAAATCGGCCAAAAATACATAAGAAATACAACATAACACTAGTATTCCTCAGTAAAGTGAATATAATGCATGTAAATAGGAACCCAACAAAATCGGCCAAATCTTTAAGGTCCGCGTACATGAAAAAATTCCATTTTTGCAATGTGTCAATTTTGTCTTAATTAAATGTTAAAATTATAGAGAATCGGCCAAAAATACATAAGAAATACAACATACCACTAGTATTCCTCAGTAAAGTGAATATAATGCATGTAAATAGAAACCCAACAAAATCGGCCAAATCTTTAAGGTCCGCGTTCATGAAAAAATTCCATTTTTGCAATGTGTCAATTTTGTCTTAATTAAATGTTTAAATTATAGAAAATCGGCCAAAAATACATAAGAAATACAACATAACACTAGTATTCCTCAGTAAAGTTAATATAATGCATGTAAATAGGAACCCAACAAAATCGGCCAAATCTTTAATGTCCGCGTACATGAAAAAACTCCATTTTTTCAATGTGTCAATTTTGTCTTAATTTAATGTTTATATTATAGAAAATCGGCCAAAAATACATAAGAAATACAACATAACACTAGTATTCCTCAGTAAAGTGAATATAATGCATGTAAATAGGAACCCAACAAAATCGGCCAAATCTTTAAGGTCCGCGTACATGAAAAAATTCCATTTTTGCAATGTGTCAATTTTGTATAAATTAAATGTTTAAATTATAGAAAATCGGCCAAAAATACATAAGAAATACAACATAACACTAGTATTCCTCAGTAAAGGGAATATAATGCATGTAAATAGGAACCCAACAAAATCGGCCAAATCTTTAAGGTCCGCGTACATTCAATTTTTGCAATGTGTCAATTTTGTCTTAATTTAATGTTTTAATTATAGATATTTTGCCAAAAATACATAAGAAATACAACATACCACTAGTATTCCTCAGTAAAGTGAATATAATGCATGTAAATAGGAACCCAACAAAATCGGCCAAATCTTTAAGGTCCGCGTACATGAAAAAATTCCATTTTTGCAATGTGTCAATTTTGTCTTAATTAAATGTTTAAATTATAGAAAATCGGCCAAAAATACATAAGAAATACAACATAACACTAGTATTCCTCAGTAAAGGGAATATAATGCATGTAAATAGGAACCCAACAAAATCGGCCAAATCTTTAAGGTCCGCGTACATGAAAAAATTCCATTTTTGCAATGTGTCAATTTTGTTTTAATTAAATGTTTAAATTATAGAAAATCGGCCAAAAATACATAAGAAATACAACATAACACTAGTATTCCTCAGTAAAGTGAATATAATGCATGTAAATAGGAACCCAACAAAATCGGCCAAATCTTTAAGGTCCGCGTACATGAAAAAATTCCATTTTTGCAATGTGTCAATTTTGTTTTAATTAAATGTTTAAATTATAGAAAATCGGCCAAAAATACATAAGAAATACAACATAACACTAGTATTCCTCAGTAAAGTGAATATAATGCATGTAAATAGGAACCCAACAAAATCGGCTAAATCTTTAAGGTCCGCGTACATGAAAAAATTCCATTTTTGCAATGTGTCAATTTTGTCTTAATTAAATGTTTAAATTATAGAAAATCGGCCAAAAATACATAAGAAATACAACATAACACTAGTATTCCTCAGTAAAGTGAATATAATGCATGTAAATAGGAACCCAACAAAATCGGCCAAATCTTTAAGGTCCGCGTACATGAAAAAATTCCATTTTTGCAATGTGTCAATTTTGTCTTAATTAAATGTTTAAATTATAGAAAATCGGCCAAAAATACATAAGAAATACAACATAACACTAGTATTCCTCAGTAAAGGGAATATAATGCATGTAAATAGGAACCCAACAAAATCGGCCAAATCTTTAAGGTCCGCGTACATGAAAAAATTCCATTTTTGCAATGTGTCAATTTTGTTTTAATTAAATGTTTAAATTATAGAAAATCGGCCAAAAATACATAAGAAATACAACATAACACTAGTATTCCTCAGTAAAGGGAATATAATGCATGTAAATAGGAACCCAACAAAATCGGCCAAATCTTTAAGGTCCGCGTACATGAAAAAATTCCATTTTTGCAATGTGTCAATTTTGTCTTAATTAAATGTTTAAATTATAGAAAATCGGCCAAAAATACATAAGAAATACAACATAACACTAGTATTCCTCAGTAAAGTGAATATAATGCATGTAAATAGGAACCCAACAAAATTCGGCTAAATCTTTAAGGTCCGCGTACATGAAAAAATTCCATTTTTGCAATGTGTCAATTTTGTCTTAATTAAATGTTAAAATTATAGAAAATCGGCCAAAAATACATAAGAAATACAACATACCACTAGTATTCCTCAGTAAAGTGAATATAATGCATGTAAATAGGAACCCAACAAAATCGGCCAAATCTTTAAGGTCCGCGTACATGAAAAAATTCCATTTTTGCAATGTGTCAATTTTGTCTTAATTAAATGTTAAAATTATAGAGAATCGGCCAAAAATACATAAGAAATACAACATAACACTAGTATTCCTCAGTAAAGTGAATATAATGCATGTAAATAGGAACCCAACAAAATCGGCCAAATCTTTAAGGTCCGCGTACATGAAAAAATTCCATTTTTGCAATGTGTCAATTTTGTCTTAATTAAATGTTAAAATTATAGAAAATCGGCCAAAAATACATAAGAAATACAACATAACACTAGTATTTCTCAGTAAAGTGAATATAATGCATGTAAATAGGAACCCAACAAAATCGGCCAAATCTTTAAGGTCCGCGTACATGAAAAAATTTCATTTTTGCAATGTGTCAATTTTGTCTTAATTAAATGTTTAAATTATAGAAAATCGGCCAAAAATACATAAGAAATACAACATAACACTAGTATTCCTCAGTAAAGGGAATATAATGCATGTAAATAGGAACCCAACAAAATCGGCCAAATCTTTAAGGTCCGCGTACATGAAAAAATTCCATTTTTGCAATGTGTCAATTTTGTCTTAATTAAATGTTTAAATTATAGAAAATCGGCCAAAAATACATAAGAAATACAACATAACACTAGTATTCCTCAGTAAAGGGAATATAATGCATGTAAATAGGAACCTAACAAAATCGGCCAAATCTTTAAGGTCCGCGTACATGAAAAAATTCCATTTTTGCAATGTGTCAATTTTGTCTTAATTAAATGTTTAAATTATAGAAAATCGGCCAAAAATACATAAGAAATACAACATAACACTAGTATTCCTCAGTAAAGGGAATATAATGCATGTAAATAGGAACCCAACAAAATCGGCTAAATCTTTAAGGTCCGCGTACATGAAAAAATTTCATTTTTGCAATGTGTCAATTTTGTCTTAATAAAATGTTTAAATTATAGAAAATCGGCCAAAAATACATAAGAAATACAACATAACACTAGTATTCCTCAGTAAAGGGAATATAATGCATGTAAATAGGAACCCAACAAAATCGGCCAAATCTTTAAGGTCCGCGTACATGAAAAAATTCAATTTTTGCAATGTGTCAATTTTGTCTTAATTAAATTTTTAAATTATAGAAAATCGGCCAAAAATACATAAGAAATACAACATAACACTAGTATTCCTCAGTAAAGGGAATATAATGCATGTAAATAGGAACCCAACAAAATCGGCCAAATCTTTAAGGTCCGCGTACATGAAAAAATTCCATTTTTGCAATGTGTCAATTTTGTTTTAATTAAATGTTTAAATTATAGAAAATCGGCCAAAAATACATAAGAAATACAACATAACACTAGTATTCCTCAGTAAAGTGAATATAATGCATGTAAATAGGAACCCAACAAAATCGGCCAAATCTTTAAGGTCCGCGTACATGAAAAAATTCCATTTTTGCAATGTGTCAATTTTGTCTTAATTAAATGTTAAAATTATAGAGAATCGGCCAAAAATACATAAGAAATACAACATACCACTAGTATTCCTCAGTAAAGTGAATATAATGCATGTAAATAGAAACCCAACAAAATCGGCCAAATCTTTAAGGTCCGCGTTCATGAAAAAATTCCATTTTTGCAATGTGTCAATTTTGTCTTAATTAAATGTTTAAATTATAGAAAATCGGCCAAAAATACATAAGAAATACAACATAACACTAGTATTCCTCAGTAAAGGGAATATAATGCATGTAAATAGGAACCCAACAAAATCGGCCAAATCTTTAAGGTCCGCGTACATGAAAAAATTCCATTTTTGCCATGTGTCAATTTTGTTTTAATTAAATGTTTAAATTATAGAAAATCGGCCAAAAATACATAAGAAATACAACATAACACTAGTATTCCTCAGTAAAGGGAATATAATGCATATAAATAGGAACCCAACAAAATCGGCCAAATCTTTAAGGTCCGCGTACATGAAAAAATTCCATTTTTGCAATGTGTCAATTTTGTCTTAATTAAATGTTTAAATTATAGAAAATCGGCCAAAAATACATAAGAAATACAACATAACACTAGTATTCCTCAGTAAAGTGAATATAATGCATGTAAATAGGAACCCAACAAAATCGGCTAAATCTTTAAGGTCCGCGTACATGAAAAAATTCCATTTTTGCAATGTGTCAATTTTGTCTTAATTAAATGTTAAAATTATAGAAAATCGGCCAAAAATACATAAGAAATACAACATACCACTAGTATTCCTCAGTAAAGTGAATATAATGCATGTAAATAGGAACCCAACAAAATCGGCCAAATCTTTAAGGTCCGCGTACATGAAAAAATTCCATTTTTGCAATGTGTCAATTTTGTCTTAATTAAATGTTAAAATTATAGAGAATCGGCCAAAAATACATAAGAAATACAACATAACACTAGTATTCCTCAGTAAAGTGAATATAATGCATGTAAATAGGAACCCAACAAAATCGGCCAAATCTTTAAGGTCCGCGTACATGAAAAAATTCCATTTTTGCAATGTGTCAATTTTGTCTTAATTAAATGTTAAAATTATAGAAAATCGGCCAAAAATACATAAGAAATACAACATAACACTAGTATTCCTCAGTAAAGGGAATATAATGCATGTAAATAGGAACCCAACAAAATCGGCCAAATCTTTAAGGTCCGCGTACATGAAAAAATTCCATTTTTGCAATGTGTCAATTTTGTTTTAATTAAATGTTTAAATTATAGAAAATCGGCCAAAAATACATAAGAAATACAACATAACACTAGTATTCCTCAGTAAAGTGAATATAATGCATGTAAATAGGAACCCAACAAAATCGGCCAAATCTTTAAGGTCCGCGTACATGAAAAAATTCCATTTTTGCAATGTGTCAATTTTGTCTTAATTAAATGTTAAAATTATAGAGAATCGGCCAAAAATACATAAGAAATACAACATACCACTAGTATTCCTCAGTAAAGTGAATATAATGCATGTAAATAGAAACCCAACAAAATCGGCCAAATCTTTAAGGTCCGCGTTCATGAAAAAATTCCATTTTTGCAATGTGTCAATTTTGTCTTAATTAAATGTTTAAATTATAGAAAATCGGCCAAAAATACATAAGAAATACAACATAACACTAGTATTCCTCAGTAAAGTTAATATAATGCATGTAAATAGGAACCCAACAAAATCGGCCAAATCTTTAATGTCCGCGTACATGAAAAAACTCCATTTTTTCAATGTGTCAATTTTGTCTTAATTTAATGTTTATATTATAGAAAATCGGCCAAAAATACATAAGAAATACAACATAACACTAGTATTCCTCAGTAAAGTTAATATAATGCATGTAAATAGGAACCCAACAAAATCGGCAAACACTTTAAGGTCCGCGTACATGAAAAAACTCCATTTTTGCAATGTGTCAATTTTGTCTTAATTAAATGTTTAAATTATAGAAAATCGGCCAAAAATACATAAGAAATACAACATAACACTAGTATTCCTCAGTAAAGTGAATATAATGCATGTAAATAGGAACCCAACAAAATCGGCCAAATCTTTAAGGTCCGCGTACATGAAAAAATTTCATTTTTGCAATGTGTCAATTTTGTCTTAATTAAATGTTTAAATTATAGAAAATCGGCTAAAAATACATAAGAAATACAACATAACAGTAGTATTCCTCAGTAAAGGGAATATAATGCATGTAAATAGGAACCCAACAAAATCGGCCAAATCTTTAAGGTCCGCGTACATTCCATTTTTGCAATGTGTCAATTTTGTCTTAATTTAATGTTTTAATTATAGATATTTTGCCAAAAATACATAAGAAATACAACATACCACTAGTATTTCTCAGTAAAGTGAATATAATGCATGTAAATAGGAACCCAACAAAATCGGCCAAATCTTTAAGGTCCGCGTACATGAAAAAATTCCATTTTTGCAATGTGTCAATTTTGTTTTAATTAAATGTTTAAATTATAGAAAATCGGCCAAAAATACATAAGAAATACAACATAACACTAGTATTCCTCAGTAAAGTGAATATAATGCATGTAAATAGGAACCCAACAAAATCGGCTAAATCTTTAAGGTCCGCGTACATGAAAAAATTCCATTTTTGCAATGTGTCAATTTTGTCTTAATTAAATGTTTAAATTATAGAAAATCGGCCAAAAATACATAAGAAATACAACATAACACTAGTATTCCTCAGTAAAGGGAATATAATGCATGTAAATAGGAACCCAACAAAATCGGCCAAATCTTTAAGGTCCGCGTACATGAAAAAATTCCATTTTTGCAATGTGTCAATTTTGTCTTAATTAAATGTTTAAATTATAGAAAATCGGCCAAAAATACATAAGAAATACAACATAACACTAGTATTCCTCAGTAAAGTGAATATAATGCATGTAAATAGGAACCCAACAAAATCGGCCAAATCTTTAAGGTCCGCGTACATGAAAAAATTCCATTTTTGCAATGTGTCAATTTTGTCTTAATTAAATGTTTAAATTATAGAAAATCGGCCAAAAATACATAAGAAATACAACATAACACTAGTATTCCTCAGTAAAGTGAATATAATGCATGTAAATAGGAACCCAACAAAATCGGCCAAATCTTTAAGGTCCGCGTACATGAAAAAATTTCATTTTTGCAATGTGTCAATTTTGTCTTAATTAAATGTTTAAATTATAGAAAATCGGCCAAAAATACATAAGAAATACAACATAACACTAGTATTCCTCAGTAAAGTGAATATAATGCATGTAAATAGGAACCCAACAAAATCGGCCAAATCTTTAAGGTCCGCGTACATGAAAAAATTCCATTTTTGCAATGTGTCAATTTTGTCTTAATTAAATGTTTAAATTATAGAGAATCGGCCAAAAATACATAAGAAATACAACATAACACTAGTATTATTCAGTAAAGTGAATATAATGCATGTAAATAGGAACCCAACAAAATCGGCCAAATCTTTAAGGTCCGCGTACATGAAAAAATTCCATTTTTGCAATGTGTCAATTTTGTCTTAATTAAATGTTAAAATTATAGAAAATCGGCCAAAAATACATAAGAAATACAACATAACACTAGTATTTCTCAGTAAAGTGAATATAATGCATGTAAATAGGAACCCAACAAAATCGGCCAAATCTTTAAGGTCCGCGTACATGAAAAAATTTCATTTTTGCAATGTGTCAATTTTGTCTTAATTAAATGTTTAAATTATAGAAAATCGGCCAAAAATACATAAGAAATACAACATAACACTAGTATTCCTCAGTAAAGGGAATATAATGCATGTAAATAGGAACCCAACAAAATCGGCCAAATCTTTAAGGTCCGCGTACATGAAAAAATTCCATTTTTGCAATGTGTCAATTTTGTCTTAATTAAATGTTTAAATTATAGAAAATCGGCCAAAAATACATAAGAAATACAACATAACACTAGTATTCCTCAGTAAAGGGAATATAATGCATGTAAATAGGAACCCAACAAAATCGGCCAAATCTTTAAGGTCCGCGTACATGAAAAAATTTCATTTTTGCAATGTGTCAATTTTGTCTTAATAAAATGTTTAAATTATAGAAAATCGGCCAAAAATACATAAGAAATACAACATAACACTAGTATTCCTCAGTAAAGGGAATATAATGCATGTAAATAGGAACCCAACAAAATCGGCCAAATCTTTAAGGTCCGCGTACATGAAAAAATTCAATTTTTGCAATGTGTCAATTTTGTCTTAATGAAATTTTTAAATTATAGAAAATCGGCCAAAAATACATAAGAAATACAACATAACACTAGTATTCCTCAGTAAAGGGAATATAATGCATGTAAATAGGAACCCAACAAAATCGGCCAAATCTTTAAGGTCCGCGTACATGAAAAAATTCCATTTTTGCAATGTGTCAATTTTGTTTTAATTAAATGTTTAAATTATAGAAAATCGGCCAAAAATACATAAGAAATACAACATAACACTAGTATTCCTCAGTAAAGTGAATATAATGCATGTAAATAGGAACCCAACAAAATCGGCCAAATCTTTAAGGTCCGCGTACATGAAAAAATTCCATTTTTGCAATGTGTCAATTTTGTCTTAATTAAATGGTTAAATTATAGAAAATCGGCCAAAAATACATAAGAAATACAACATAACACTAGTATTCCTCAGTAAAGGGAATATAATGCATGTAAATAGGAACCCAACAAAATCGGCCAAATCTTTAAGGTCCGCGTACATGAAAAAATTCCATTTTTGCAATGTGTCAATTTTGTTTTAATTAAATGTTTAAATTATAGAAAATCGGCCAAAAATACATAAGAAATACAACATAACACTAGTATTCCTCAGTAAAGGGAATATAATGCATGTAAATAGGAACCCAACAAAATCGGCCAAATCTTTAAGGTCCGCGTACATGAAAAAATTCCATTTTTGCAATGTGTCAATTTTGTCTTAATTAAATGTTTAAATTATAGAAAATCGGCCAAAAATACATAAGAAATACAACATAACACTAGTATTCCTCAGTAAAGTGAATATAATGCATGTAAATAGGAACCCAACAAAATCGGCTAAATATTTAAGGTCCGCGTACATGAAAAAATTCCATTTTTGCAATGTGTCAATTTTGTCTTAATTAAATGTTAAAATTATAGAAAATCGGCCAAAAATACATAAGAAATACAACATAACACTAGTATTCCTCAGTAAAGTGAATATAATGCATGTAAATAGGAACCCAACAAAATCGGCCAAATCTTTAAGGTCCGCGTACATGAAAAAATTCCATTTTTGCAATGTGTCAATTTTGTCTTAATTAAATGTTAAAATTATAGAGAATCGGCCAAAAATACATAAGAAATACAACATAACACTAGTATTATTCAGTAAAGTGAATATAATGCATGTAAATAGGAACCCAACAAAATCGGCCAAATCTTTAAGGTCCGCGTACATGAAAAAATTCCATTTTTGCAATGTGTCAATTTTGTCTTAATTAAATGTTAAAATTATAGAAAATCGGCCAAAAATACATAAGAAATACAACATAACACTAGTATTTCTCAGTAAAGTGAATATAATGCATGTAAATAGGAACCCAACAAAATCGGCCAAATCTTTAAGGTCCGCGTACATGAAAAAATTTCATTTTTGCAATGTGTCAATTTTGTCTTAATTAAATGTTTAAATTATAGAAAATCGGCCAAAAATACATAAGAAATACAACATAACACTAGTATTCCTCAGTAAAGGGAATATAATGCATGTAAATAGGAACCCAACAAAATCGGCCAAATCTTTAAGGTCCGCGTACATGAAAAAATTCCATTTTTGCAATGTGTCAATTTTGTCTTAATTAAATGTTTAAATTATAGAAAATCGGCCAAAAATACATAAGAAATACAACATAACACTAGTATTCCTCAGTAAAGGGAATATAATGCATGTAAATTGGAACCCAACAAAATCGGCCAAATCTTTAAGGTCCGCGTACATGAAAAAATTTCATTTTTGCAATGTGTCAATTTTGTCTTAATAAAATGTTTAAATTATAGAAAATCGGCCAAAAATACATAAGAAATACAACATAACACTAGTATTCCTCAGTAAATGGAATATAATGCATGTAAATAGGAACCCAACAAAATCGGCCAAATCTTTAAGGTCCGCGTACATGAAAAAATTCAATTTTTGCAATGTGTCAATTTTGTCTTAATGAAATTTTTAAATTATAGAAAATCGGCCAAAAATACATAAGAAATACAACATAACACTAGTATTCCTCAGTAAAGGGAATATAATGCATGTAAATAGGAACCCAACAAAATCGGCCAAATCTTTAAGGTCCGCGTACATGAAAAAATTCCATTTTTGCAATGTGTCAATTTTGTTTTAATTAAATGTTTAAATTATAGAAAATCGGCCAAAAATACATAAGAAATACAACATAACACTAGTATTCCTCAGTAAAGTGAATATAATGCATGTAAATAGGAACCCAACAAAATCGGCCAAATCTTTAAGGTCCGCGTACATGAAAAAATTCCATTTTTGCAATGTGTCAATTTTGTCTTAATTAAATGTTAAAATTATAGAGAATCGGCCAAAAATACATAAGAAATACAACATACCACTAGTATTCCTCAGTAAAGTGAATATAATGCATGTAAATAGAAACCCAACAAAATCGGCCAAATCTTTAAGGTCCGCGTTCATGAAAAAATTCCATTTTTGCAATGTGTCAATTTTGTCTTAATTAAATGTTTAAATTATAGAAAATCGGCCAAAAATACATAAGAAATACAACATAACACTAGTATTCCTCAGTAAAGTTAATATAATGCATGTAAATAGGAACCCAACAAAATCGGCCAAATCTTTAATGTCCGCGTACATGAAAAAACTCCATTTTTTCAATGTGTCAATTTTGTCTTAATTTAATGTTTATATTATAGAAAATCGGCCAAAAATACATAAGAAATACAACATAACACTAGTATTCCTCAGTAAAGTTAATATAATGCATGTAAATAGGAACCCAACAAAATCGGCAAACACTTTAAGGTCCGCGTACATGAAAAAACTCCATTTTTGCAATGTGTCAATTTTGTCTTAATTAAATGTTTAAATTATAGAAAATCGGCCAAAAATACATAAGAAATACAACATAACACTAGTATTCCTCAGTAAAGTGAATATAATGCATGTAAATAGGAACCCAACAAAATCGGCCAAATCTTTAAGGTCCGCGTACATGAAAAAATTTCATTTTTGCAATGTGTCAATTTTGTCTTAATTAAATGTTTAAATTATAGAAAATCGGCTAAAAATACATAAGAAATACAACATAACAGTAGTATTCCTCAGTAAAGGGAATATAATGCATGTAAATAGGAACCCAACAAAATCGGCCAAATCTTTAAGGTCCGCGTACATGAAAAAATTCCATTTTTGCAATGTGTCAATTTTGTCTTAATTAAATGTTTAAATTATAGAAAATCGGCCAAAAATACATAAGAAATACAACATAACACTAGTATTCCTCAGTAAAGGGAATATAATGCATGTAAATAGGAACCTAAAAAAATCGGCCAAATCTTTAAGGTCCGCGTACATGAAAAAATTCCATTTTTGCAATGTGTCAATTTTGTCTTAATTAAATGTTTAAATTATAGAAAATCGGCCAAAAATACATAAGAAATACAACATAACACTAGTATTCCTCAGTAAAGGGAATATAATGCATGTAAATAGGAACCCAACAAAATCGGCCAAATCTTTAAGGTCCGCGTACATGAAAAAATTCCATTTTTGCAATGTGTCAATTTTGTTTTAATTAAATGTTTAAATTATAGAAAATCGGCCAAAAATACATAAGAAATACAACATAACACTAGTATTCCTCAGTAAAGTGAATATAATGCATGTAAATAGGAACCCAACAAAATCGGCCAAATCTTTAAGGTCCGCGTACATGAAAAAATTCCATTTTTGCAATGTGTCAATTTTGTCTTAATTAAATGTTTAAATTATAGAAAATCGGCCAAAAATACATAAGAAATACAACATAACACTAGTATTCCTCAGTAAAGTGAATATAATGCATGTAAATAGGAACCCAACAAAATCGGCCAAATCTTTAAGGTCCGCGTACATGAAAAAATTTCATTTTTGCAATGTGTCAATTTTGTCTTAATTAAATGTTTAAATTATAGAAAATCGGCCAAAAATACATAAGAAATACAACATAACACTAGTATTCCTCAGTAAAGGGAATATAATGCATGTAAATAGGAACCCAACAAAATCGGCCAAATCTTTAAGGTCCGCGTACATGAAAAAATTCAATTTTTGCAATGTGTCAATTTTGTCTTAATTAAATGTTTAAATTATAGAAAATCGGCCAAAAATACATAAGAAATACAACATAACACTAGTATTCCTCAGTAAAGTGAATATAATGCATGTAAATAGGAACCCAACAAAATCGGCCAAATCTTTAAGGTCCGCGTACATGAAAAAATTCCATTTTTGCAATGTGTCAATTTTGTATTAATTAAATGTTTAAATTATAGAAAATCGGCCAAAAATACATAAGAAATACAACATAACACTAGTATTCCTCAGTGAAGTGAATATAATGCATGTAAATAGGAACCCAACAAAATCGGCTAAATCTTTAAGGTCCGCGTACATGAAAAAATTCCATTTTTGCAATGTGTCAATTTTGTCTTAATTAAATGTTAAAATTATAGAAAATCGGCCAAAAATACATAAGAAATACAACATACCACTAGTATTCCTCAGTAAAGTTAATATAATGCATGTAAATAGGAACCCAACAAAATCGGCCAAATCTTTAAGGTCCGCGTACATGAAAAAATTCCATTTTTGCAATGTGTCAATTTTGTCTTAATTAAATGTTAAAATTATAGAGAATCGGCCAAAAATACATAAGAAATACAACATAACACTAGTATTCCTCAGTAAAGGGAATATAATGCATGTAAATAGGAACCCAACAAAATCGGCCAAATCTTTAAGGTCCGCGTACATGAAAAAATTCCATTTTTGCAATGTGTCAATTTTGTTTTACTTAAATGTTTAAATTATAGAAAATCGGCCAAAAATACATAAGAAATACAACATAACACTAGTATTCCTCAGTAAAGTGAATATAATGCATGTAAATAGGAACCCAACAAAATCGGCCAAATCTTTAAGGTCCGCGTACATGAAAAAATTCCATTTTTGCAATGTGTCAATTTTGTTTTAATTAAATGTTTAAATTATAGAAAATCGGCCAAAAATACATAAGAAATACAACATAACACTAGTATTCCTCAGTAAAGTGAATATAATGCATGTAAATAGGAACCCAACAAAATCGGCCAAATCTTTAAGGTCCGCGTACATGAAAAAATTCCATTTTTGCAATGTGTCAATTTTGTATTAATTAAATGTTTAAATTATAGAAAATCGGCCAAAAATACATAAGAAATACAACATAACACTAGTATTCCTCAGTGAAGTGAATATAATGCATGTAAATAGGAACCCAACAAAATCGGCTAAATCTTTAAGGTCCGCGTACATGAAAAAATTCCATTTTTGCAATGTGTCAATTTTGTCTTAATTAAATGTTAAAATTATAGAAAATCGGCCAAAAATACATAAGAAATACAACATACCACTAGTATTCCTCAGTAAAGTGAATATAATGCATGTAAATAGGAACCCAACAAAATCGGCCAAATCTTTAAGGTCCGCGTACATGAAAAAATTCCATTTTTGCAATGTGTCAATTTTGTCTTAATTAAATGTTAAAATTAAAGAGAATCGGCCAAAAATACATAAGAAATACAACATAACACTAGTATTCCTCAGTAAAGGGAATATAATGCATGTAAATAGGAACCCAACAAAATCGGCCAAATCTTTAAGGTCCGCGTACATGAAAAAATTCCATTTTTGCAATGTGTCAATTTTGTTTTAATTAAATGTTTAAATTATAGAAAATCGGCCAAAAATACATAAGAAATACAACATAACACTAGTATTCCTCAGTAAAGTGAATATAATGCATGTAAATAGGAACCCAACAAAATCGGCCAAATCTTTAAGGTCCGCGTACATGAAAAAATTCCATTTTTGCAATGTGTCAATTTTGTTTTAATTAAATGTTTAAATTATAGAAAATCGGCCAAAAATACATAAGAAATACAACATAACACTAGTATTCCTCAGTAAAGTGAATATAATGCATGTAAATAGGAACCCAACAAAATCGGCTAAATCTTTAAGGTCCGCGTACATGAAAAAATTCCATTTTTGCAATGTGTCAATTTTGTCTTAATTAAATGTTTAAATTATAGAAAATCGGCCAAAAATACATAAGAAATACAACATAACACTAGTATTCCTCAGTAAAGGGAATATAATGCATGTAAATAGGAACCCAACAAAATCGGCCAAATCTTTAAGGTCCGCGTACATGAAAAAATTCCATTTTTGCAATGTGTCAATTTTGTTTTAATTAAATGTTTAAATTATAGAAAATCGGCCAAAAATACATAAGAAATACAACATAACACTAGTATTCCTCAGTAAAGTGAATATAATGCATGTAAATAGGAACCCAACAAAATCGGCCAAATCTTTAAGGTCCGCGTACATGAAAAAATTCCATTTTTGCAATGTGTCAATTTTGTTTTAATTAAATGTTTAAATTATAGAAAATCGGCCAAAAATACATAAGAAATACAACATAACACTAGTATTCCTCAGTAAAGTGAATATAATGCATGTAAATAGGAACCCAACAAAATCGGCTAAATCTTTAAGGTCCGCGTACATGAAAAAATTCCATTTTTGCAATGTGTCAATTTTGTCTTAATTAAATGTTTAAATTATAGAAAATCGGCCAAAAATACATAAGAAATACAACATAACACTAGTATTCCTCAGTAAAGGGAATATAATGCATGTAAATAGGAACCCAACAAAATCGGCCAAATCTTTAAGGTCCGCGTACATGAAAAAATTCCATTTTTGCAATGTGTCAATTTTGTCTTAATTAAATGTTTAAATTATAGAAAATCGGCCAAAAATACATAAGAAATACAACATAACACTAGTATTCCTCAGTAAAGTGAATATAATGCATGTAAATAGGAACCCAACAAAATCGGCCAAATCTTTAAGGTCCGCGTACATGAAAAAATTCCATTTTTGCAATGTGTCAATTTTGTTTTAATTAAATGTTTAAATTATAGAAAATCGGCCAAAAATACATAAGAAATACAACATAACACTAGTATTCCTCAGTAAAGGGAATATAATGCATGTAAATAGGAACCCAACAAAATCGGCCAAATCTTTAAGGTCCGCGTACATGAAAAAATTCCATTTTTGCAATGTGTCAATTTTGTCTTAATTAAATGTTTAAATTATAGAAAATCGGCCAAAAATACATAAGAAATACAACATAACACTAGTATTCCTCAGTAAAGGGAATATAATGCATGTAAATAGGAACCTAAAAAAATCGGCCAAATCTTTAAGGTCCGCGTACATGAAAAAATTCCATTTTTGCAATGTGTCAATTTTGTCTTAATTAAATGTTTAAATTATAGAAAATCGGCCAAAAATACATAAGAAATACAACATAACACTAGTATTACTCAGTAAAGGGAATATAATGCATGTAAATAGGAACCCAACAAAATCGGCCAAATCTTTAAGGTCCGCGTACATGAAAAAATTCCATTTTTGCAATGTGTCAATTTTGTTTTAATTAAATGTTTAAATTATAGAAAATCGGCCAAAAATACATAAGAAATACAACATAACACTAGTATTCCTCAGTAAAGTGAATATAATGCATGTAAATAGGAACCCAACAAAATCGGCCAAATCTTTAAGGTCCGCGTACATGAAAAAATTCCATTTTTGCAATGTGTCAATTTTGTCTTAATTAAATGTTTAAATTATAGAAAATCGGCCAAAAATACATAAGAAATACAACATAACACTAGTATTCCTCAGTAAAGTGAATATAATGCATGTAAATAGGAACCCAACAAAATCGGCCAAATCTTTAAGGTCCGCGTACATGAAAAAATTTCATTTTTGCAATGTGTCAATTTTGTATTAATTAAATGTTTAAATTATAGAAAATCGGCCAAAAATACATAAGAAATACAACATAACACTAGTATTCCTCAGTAAAGGGAATATAATGCATGTAAATAGGAACCCAACAAAATCGGCCAAATCTTTAAGGTCCGCGTACATGAAAAAATTCAATTTTTGCAATGTGTCAATTTTGTCTTAATTAAATGTTTAAATTATAGAAAATCGGCCAAAAATACATAAGAAATACAACATAACACTAGTATTCCTCAGTAAAGTGAATATAATGCATGTAAATAGGAACCCAACAAAATCGGCCAAATCTTTAAGGTCCGCGTACATGAAAAAATTCCATTTTTGCAATGTGTCAATTTTGTCTTAATTAAATGTTTAAATTATAGAAAATCGGCCAAAAATACATAAGAAATACAACATAACACTAGTATTCCTCAGTAAAGTGAATATAATGCATGTAAATAGGAACCCAACAAAATCGGCCAAATCTTTAATGTCCGCGTACATGAAAAAATTTCATTTTTGCAATGTGTCAATTTTGTCTTAATTAAATGTTTAAATTATAGAAAATCGGCCAAAAATACATAAGAAATACAACATAACACTAGTATTCCTCAGTAAAGGGAATATAATGCATGTAAATAGGAACCCAACAAAATCGGCCAAATCTTTAAGGTCCGCGTACATGAAAAAATTCAATTTTTGCAATGTGTCAATTTTGTCTTAATTAAATGTTTAAATTATAGAAAATCGGCCAAAAATACATAAGAAATACAACATAACACTAGTATTCCTCAGTAAAGTGAATATAATGCATGTAAATAGGAACCCAACAAAATCGGCCAAATCTTTAATGTCCGCGTACATGAAAAAATTTCATTTTTGCAATGTGTCAATTTTGTCTTAATTAAATGTTTAAATTATAGAAAATCGGCCAAAAATACATAAGAAATACAACATAACACTAGTATTCCTCAGTAAATGGAATATAATGCATGTAAATAGGAACCCAACAAAATCGGCCAAATCTTTAAGGTCCGCGTACATGAAAAAATTCCATTTTTGCAATGTGTCAATTTTGTCTTAATTAAATGTTAAAATTATAGAAAATCGGCCAAAAATACATAAGAAATACAACATAACACTAGTATTCCTCAGTAAAGGGAATATAATGCATGTAAATAGGAACCTAAAAAAATCGGCCAAATCTTTAAGGTCCGCGTACATGAAAAAATTCCATTTTTGCAATGTGTCAATTTTGTCTTAATTAAATGTTTAAATTATAGAAAATCGGCCAAAAATACATAAGAAATACAACATAACACTAGTATTACTCAGTAAAGGGAATATAATGCATGTAAATAGGAACCCAACAAAATCGGCCAAATCTTTAAGGTCCGCGTACATGAAAAAATTCCATTTTTGCAATGTGTCAATTTTGTTTTAATTAAATTTTTAAATTATAGAAAATCGGCCAAAAATACATAAGAAATACAACATAACACTAGTATTCCTCAGTAAAGTGAATATAATGCATGTAAATAGGAACCCAACAAAATCGGCCAAATCTTTAAGGTCCGCGTACATGAAAAAATTCCATTTTTGCAATGTGTCAATTTTGTCTTAATTAAATGTTTAAATTATAGAAAATCGGCCAAAAATACATAAGAAATACAACATAACACTAGTATTCCTCAGTAAAGTGAATATAATGCATGTAAATAGGAACCCAACAAAATCGGCCAAATCTTTAAGGTCCGCGTACATGAAAAAATTTCATTTTTGCAATGTGTCAATTTTGTCTTAATTAAATGTTTAAATTATAGAAAATCGGCCAAAAATACATAAGAAATACAACATAACACTAGTATTCCTCAGTAAAGGGAATATAATGCATGTAAATAGGAACCCAACAAAATCGGCCAAATCTTTAAGGTCCGCGTATATGAAAAAATTCAATTTTTGCAATGTGTCAATTTTGTCTTAATTAAATGTTTAAATTATAGAAAATCGGCCAAAAATACATAAGAAATACAACATAACACTAGTATTCCTCAGTAAAGTGAATATAATGCATGTAAATAGGAACCCAACAAAATCGGCCAAATCTTTAAGGTCCGCGTACATGAAAAAATTCCATTTTTGCAATGTGTCAATTTTGTATTAATTAAATGTTTAAATTATAGAAAATCGGCCAAAAATACATAAGAAATACAACATAACACTAGTATTCCTCAGTAAAGGGAATATAATGCATGTAAATAGGAACCCAACAAAATCGGCCAAATCTTTAAGGTCCGCGTACATTCCATTTTTGCAATGTGTCAATTTTGTCTTAATTTAATGTTTTAATTATAGATATTTTGCCAAAAATACATAAGAAATACAACATACCACTAGTATTCCTCAGTAAAGTGAATATAATGCATGTAAATAGGAACCCAACAAAATCGGCCAAATCTTTAAGGTCCGCGTACATGAAAAAATTCCATTTTTGCAATGTGTCAATTTTGTCTTAATTAAATGTTTAAATTATAGAAAATCGGCCAAAAATACATAAGAAATACAACATAACACTAGTATTCCTCAGTAAAGGGAATATAATGCATGTAAATAGGAACCCAACAAAATCGGCCAAATCTTTAAGGTCCGCGTACATGAAAAAATTCCATTTTTGCAATGTGTCAATTTTGTTTTAATTAAATGTTTATATTATAGAAAATCGGCCAAAAATACATAAGAAATACAACATAACACTAGTATTCCTCAGTAAAGTGAATATAATGCATGTAAATAGGAACCCAACAAAATCGGCCAAATCTTTAAGGTCCGCGTACATGAAAAAATTTCATTTTTGCAATGTGTCAATTTTGTTTTAATTAAATGTTTAAATTATAGAAAATCGGCCAAAAATACATAAGAAATACAACATAACACTAGTATTCCTCAGTAAAGTGAATATAATGCATGTAAATAGGAACCCAACAAAATCGGCTAAATCTTTAAGGTCCGCGTACATGAAAAAATTCCATTTTTGCAATGTGTCAATTTTGTCTTAATTAAATGTTTAAATTATAGAAAATCGGCCAAAAATACATAAGAAATACAACATAACACTAGTATTCCTCAGTAAAGGGAATATAATGCATGTAAATAGGAACCCAACAAAATCGGCCAAATCTTTAAGGTCCGCGTACATGAAAAAATTCCATTTTTGCAATGTGTCAATTTTGTCTTAATTAAATGTTTAAATTATAGAAAATCGGCCAAAAATACATAAGAAATACAACATAACACTAGTATTCCTCAGTAAAGTGAATATAATGCATGTAAATAGGAACCCAACAAAATCGGCCAAATCTTTAAGGTCCGCGTACATGAAAAAATTCCATTTTTGCAATGTGTCAATTTTGTTTTAATTAAATGTTTAAATTATAGAAAATCGGCCAAAAATACATAAGAAATACAACATAACACTAGTATTCCTCAGTAAAGGGAATATAATGCATGTAAATAGGAACCCAACAAAATCGGCCAAATCTTTAAGGTCCGCGTACATGAAAAAATTCCATTTTTGCAATGTGTCAATTTTGTCTTAATTAAATGTTTAAATTATAGAAAATCGGCCAAAAATACATAAGAAATACAACATAACACTAGTATTCCTCAGTAAAGTGAATATAATGCATGTAAATAGGAACCCAACAAAATCGGCTAAATCTTTAAGGTCCGCGTACATGAAAAAATTCCATTTTTGCAATGTGTCAATTTTGTCTTAATTAAATGTTAAAATTATAGAAAATCGGCCAAAAATACATAAGAAATACAACATACCACTAGTATTCCTCAGTAAAGTGAATATAATGCATGTAAATAGGAACCCAACAAAATCGGCCAAATCTTTAAGGTCCGCGTACATGAAAAAATTCCATTTTTGCAATGTGTCAATTTTGTCTTAATTAAATGTTAAAATTATAGAGAATCGGCCAAAAATACATAAGAAATACAACATAACACTAGTATTCCTCAGTAAAGGGAATATAATGCATGTAAATAGGAACCCAACAAAATCGGCCAAATCTTTAAGGTCCGCGTACATGAAAAAATTCCATTTTTGCAATGTGTCAATTTTGTCTTAATTAAATGTTAAAATTATAGAGAATCGGCCAAAAATACATAAGAAATACAAAATAACACTAGTATTCCTCAGTAAAGTGAATATAATGCATGTAAATAGGAACCCAACAAAATCGGCCAAATCTTTAAGGTCCGCGTACATGAAAAAATTTCATTTTTGCAATGTGTCAATTTTGTCTTAATTAAATGTTTAAATTATAGAAAATCGGCCAAAAATACATAAGAAATACAACATAACACTAGTATTCCTCAGTAAAGGGAATATAATGCATGTAAATAGGAACCCAACAAAATCGGCCAAATCTTTAAGGTCCGCGTACATGAAAAAATTCCATTTTTGCAATGTGTCAATTTTGTCTTAATTAAATGTTTAAATTATAGAAAATCGGCCAAAAATACATAAGAAATACAACATAACACTAGTATTCCTCAGTAAAGGGAATATAATGCATGTAAATAGGAACCCAACAAAATCGGCCAAATCTTTAAGGTCCGCGTACATGAAAAAATTCCATTTTTGCAATGTGTCAATTTTGTCTTAATTAAATGTTTAAATTATAGAAAATCGGCCAAAAATACATAAGAAATACAACATAACACTAGTATTCCTCAGTAAAGGGAATATAATGCATGTAAATAGGAACCCAACAAAATCGGCCAAATCTTTAAGGTCCGCGTACATGAAAAAATTCCATTTTTGCAATGTGTCAATTTTGTTTTAATTAAATGTTTAAATTATAGAAAATCGGCCAAAAATACATAAGAAATACAACATAACACTAGTATTCCTCAGTAAAGGGAATATAATGCATGTAAATAGGAACCCAACAAAATCGGCCAAATCTTTAAGGTCCGCGTACATGAAAAAATTCCATTTTTGCAATGTGTCAATTTTGTCTTAATTAAATGTTTAAATTATAGAAAATCGGCCAAAAATACATAAGAAATACAACATAACACTAGTATTCCTCAGTAAAGTGAATATAATGCATGTAAATAGGAACCCAACAAAATCGGCCAAATCTTTAAGGTCCGCGTACATGAAAAAATTTCATTTTTGCAATGTGTCAATTTTGTCTTAATTAAATGTTTAAATTATAGAAAATCGGCCAAAAATACATAAGAAATACAACATAACACTAGTATTCCTCAGTAAAGGGAATATAATGCATGTAAATAGGAACCCAACAAAATCGGCCAAATCTTTAAGGTCCGCGTACATGAAAAAATTCAATTTTTGCAATGTGTCAATTTTGTCTTAATTAAATGTTTAAATTATAGAAAATCGGCCAAAAATACATAAGAAATACAACATAACACTAGTATTCCTCAGTAAAGTGAATATAATGCATGTAAATAGGAACCCAACAAAATCGGCCAAATCTTTAAGGTCCGCGTACATGAAAAAATTCCATTTTTGCAATGTGTCAATTTTGTATTAATTAAATGTTTAAATTATAGAAAATCGGCCAAAAATACATAAGAAATACAACATAACACTAGTATTCCTCAGTAAAGGGAATATAATGCATGTAAATAGGAACCCAACAAAATCGGCCAAATCTTTAAGGTCCGCGTACATGAAAAAATTCCATTTTTGCAATGTGTCAATTTTGTTTTAATTAAATGTTTAAATTATAGAAAATCGGCCAAAAATACATAAGAAATACAACATAACACTAGTATTCCTCAGTAAAGTGAATATAATGCATGTAAATAGGAACCCAACAAAATCGGCTAAATCTTTAAGGTCCGCGTACATGAAAAAATTCCATTTTTGCAATGTGTCAATTTTGTCTTAATTAAATGTTTAAATTATAGAAAATCGGCCAAAAATACATAAGAAATACAACATAACACTAGTATTCCTCAGTAAAGGGAATATAATGCATGTAAATAGGAACCCAACAAAATCGGCCAAATCTTTAAGGTCCGCGTACATGAAAAAATTCCATTTTTGCAATGTGTCAATTTTGTCTTAATTAAATGTTAAAATTATAGAAAATCGGCCAAAAATACATAAGAAATACAACATAACACTAGTATTCCTCAGTAAAGTGAATATAATGCATGTAAATAGGAACCCAACAAAATCGGCTAAATCTTTAAGGTCCGCGTACATGAAAAAATTCCATTTTTGCAATGTGTCAATTTTGTCTTAATTAAATGTTAAAATTATAGAAAATCGGCCAAAAATACATAAGAAATACAACATAACACTAGTATTCCTCAGTAAAGTGAATATAATGCATGTAAATAGGAACCCAACAAAATCGGCCAAATCTTTAAGGTCCGCGTACATGAAAAAATTCCATTTTTGCAATGTGTCAATTTTGTCTTAATTAAATGTTAAAATTATAGAGAATCGGCCAAAAATACATAAGAAATACAACATAACACTAGTATTCCTCAGTAAAGTGAATATAATGCATGTAAATAGGAACCCAACAAAATCGGCCAAATCTTTAAGGTCCGCGTACATGAAAAAATTCCATTTTTGCAATGTGTCAATTTTGTCTTAATTAAATGTTAAAATTATAGAGAATCGGCCAAAAATACATAAGAAATACAACATAACACTAGTATTCCTCAGTAAAGTGAATATAATGCATGTAAATAGGAACCCAACAAAATCGGCCAAATCTTTAAGGTCCGCGTACATGAAAAAATTCCATTTTTGCAATGTGTCAATTTTGTTTTAATTAAATGTTTAAATTATAGAAAATCGGCCAAAAATACATAAGAAATACAACATAACACTAGTATTCCTCAGTAAAGGGAATATAATGCATGTAAATAGGAACCCAACAAAATCGGCCAAATCTTTAAGGTCCGCGTACATGAAAAAATTCCATTTTTGCAATGTGTCAATTTTGTTTTAATTAAATGTTTAAATTATAGAAAATCGGCCAAAAATACATAAGAAATACAACATAACACTAGTATTCCTCAGTAAAGTGAATATAATGCATGTAAATAGGAACCCAACAAAATCGGCTAAATCTTTAAGGTCCGCGTACATGAAAAAATTCCATTTTTGCAATGTGTCAATTTTGTCTTAATTAAATGTTTAAATTATAGAAAATCGGCCAAAAATACATAAGAAATACAACATAACACTAGTATTCCTCAGTAAAGGGAATATAATGCATGTAAATAGGAACCCAACAAAATCGGCCAAATCTTTAAGGTCCGCGTACATGAAAAAATTCCATTTTTGCAATGTGTCAATTTTGTCTTAATTAAATGTTTAAATTATAGAAAATCGGCCAAAAATACATAAGAAATACAAAATAACACTAGTATTCCTCAGTAAAGGGAATATAATGCATGTAAATAGGAACCCAACAAAATCGGCCAAATCTTAAGGGTCCGCGTACATGAAAAAATTCCATTTTTGCAATGTGTCAATTTTGTTTTAATTAAATGTTTAAATTATAGAAAATCGGCCAAAAATACATAAGAAATACAACATAACACTAGTATTCCTCAGTAAAGTGAATATAATGCATGTAAATAGGAACCCAACAAAATCGGCCAAATCTTTAAGGTCCGCGTACATGAAAAAATTCCATTTTTGCAATGTGTCAATTTTGTCTTAATTAAATGTTAAAATTATAGAAAATCGGCCAAAAATACATAAGAAATACAACATAACACTAGTATTCCTCAGTAAAGTGAATATAATGCATGTAAATAGGAACCCAACAAAATCGGCCAAATCTTTAAGGTCCGCGTACATGAAAAAATTCCATTTTTGCAATGTGTCAATTTTGTCTTAATTAAATGTTAAAATTATAGAAAATCGGCCAAAAATACATAAGAAATACAACATAACACTAGTATTCCTCAGTAAAGTGAATATAATGCATGTAAATAGGAACCCAACAAAATCGGCCAAATCTTTAAGGTCCGTGTACATGAAAAAATTCCATTTTTGCAATGTGTCAATTTTGTCTTAATTAAATGTTTAAATTATAGAAAATCGGCCAAAAATACATAAGAAATACAACATAACACTAGTATTCCTCAGTAAAGTGAATATAATGCATGTAAATAGGAACCCAACAAAATCGGCCAAATCTTTAAGTTCCGCGTACATGAAAAAATTCCATTTTTGCAATGTGTCAATTTTGTTTTAATTAAATGTTTAAATTATAGAAAATCGGCCAAAAATACATAAGAAATACAACATAACACTAGTATTCCTCAGTAAAGTGAATATAATGCATGTAAATAGGAACCCAACAAAATCGGCTAAATCTTTAAGGTCCGCGTACATGAAAAAATTCCATTTTTGCAATGTGTCAATTTTGTCTTAATTAAATGTTTAAATTATAGAAAATCGGCCAAAAATACATAAGAAATACAACATAACACTAGTATTCCTCAGTAAAGGGAATATAATGCATGTAAATAGGAACCCAACAAAATCGGCCAAATCTTTAAGGTCCGCGTACATGAAAAAATTCCATTTTTGCAATGTGTCAATTTTGTTTTAATTAAATGTGTAAATTATAGAAAATCGGCCAAAAATACATAAGAAATACAACATAACACTAGTATTCCTCAGTAAAGTGAATATAATGCATGTAAATAGGAACCCAACAAAATCGGCTAAATCTTTAAGGTCCGCGTACATGAAAAAATTCCATTTTTGCAATGTGTCAATTTTGTCTTAATTAAATGTTAAAATTATAGAAAATCGGCCAAAAATACATAAGAAATACAACATAACACTAGTATTCCTCAGTAAAGTGAATATAATGCATGTAAATAGGAACCCAACAAAATCGGCCAAATCTTTAAGGTCCGCGTACATGAAAAAATTCCATTTTTGCAATGTGTCAATTTTGTCTTAATTAAATGTTAAAATTATAGAGAATCGGCCAAAAATACATAAGAAATACAACATAACACTAGTATTCCTCAGTAAAGGGAATATAATGCATGTAAATAGGAACCCAACAAAATCGGCCAAATCTTTAAGGTCCGCGTACATTAAAAAATTCCATTTTTGCAATGTGTCAATTTTGTATTAATTAAATGTTTAAATTATAGAAAATCGGCCAAAAATACATAAGAAATACAACATAACACTAGTATTCCTCAGTAAAGGGAATATAATGCATGTAAATAGGAACCCAAACAAATCGGCCAAATCTTTAAGGTCCGCGTACATTCCATTTTTGCAATGTGTCAATTTTGTCTTAATTTAATGTTTTAATTATAGATATTTTGCCAAAAATACATAAGAAATACAACATACCACTAGTATTCCTCAGTAAAGTGAATATAATGCATGTAAATAGGAACCCAACAAAATCGGCCAAATCTTTAAGGTCCGCGTACATGAAAAAATTCCATTTTTGCAATGTGTCAATTTTGTTTTAATTAAATGTTTAAATTATAGAAAATCGGCCAAAAATACATAAGAAATACAACATAACACTAGTATTCCTCAATAAAGTGAATATAATGCATGTAAATAGGAACCCAACAAAATCGGCCAAATCTTTAAGGTCCGCGTACATGAAAAAATTCCATTTTTGCAATGTGTCAATTTTGTTTTAATTAAATGTTTAAATTATAGAAAATCGGCCAAAAATACATAAGAAATACAACATAACACTAGTATTCCTCAGTAAAGTGAATATAATGCATGTAAATAGGAACCCAACAAAATCGGCTAAATCTTTAAGGTCCGCGTACATGAAAAAATTCCATTTTTGCAATGTGTCAATTTTGTCTTAATTAAATGTTTAAATTATAGAAAATCGGCCAAAAATACATAAGAAATACAACATAACACTAGTATTCCTCAGTAAAGGGAATATAATGCATGTAAATAGGAACCCAACAAAATCGGCCAAATCTTTAAGGTCCGCGTACATGAAAAAATTCCATTTTTGCAATGTGTCAATTTTGTCTTAATTAAATGTTTAAATTATAGAAAATCGGCCAAAAATACATAAGAAATACAACATAACACTAGTATTCCTCAGTAAAGTGAATATAATGCATGTAAATAGGAACCCAACAAAATCGGCCAAATCTTTAAGGTCCGCGTACATGAAAAAATTCCATTTTTGCAATGTGTCAATTTTGTCTTAATTAAATGTTAAAATTATAGAAAATCGGCCAAAAATACATAAGAAATACAACATAACACTAGTATTCCTCAGTAAAGTGAATATAATGCATGTAAATAGGAACCCAACAAAATCGGCCAAATCTTTAAGGTCCGCGTACATGAAAAAATTCCATTTTTGCAATGTGTCAATTTTGTCTTAATTAAATGTTAAAATTATAGAGAATCGGCCAAAAATACATAAGAAATACAACATAACACTAGTATTCCTCAGTAAAGTGAATATAATGCATGTAAATAGGAACCCAACAAAATCGGCCAAATCTTTAAGGTCCGCGTACATGAAAAAATTCCATTTTTGCAATGTGTCAATTTTGTCTTAATTAAATGTTAAAATTATAGAGAATCGGCCAAAAATACATAAGAAATACAACATAACACTAGTATTCCTCAGTAAAGTGAATATAATGCATGTAAATAGGAACCCAACAAAATCGGCCAAATCTTTAAGGTCCGCGTACATGAAAAAATTCCATTTTTGCAATGTGTCAATTTTGTTTTAATTAAATGTTTAAATTATAGAAAATCGGCCAAAAATACATAAGAAATACAACATAACACTAGTATTCCTCAGTAAAGGGAATATAATGCATGTAAATAGGAACCCAACAAAATCGGCCAAATCTTTAAGGTCCGCGTACATGAAAAAATTCCATTTTTGCAATGTGTCAATTTTGTTTTAATTAAATGTTTAAATTATAGAAAATCGGCCAAAAATACATAAGAAATACAACATAACACTAGTATTCCTCAGTAAAGGGAATATAATGCATGTAAATAGGAACCCAACAAAATCGGCTAAATCTTTAAGGTCCGCGTACATGAAAAAATTCCATTTTTGCAATGTGTCAATTTTGTCTTAATTAAATGTTAAAATTATAGAAAATCGGCCAAAAATACATAAGAAATACAACATAACACTAGTATTCCTCAGTAAAGTGAATATAATGCATGTAAATAGGAACCCAACAAAATCGGCCAAATCTTTAAGGTCCGCGTACATGAAAAAATTCCATTTTTGCAATGTGTCAATTTTGTCTTAATTAAATGTTAAAATTATAGAGAATCGGCCAAAAATACATTAGAAATACAACATAACACTAGTATTCCTCAGTAAAGTGAATATAATGCATGTAAATAGGAACCCAACAAAATCGGCCAAATCTTTAAGGTCCGCGTACATGAAAAAATTCCATTTTTGCAATGTGTCAATTTTGTCTTAATTAAATGTAAAAATTATAGGGAAATGCGCCAAAAATACATAAGAAATACAACATAACACTAGTATTCCTCAGTAAAGTGAATATAATGCATGTAAATAGGAACCCAACAAAATCGGCCAAATCTTTAAGGTCCGCGTACATGAAAAAATTCCATTTTTGCAATGTGTCAATTTTGTTTTAATTAAATGTTTAAATTATAGAAAATCGGCCAAAAATACATAAGAAATACAACATAACACTAGTATTCCTCAGTAAAGGGAATATAATGCATGTAAATAGGAACCCAACAAAATCGGCCAAATCTTTAAGGTCCGCGTACATGAAAAAATTCCATTTTTGCAATGTGTCAATTTTGTTTTAATTAAATGTTTAAATTATAGAAAATCGGCAAAAAATACATAAGAAATACAACATAACACTAGTATTCCTCAGTAAAGTGAATATAATGCATGTAAATAGGAACCCAACAAAATCGGCTAAATCTTTAAGGTCCGCGTACATGAAAAAATTCCATTTTTGCAATGTGTCAATTTTGTCTTAATTAAATGTTTAAATTATAGAAAATCGGCCAAAAATACATAAGAAATACAACATAACACTAGTATTCCTCAGTAAAGGGAATATAATGCATGTAAATAGGAACCCAACAAAATCGGCCAAATCTTTAAGGTCCGCGTACATTAAAAAATTCCATTTTTGCAATGTGTCAATTTTGTCTTAATTAAATGTTTAAATTATAGAAAATCGGCCAAAAATACATAAGAAATACAAAATACTACTAGTATTCCTCAGTAAAGGAAATATAATGCATGTAAATAGGAACCCAACAAAATCGGCCAAATCTTTAAGGTCCGCGTACATGAAAAAATTCCATTTTTGCAATGTGTCAATTTTGTTTTAATTAAATGTTTAAATTATAGAAAATCGGCCAAAAATACATAAGAAATACAACATAACACTAGTATTCCTCAGTAAAGTGAATATAATGCATGTAAATAGGAACCCAACAAAATCGGCCAAATCTTTAAGGTCCGCGTACATGAAAAAATTCCATTTTTGCAATGTGTCAATTTTGTCTTAATTAAATGTTAAAATTATAGAAAATCGGCCAAAAATACATAAGAAATACAACATAACACTAGTATTCCTCAGTAAAGTGAATATAATGCATGTAAATAGGAACCCAACAAAATCGGCCAAATCTTTAAGGTCCGCGTACATGAAAAAATTCCATTTTTGCAATGTGTCAATTTTGTCTTAATTAAATGTTAAAATTATAGAAAATCGGCCAAAAATACATAAGAAATACAACATAACACTAGTATTCCTCAGTAAAGTGAATATAATGCATGTAAATAGGAACCCAACAAAATCGGCCAAATCTTTAAGGTCCGTGTACATGAAAAAATTCCATTTTTGCAATGTGTCAATTTTGTCTTAATTAAATGTTTAAATTATAGAAAATCGGCCAAAAATACATAAGAAATACAACATAACACTAGTATTCCTCAGTAAAGTGAATATAATGCATGTAAATAGGAACCCAACAAAATCGGCCAAATCTTTAAGTTCCGCGTACATGAAAAAATTCCATTTTTGCAATGTGCCAATTTTGTTTTAATTAAATGTTTAAATTATAGAAAATCGGCCAAAAATACATAAGAAATACAACATAACACTAGTATTCCTCAGTAAAGTGAATATAATGCATGTAAATAGGACCCCAACAAAATCGGCCAAATCTTTAATGTCCGCGTACATGAAAAAATTCCATTTTTGCAATGTGTCAATTTTGTCTTAATTAAATGTTTAAATTATAGAAAATCGGCCAAAAATACATAAGAAATACAACATAACACTAGTATTCCTCAGTAAAGGGAATATAATGCATGTAAATAGGAACCCAACAAAATCGGCCAAATCTTTAAGGTCCGCGTACATGAAAAAATTCCATTTTTGCAATGTGTCAATTTTGTTTTAATTAAATGTGTAAATTATAGAAAATCGGCCAAAAATACATAAGAAATACAACATAACACTAGTATTCCTCAGTAAAGTGAATATAATGCATGTAAATAGGAACCCAACAAAATCGGCCAAATCTTTAAGGTCCGCGTACATGAAAAAATTCCATTTTTGCAATGTGTCAATTTTGTCTTAATTAAATGTTAAAATTATAGAAAATCGGCCAAAAATACATAAGAAATACAACATAACACTAGTATTCCTCAGTAAAGTGAATATAATGCATGTAAATAGGAACCCAACAAAATCGGCCAAATCTTTAAGGTCCGTGTACATGAAAAAATTCCATTTTTGCAATGTGTCAATTTTGTCTTAATTAAATGTTTAAATTATAGAAAATCGGCCAAAAAATACATAAGAAATACAACATAACACTAGTATTCCTCAGTAAAGTGAATATAATGCATGTAAATAGGAACCCAACAAAATCGGCCAAATCTTTAAGTTCCGCGTACATGAAAAAATTCCATTTTTGCAATGTGCCAATTTTGTTTTAATTAAATGTTTAAATTATAGAAAATCGGCAAAAATTACATAAGAAATACAACATAACACTAGTATTCCTCAGTAAAGTGAATATAATGCATGTAAATAGGACCCCAACAAAATCGGCCAAATCTTTAAGGTCCGCGTACATGAAAAAATTCCATTTTTGCAATGTGTCAATTTTGTCTTAATTAAATGTTTAAATTATAGAAAATCGGCCAAAAATACATAAGAAATACAACATAACACTAGTATTCCTCAGTAAAGGGAATATAATGCATGTAAATAGGAACCCAACAAAATCGGCCAAATCTTTAAGGTCCGCGTACATGAAAAAATTCCATTTTTGCAATGTGTCAATTTTGTTTTAATTAAATGTGTAAATTATAGAAAATCGGCCAAAAATACATAAGAAATACAACATAACACTAGTATTCCTCAGTAAAGTGAATATAATGCATGTAAATAGGAACCCAACAAAATCGGCCAAATCTTAAAGGTCCGCGTACATGAAAAAATTCCATTTTTGCAATGTGTCAATTTTGTCTTAATTAAATGTTAAAATTATAGAAAATCGGCCAAAAATACATAAGAAATACAACATAACACTAGTATTCCTCAGTAAAGTGAATATAATGCATGTAAATAGGAACCCAACAAAATCGGCTAAATCTTTAAGGTCCGCGTACATGAAAAAATTCCATTTTTGCAATGTGTAAATTTTGTCTTAATTAAATGTTTAAATTATAGAAAATCGGCCAAAAATACATAAGAAATACAACATAACACTAGTATTCCTCAGTAAAGTGAATATAATGCATGTAAATAGGAACCCAACAAAATCGGCCAAATCTTTAAGGTCCGCGTACATGAAAAAATTCCATTTTTGCAATGTGTCAATTTTGTCTTAATTAAATGTTAAAATTATAGAGAATCGGCCAAAAATACATAAGAAATACAACATAACACTAGTATTCCTCAGTAAAGGGAATATAATGCATGTAAATAGAAACCCAACAAAATCGGCCAAATCTTTAAGGTCCGCGTACATGAAAAAATTCCATTTTTGCAATGTGTCAATTTTGTCTTAATTAAATGTTAAAATTATAGAGAATCGGCCAAAAATACATAAGAAATACAACATAACACTAGTATTCCTCAGTAAAGTGAATATAATGCATGTAAATAGGAACCCAACAAAATCGGCCAAATCTTTAAGGTCCGCGTACATGAAAAAATTCCATTTTTGCAATGTGTCAATTTTGTCTTAATTAAATGTTAAAATTATAGAAAATCGGCCAAAAATACATAAGAAATATAACATAACACTAGTATTCCTCAGTAAAGTGAATATAATGCATGTAAATAGGAACCCAACAAAATCGGCCAAATCTTTAAGGTCCGTGTACATGAAAAAATTCCATTTTTGCAATGTGTCAATTTTGTCTTAATTAAATGTTTAAATTATAGAGAATCGGCCAAAAATACATAAGAAATACAACATAACACTAGTATTCCTCAGTAAAGTGAATATAATGCATGTAAATAGGAACCCAACAAAATCGGCCAAATCTTTAAGTTCCGCGTACATGAAAAAATTCCATTTTTGCAATGTGTCAATTTTGTTTTAATTAAATGTTTAAATTATAGAAAATCGGCCAAAAATACATAAGAAATACAACATAACACTAGTATTCCTCAGTAAAGGGAATATAATGCATGTAAATAGGAACCCAACAAAATCGGCCAAATCTTTAAGGTCCGCGTACATGAAGAAATTCCATTTTTGCAATGTGTCAATTTTGTCTTAATTAAATGTTTAAATTATAGAAAATCGGCCAAAAATACATAAGAAATACAACATAACACTAGTATTCCTCAGTAAAGGGAATATAATGCATGTAAATAGGAACCCAACAAAATCGGCCAAATCTTTAATGTCCGCGTACATGAAAAAATTCCATTTTTGCAATGTGTCAATTTTGTTTTAATTAAATGTTTAAATTATAGAAAATCGGCCAAAAATACATAAGAAATACAACATAACACTAGTATTCCTAAGTAAAGTGAATATAATGCATGTAAATAGGAACCCAACAAAATCGGCCAAATCTTTAAGGTCCGCGTACATGAAAAAATTCCATTTTTGCAATGTGTCAATTTTGTCTTAATTAAATGTTAAAATTATAGAAAATCGGCCAAAAATACATAAGAAATACAACATAACACTAGTATTCCTCAGTAAAGTGAATATAATGCATGTAAATAGGAACCCAACAAAATCGGCCAAATCTTTAAGGTCCGCGTACATGAAAAAATTCCATTTTTGCAATGTGTCAATTTTGTCTTAATTAAATGTTAAAATTATAGAAAATCGGCCAAAAATACATAAGAAATACAACATAACACTAGTATTCCTCAGTAAAGTGAATATAATGCATGTAAATAGGAACCCAACAAAATCGGCCAAATCTTTAAGGTCCGTGTACATGAAAAAATTCCATTTTTGCAATGTGTCAATTTTGTCTTAATTAAATGTTTAAATTATAGAAAATCGGCCAAAAATACATAAGAAATACAACATAACACTAGTATTCCTCAGTAAAGTGAATATAATGCATGTAAATAGGAACCCAACAAAATCGGCCAAATCTTTAAGTTCCGCGTACATGAAAAAATTCCATTTTTGCAATGTGTCAATTTTGTTTTAATTAAATGTTTAAATTATAGAAAATCGGCCAAAAATACATAAGAAATACAACATAACACTAGTATTCCTCAGTAAAGTGAATATAATGCATGTAAATAGGAACCCAACAAAATCGGCCAAATCTTTAAGGTCCGCGTACATGAAAAAATTCCATTTTTGCAATGTGTCAATTTTGTCTTAATTAAATGTTTAAATTATAGAAAATCGGCCAAAAATACATAAGAAATACAACATAACACTAGTATTCCTCAGTAAAGGGAATATAATGCATGTAAATAGGAACCCAACAAAATCGGCCAAATCTTTAAGGTCCGCGTACATGAAAAAATTCCATTTTTGCAATGTGTCAATTTTGTTTTAATTAAATGTGTAAATTATAGAAAATCGGCCAAAAATACATAAGAAATACAACATAACACTAGTATTCCTCAGTAAAGTGAATATAATGCATGTAAATAGGAACCCAACAAAATCGGCCAAATCTTAAAGGTCCGCGTACATGAAAAAATTCCATTTTTGCAATGTGTCAATTTTGTCTTAATTAAATGTTTAAATTATAGAAAATCGGCCAAAAATACATAAGAAATACAACATAACACTAGTATTCCTCAGTAAAGGGAATATAATGCATGTAAATAGGAACCCAACAAAATCGGCCAAATCTTTAAGGTCCGCGTACATGAAAAAATTCCATTTTTGCAATGTGTCAATTTTGTTTTAATTAAATGTTTAAATTATAGAAAATCGGCCAAAAATACATAAGAAATACAACATAACACTAGTATTCCTCAGTAAAGTGAATATAATGCATGTAAATAGGAACCCAACAAAATCGGCCAAATCTTTAAGGTCCGCGTACATGAAAAAATTCCATGTTTGCAATGTGTCAATTTTGTTTAATTAAATGTTTTAATTATAGAAAATCGGCCAAAAATACATAAGAAATACAACATAACACTAGTATTCCTCAGTAAAGTGAATATAATGCATGTAAATAGGAACCCAACAAAATCGGCTAAATCTTTAAGGTCCGCGTACATGAAAAAATTCCATTTTTGCAATGTGTCAATTTTGTCTTAATTAAATGTTTAAATTATAGAAAATCGGCCAAAAATACATAAGAAATACAACATAACACTAGTATTCCTCAGTAAAGTTAATATAATGTATGTAAATAGGAACCCAACAAAATCGGCCAAATCTTTAAGGTCCGCGTACATGAAAAAATTCCATTTTTGCAATGTGTCAATTTTGTCTTAATTAAATGTTAAAATTATAGAAAATCGGCCAAAAATACATAAGAAATACAACATAACACTAGTATTCCTCAGTAAAGTGAATATAATGCATGTAAATAGGAACCCAACAAAATCGGCCAAATCTTTAAGGTCCGCGTACATGAAAAAATTCCATTTTTGCAATGTGTCAATTTTGTCTTACTTTAATGTTAAAATTATAGAGAATCGGCCAAAAATACATAAGAAATACAACATAACACTAGTATTCCTCAGTAAAGTGAATATAATGCATGTAAATAGGAACCCAACAAAATCGGCCAAATCTTTAAGGTCCGCGTACATGAAAAAATTCCATTTTTGCAATGTGTCAATTTTGTCTTAATTAAATGTTTAAATTATAGAAAATCGGCCAAAAATACATAAGAAATACAACATAACACTAGTATTCCTCAGTAAAGTGAATATAATGCATGTAAATAGGAACCCAACAAAATCGGCCAAATCTTTAAGGTCCGTGTACATGAAAAAATTCCATTTTTGCAATGTGTCAATTTTGTCTTAATTAAATGTTTAAATTATAGAAAATCGGCCAAAAATACATAAGAAATACAACATAACACTAGTATTCCTCAGTAAAGGGAATATAATGCATGTAAATAGGAACCCAACAAAATCGGCCAAATCTTTAAGGTCCGCGTACATGAAAAAATTCCATTTTTGCAATGTGTCAATTTTGTCTTAATTAAATGTTAAAATTATAGAGAATCGGCCAAAAATACATAAGAAATACAACATAACACTAGTATTCCTCAGTAAAGGGAATATAATGCATGTAAATAGGAACCCAACAAAATAGGCCAAATCTTTAAGGTCCGCGTACATGAAAAAATTCCATTTTTGCAATGTGTCAATTTTGTCTTAATTAAATGTTAAAATTATAGAAAATCGGCCAAAAATACATAAGAAATACAACATAACACTAGTATTCCTCAGTAAAGGGAATATAATGCATGTAAATAGGAACCCAACAAAATCGGCCAAATCTTTAAGGTCCGCGTACATGAAAAAATTCCATTTTTGCAATGTGTCAATTTTGTTTTAATTAAATGTTTAAATTATAGAAAATCGGCCAAAAATACATAAGAAATACAACATAACACTAGTATTCCTCAGTAAAGTGAATATAATGCATGTAAATAGGAACCCAACAAAATCGGCCAAATCTTTAAGGTCCGCGTACATGAAAAAATTCCATGTTTGCAATGTGTCAATTTTGTTTAATTAAATGTTTAAATTATAGAAAATCGGCCAAAAATACATAAGAAATACAACATAACACTAGTATTCCTCAGTAAAGTGAATATAATGCATGTAAATAGGAACCCAACAAAATCGGCTAAATCTTTAAGGTCCGCGTACATGAAAAAATTCCATTTTTGCAATGTGTCAATTTTGTCTTAATTAAATGTTTAAATTATAGAAAATCGGCCAAAAATACATAAGAAATACAACATAACACTAGTATTCCTCAGTAAAGTTAATATAATGTATGTAAATAGGAACCCAACAAAATCGGCCAAATCTTTAAGGTCCGCGTACATGAAAAAATTCCATTTTTGCAATGTGTCAATTCTGTCTTAATTAAATGTTAAAATTATAGAAAATCGGCCAAAAATACATAAGAAATACAACATAACACTAGTATTCCTCAGTAAAGTGAATATAATGCATGTAAATAGGAACCCAACAAAATCGGCCAAATCTTTAAGGTCAACGTACATGAAAAAATTCCATTTTTGCAATGTGTCAATTTTGTCTTAATTTAATGTTAAAATTATAGAAAATCGGCCAAAAATACATAAGAAATACAACATAACACTAGTATTCCTCAGTAAAGTGAATATAATGCATGTAAATAGGAACCCAACAAAATCGGCCAAATCTTTAAGGTCCGCGTACATGAAAAAATTCCATTTTTGCAATGTGTCAATTTTGTCTTAATTAAATGTTTAAATTATAGAAAATCGGCCAAAAATACATAAGAAATACAACATAACACTAGTATTCCTCAGTAAAGTGAATATAATGCATGTAAATAGGAACCCAACAAAATCGGCCAAATCTTTAAGGTCCGTGTACATGAAAAAATTCCATTTTTGCAATGTGTCAATTTTGTCTTAATTAAATGTTTAAATTATAGAAAATCGGCCAAAAATACATAAGAAATACAACATAACACTAGTATTCCTCAGTAAAGGGAATATAATGCATGTAAATAGGAACCCAACAAAATCGGCCAAATCTTTAAGGTCCGCGTACATGAAAAAATTCCATTTTTGCAATGTGTCAATTTTGTCTTAATTAAATGTTAAAATTATAGAGAATCGGCCAAAAATACATAAGAAATACAACATAACACTAGTATTCCTCAGTAAAGTGAATATAATGCATGTAAATAGGAACCCAACAAAATCGGCCAAATCTTTAAGGTCCGCGTACATGAAAAAATTCCATTTTTGCAATGTGTCAATTTTGTCTTAATTAAATGTTAAAATTATAGAGAATCGGCCAAAAATACATAAGAAATACAACATAACACTAGTATTCCTCAGTAAAGTGAATATAATGCATGTAAATAGGAACCCAACAAAATCGGCCAAATCTTTAAGGTCCGCGTACATGAAAAAATTCCATTTTTGCAATGTGTCAATTTTGTCTTAATGAAATGTTTAAATTATAGAAAATCGGCCAAAAATACATAAGAAATACAACATAACACTAGTATTCCTCAGTAAAGGGAATATAATGCATGTAAATAGGAACCCAACAAAATCGGCTAAATCTTTAAGGTCCGCGTACATGAAAAAATTCCATTTTTGCAATGTGTCAATTTTGTCTTAATTAAATGTTAAAATTATAGAAAATCGGCCAAAAATACATAAGAAATACAACATAACACTAGTATTCCTCAGTAAAGGGAATATAATGCATGTAAATAGGAACCCAACAAAATCGGCCAAATCTTTAAGTTCCGCGTACATGAAAAAATTCCATTTTTGCAATGTGTCAATTTTGTCTTAATTAAATGTTAAAATTATAGAAAATCGGCCAAAAATACATAAGAAATACAACATAACACTAGTATTCCTCAGTAAAGTGAATATAATGCATGTAAATAGGAACCCAACAAAATCGGCCAAATCTTTAAGTTCCGCGTACATGAAAAAATTCCATTTTTGCAATGTGTCAATTTTGTTTTAATTAAATGTTTAAATTATAGAAAATCGGCCAAAAATACATAAGAAATACAACATCACACTAGTATTCCTCAGTAAAGTGAATATAATGCATGTAAATAGGAACCCAACAAAATCGGCCAAATCTTTAAGGTCCGCGTACATGAAAAAATTCCATTTTTGCAATGTGTCAATTTTGTCTTAATTAAATGTTTAAATTATAGAAAATCGGCCAAAAATACATAAGAAATACAACATAACACTAGTATTCCTCAGTAAAGGGAATATAATGCATGTAAATAGGAACCCAACAAAATCGGCCACATCTTTAAGGTCCGCGTACATGAAAAAATTCCATTTTTGCAATGTGTCAATTTTGTTTTAATTAAATGTTTAAATTATAGAAAATCGGCCAAAAATACATAAGAAATACAACATAACACTAGTATTCCTCAGTAAAGTGAATATAATGCATGTAAATAGGAACCCAACAAAATCGGCCAAATCTTTAAGGTCCGCGTACATGAAAAAATTCCATTTTTGCAATGTGTCAATTTTGTCTTAATTAAATGTTTAAATTATAGAAAATCGGCCAAAAATACATAAGAAATACAACATAACACTAGTATTCTTCAGTAAAGTGAATATAATGCATGTAAATAGGAACCCAACAAAATCGGCTAAATCTTTAAGGTCCGCGTACATGAAAAAATTCCATTTTTGCAATGTGTCAATTTTGTCTTAATTAAATGTTTAAATTATAGAAAATCGGCCAAAAATACATAAGAAATACAACATAACACTAGTATTCCTCAGTAAAGTGAATATAATGCATGTAAATAGGAACCCAACAAAATCGGCCAAATCTTTAAGGTCCGTGTACATGAAAAAATTCCATTTTTGCAATGTGTCAATTTTGTCTTAATTAAATGTTTAAATTATAGAAAATCGGCCAAAAATACATAAGAAATACAACATAACACTAGTATTCCTCAGTAAAGGGAATATAATGCATGTAAATAGGAACCCAACAAAATCGGCCAAATCTTTAAGGTCCGCGTACATGAAAAAATTCCATTTTTGCAATGTGTCAATTTTGTCTTAATTAAATGTTAAAATTATAGAGAATCGGCCAAAAATACATAAGAAATACAACATAACACTAGTATTCCTCAGTAAAGTGAATATAATGCATGTAAATAGGAACCCAACAAAATCGGCCAAATCTTTAAGGTCCGCGTACATGAAAAAATTCCATTTTTGCAATGTGTCAATTTTGTCTTAATTAAATGTTAAAATTATAGAAAATCGGCCAAAAATACATAAGAAATACAACATAACACTAGTATTCCTCAGTAAAGTGAATATAATGCATGTAAATAGGAACCCAACAAAATCGGCCAAATCTTTAAGGTCCGCGTACATGAAAAAATTCCATTTTTGCAATGTGTCAATTTTGTCTTAATTAAATGTTTAAATTATAGAAAATCGGCCAAAAATACATAAGAAATACAACATAACACTAGTATTCCTCAGTAAAGGGAATATAATGCATGTAAATAGGAACCCAACAAAATCGGCTAAATCTTTAAGGTCCGCGTACATGAAAAAATTCCATTTTTGCAATGTGTCAATTTTGTCTTAATTAAATGTTAAAATTATAGAAAATCGGCCAAAAATACATAAGAAATACAACATAACACTAGTATTCCTCAGTAAAGGGAATATAATGCATGTAAATAGGAACCCAACAAAATCGGCCAAATCTTTAAGTTCCGCGTACATGAAAAAATTCCATTTTTGCAATGTGTCAATTTTGTCTTAATTAAATGTTAAAATTATAGAAAATCGGCCAAAAATACATAAGAAATACAACATAACACTAGTATTCCTCAGTAAAGTGAATATAATGCATGTAAATAGGAACCCAACAAAATCGGCCAAATCTTTAAGTTCCGCGTACATGAAAAAATTCCATTTTTGCAATGTGTCAATTTTGTTTTAATTAAATGTTTAAATTATAGAAAATCGGCCAAAAATACATAAGAAATACAACATCACACTAGTATTCCTCAGTAAAGTGAATATAATGCATGTAAATAGGAACCCAACAAAATCGGCCAAATCTTTAAGGTCCGCGTACATGAAAAAATTCCATTTTTGCAATGTGTCAATTTTGTCTTAATTAAATGTTTAAATTATAGAAAATCGGCCAAAAATACATAAGAAATACAACATAACACTAGTATTCCTCAGTAAAGGGAATATAATGCATGTAAATAGGAACCCAACAAAATCGGCCACATCTTTAAGGTCCGCGTACATGAAAAAATTCCATTTTTGCAATGTGTCAATTTTGTTTTAATTAAATGTTTAAATTATAGAAAATCGGCCAAAAATACATAAGAAATACAACATAACACTAGTATTCCTCAGTAAAGTGAATATAATGCATGTAAATAGGAACCCAACAAAATCGGCCAAATCTTTAAGGTCCGCGTACATGAAAAAATTCCATTTTTGCAATGTGTCAATTTTGTCTTAATTAAATGTTTAAATTATAGAAAATCGGCCAAAAATACATAAGAAATACAACATAACACTAGTATTCTTCAGTAAAGTGAATATAATGCATGTAAATAGGAACCCAACAAAATCGGCTAAATCTTTAAGGTCCGCGTACATGAAAAAATTCCATTTTTGCAATGTGTCAATTTTGTCTTAATTAAATGTTTAAATTATAGAAAATCGGCCAAAAATACATAAGAAATACAACATAACACTAGTATTCCTCAGTAAAGTGAATATAATGCATGTAAATAGGAACCCAACAAAATCGGCCAAATCTTTAAGGTCCGCGTACATGAAAAAATTCCATTTTTGCAATGTGTCAATTTTGTCTTAATTAAATGTTAAAATTATAGAGAATCGGCCAAAAATACATAAGAAATACAACATAACACTAGTATTCCTCAGTAAAGTGAATATAATGCATGTAAATAGGAACCCAACAAAATCGGCCAAATCTTTAAGGTCCGCGTACATGAAAAAATTCCATTTTTGCAATGTGTCAATTTTGTCTTAATTAAATGTTAAAATTATAGAAAATCGGCCAAAAATACATAAGAAATACAACATAACACTAGTATTCCTCAGTAAAGTGAATATAATGCATGTAAATAGGAACCCAACAAAATCGGCCAAATCTTTAAGGTCCGCGTACATGAAAAAATTCCATTTTTGCAATGTGTCAATTTTGTCTTAATTAAATGTTAAAATTATAGAGAATCGGCCAAAAATACATAAGAAATACAACATAACACTAGTATTCCTCAGTAAAGTGAATATAATGCATGTAAATAGGAACCCAACAAAATCGGCCAAATCTTTAAGGTCCGCGTACATGAAAAAATTCCATTTTTGCAATGTGTCAATTTTGTCTTAATTAAATGTTAAAATTATAGAAAATCGGCCAAAAATACATAAGAAATACAACATAACACTAGTATTCCTCAGTAAAGTGAATATAATGCATGTAAATAGGAACCCAACAAAATCGGCCAAATCTTTAAGGTCCGCGTACATGAAAAAATTCCATTTTTGCAATGTGTCAATTTTGTCTTAATTAAATGTTTAAATTATAGAAAATCGGCCAAAAATACATAAGAAATACAACATAACACTAGTATTCCTCAGTAAAGGGAATATAATGCATGTAAATAGGAACCCAACAAAATCGGCTAAATCTTTAAGGTCCGCGTACATGAAAAAATTCCATTTTTGCAATGTGTCAATTTTGTCTTAATTAAATGTTAAAATTATAGAAAATCGGCCAAAAATACATAAGAAATACAACATAACACTAGTATTCCTCAGTAAAGTGAATATAATGCATGTAAATAGGAACCCAACAAAATCGGCCAAATCTTTAAGGTCCGCGTACATGAAAAAATTCCATTTTTGCAATGTGTCAATTTTGTCTTAATTAAATGTTTAAATTATAGAAAATCGGCCAAAAATACATAAGAAATACAACATAACACTAGTATTCCTCAGTAAAGGGAATATAATGCATGTAAATAGGAACCCAACAAAATCGGCTAAATCTTTAAGGTCCGCGTACATGAAAAAATTCCATTTTTGCAATGTGTCAATTTTGTCTTAATTAAATGTTAAAATTATAGAAAATCGGCCAAAAATACATAAGAAATACAACATAACACTAGTATTCCTCAGTAAAGTGAATATAATGCATGTAAATAGGAACCCAACAAAATCGGCCAAATCTTTAAGGTCCGCGTACATGAAAAAATTCCATTTTTGCAATGTGTCAATTTTGTCTTAATTAAATGTTTAAATTATAGAAAATCGGCCAAAAATACATAAGAAATACAACATAACACTAGTATTCCTCAGTAAAGTGAATATAATGCATGTAAATAGGAACCCAACAAAATCGGCCAAATCTTTAAGGTCCGCGTACATGAAAAAATTCCATTTTTGCAATGTGTCAATTTTGTCTTAATAAATTGTGAAAATTATAGAGAATCGGCCAAAAATACATAAGAAATACAACATAACACTAGTATTCCTCAGTAAAGTGAATATAATGCATGTAAATAGGAACCCAACAAAATCGGCCAAATCTTTAAGGTCCGCGTACATGAAAAAATTCCATTTTTGCAATGTGTCAATTTTGTCTTAATTAAATGTTTAAATTATAGAAAATCGGCCAAAAATACATAAGAAATACAACATAACACTAGTATTCCTCAGTAAAGTGAATATAATGCATGTAAATAGGAACCCAACAAAATCGGCCAAATCTTTAAGGTCCGCGTACATGAAAAAATTCCATTTTTGCAATGTGTCAATTTTGTCTTAATTAAATGTTAAAATTATAGAGAATCGGCCAAAAATACATAAGAAATACAACATAACACTAGTATTCCTCAGTAAAGTGAATATAATGCATGTAAATAGGAACCCAACAAAATCGGCCAAATCTTTAAGGTCCGCGTACATGAAAAAATTCCATTTTAGCAATGTGTCAATTTTGTCTTAATTAAATGTTAAAATTATAGAAAATCGGCTAAAAATACATAAGAAATACAACATAACACTAGTATTCCTCAGTAAAGTGAATATAATGCATGTAAATAGGAACCCAACAAAATCGGCCAAATCTTTAAGGTCCGCGTACATGAAAAAATTCCATTTTTGCAATGTGTCAATTTTGTCTTAATTAAATGTTTAAATTATAGAAAATCGGCCAAAAATACATAAGAAATACAACATAACACTAGTATTCCTCAGTAAAGTGAATATAATGCATGTAAATAGGAACCCAACAAAATCGGCCAAATCTTTAAGGTCCGCGTACATGAAAAAATTCCATTTTTGCAATGTGTCAATTTTGTCTTAATTAAATGTTAAAATTATAGAAAATCGGCCAAAAATACATAAGAAATACAACATAACACTAGTATTCCTCAGTAAAGTGAATATAATGCATGTAAATAGGAACCCAACAAAATCGGCCAAATCTTTAAGGTCCGCGTACATGAAAAAATTCCATTTTTGCAATGTGTCAATTTTGTCTTAATTAAATGTTTAAATTATAGAAAATCGGCCAAAAATACATAAGAAATACAACATAACACTAGTATTCCTCAGTAAAGGGAATATAATGCATGTAAATAGGAACCCAACAAAATCGGCCTAAATCTTTAAGGTCCGCGTACATGAAAAAATTCCATTTTTGCAATGTGTCAATTTTGTCTTAATTAAATGTTAAAATTATAGAAAATCGGCCAAAAATACATAAGAAATACAACATAACACTAGTATTCCTCAGTAAAGTGAATATAATGCATGTAAATAGGAACCCAACAAAATCGGCCAAATCTTTAAGTTCCGCGTACATGAAAAAATTCCATTTTTGCAATGTGTCAATTTTGTCTTAATTAAATGTTAAAATTATAGAAAATCGGCCAAAAATACATAAGAAATAAAACATAACACTAGTATTCCTCAGTAAAGTGAATATAATGCATGTAAATAGGAACCCAACAAAATCGGCCAAATCTTTAAGTTCCGCGTACATGAAAAAATTCCATTTTTGCAATGTGTCAATTTTGTTTTAATTAAATGTTTAAATTACAGAATATCGGCCAAAAATACATAAGAAATACAACATAACACTAGTATTCCTCAGTAAAGTGAATATAATGCATGTAAATAGGAACCCAACAAAATCGGCCAAATCTTTAAGGTCCGCGTACATGAAAAAATTCCATTTTTGCAATGTGTCAATTTTGTCTTAATTAAATGTTTAAATTATAGAAAATCGGCCAAAAATACATAAGAAATACAACATAACACTAGTATTCCTCAGTAAAGTGAATATAATGCATGTAAATAGGAACCCAACAAAATCGGCCAAATCTTTAAGGTCCGCGTACATGAAAAAATTCCATTTTTGCAATGTGTCAATTTTGTTTTAATTTAAATGTTTAAATTATAGAAAATCGGCCAAAAATACATAAGAAATACAACATAACACTAGTATTCCTCAGTAAAGTGAATATAATGCATGTAAATAGGAACCCAACAAAATCGGCCAAATCTTTAAGGTCCGCGTACATGAAAAAATTCCATTTTTGCAATGTGTCAATTTTGTCTTAATTAAATGTTTAAATTATAGAAAATCGGCCAAAAATACATAAGAAATACAACATAACACTAGTATTCCTCAGTAAAGTGAATATAATGCATGTAAATAGGAACCCAACAAAATCGGCCAAATCTTTAAGGTCCGCGTACATTAAAAAATTCCATTTTTGCAATGTGTCAATTTTGTCTTAATTAAATGTGTAAATTATAGAAAATCGGCCAAAAATACATAAGAAATACAACATAACACTAGTATTCCTCAGTAAAGTGAATATAATGCATGTAAATAGGAACCCAACAAAATCGGCCAAATCTTTAAGGTCCGCGTACATGAAAAAATTCCATTTTTGCAATGTGTCAATTTTGTCTTAATTAAATGTTAAAATTATAGAGAATCGGCCAAAAATACATAAGAAATACAACATAACACTAGTATTCCTCAGTAAAGTGAATATAATGCATGTAAATAGGAACCCAACAAAATCGGCCAAATCTTTAAGGTCCGCGTACATGAAAAAATTCCATTTTTGCAATGTGTCAATTTTGTCTTAATTAAATGTTAAAATTATAGAAAATCGGCCAAAAATACATAAGAAATACAACATAACACTAGTATTCCTCAATAAAGTGAATATAATGCATGTAAATAGGAACCCAACAAAATCGGCCAAATCTTTAAGGTCCGCGTACATGAAAAAATTCCATTTTTGCAATGTGTCAATTTTGTCTTAATTAAATGTTAAAATTATAGAAAATCGGCCAAAAATACATAAGAAATACAACATAACACTAGTATTCCTCAGTAAAGTGAATATAATGCATGTAAATAGGAACCCAACAAAATCGGCTAAATCTTTAAGGTCCGCGTACATGAAAAAATTCCATTTT
>NC_136505.1:52283609-52311109 GCF_053919585.1 Euprymna scolopes
AACCCAACAAAATCGGCAAACACTTTAAGGTCCGCGTACATGAAAAAACTCCATTTTTGCAATGTGTCAATTTTGTCTTAATTAAATGTTTAAATTATAGAAAATCGGCCAAAAATACATAAGAAATACAACATAACACTAGTATTCCTCACTAAAGTGAATATAATGCATGTAAATAGGAACCCAACAAAATCGGCCAAATCTTTAAGGTCCGCGTACATGAAAAAATTCCATTTTTCCACTTTGTGAATTTTGTCTAAATTTAATGTTTAAATTATAGAAAATCGGCCAAAAATACAAAAGAAATACAACATAACACTAGTATTCCTCAGTAAAGTGAATATAATGCATGTAAATAGGAACCCAACAAAATCGGCCAAATCTTTAAGGTCCGCGTACATGAAAAAAATCCATTTTTATCAATGTGTCAATTTTGTCTTAATTAAATGTTTAAATTATAGAAAATCGGCCAAAAATACATAAGAAATACAACATAACACTAGTATTCCTCAGTAAAGTGAATATAATGCATGTAAATAGGAACCCAACAAAATCGGCCAAATCTTTAAGGTCCCCGTACATTAAAAAATTCCATTTTGGCAATGTGTCAATTTTGTCTTAATTTAATGTTTAAATTATAGAAAATCGCCCAAAAATACATAAGAAATACAACATAACACTAGTATTCCTCACTAAAGTGAATATAATGCATGTAAATAGGAACCCAACAAAATCGGCCAAATCTTTAAGGTCCGCGTACATGAAAAATTCCATTTTTGCAATGTGTCAATTTTGTCTTAATTAAATGTTTAAATTATAGAAAATCGGCAAAAAATACATAAGAAATACAACATAACACTAGTATTCCTCAGTAAAGTGAATATAATGCATGTAAATAGGAACCCAACAAAATCGGCCAAATCTTTAAGGTCCGCGTACATGAAAAAATTCCATTTTTGCAATGTGTCAATTTTGTCTTGATTAAATGTTTAAATTATAGAAAATCGGCCAAAAATACATAAGAAATACAACATAACACTAGTATTCCTCAGTTAAGATAATATAATGCATGTAAATAGGAACCCAACAAAATCGGCCAAATCTTTAATGTCCGCGTACATGAAAAAATTCCATTTTTGCAATGTGTCAATTTTGTCTTAATTTAATGTTTAAATTATAGAAAATCGGCCAAAAATACATAAGAAATACAACATAACACTAGTATTCCTCAGTAAAGTGAATATAATGCATGTAAATAGGAACCCAACAAAATCGGCCAAATCTTTAAGGTCCGCATACATGAAAAAAATTCCATTTTTGCAATGTGTCAATTTTGTCTTAATTAAATGTTTAAATTATAGAAAATAGGCCAAAAATACATAAGAAATACAACATAACACTAGTATTCCTCAGTAAAGTGAATATAATGCATGTAAATAGGAACCCAACAAAATCGGCCAAATCTTTAAGGTCCGCGTAGATGAAAAAATTCCATTTTGGCAATGTGTCAATTTTGTCTTAATTAAATGTTTAAATTATTGAAAATCGGCTAAAAATACATAAGAAATACAACATAACACTAGTATTCCTCAGTAAAGGGAATATAATGCATGTAAATAGGAACCCAACAAAATCGGCCAAATCTTTAATATCCGCGTACATGAAAAAATTCCATTTTTTCAATGTGTCAATTTTGTCTTAATTTAATGTTTAAATTATAGAAAATCGGCCAAAAATACATAAGAAATACAACATAACACTAGTATTCCTCAGTAAAGTGAATATAATGCATGTAAATAGGAACCCAACAAAATCGGCCAAATCTTTAAGGTCCGCGTACATGAAAAAATTCCATTTTTGCAATGTGTCAATTTTGTCTTAATTAAATGTTTAAATTATAGAAAATCGGCCAAAAATACATAGGAAATACAACATAACACTAGTATTCCTCACTAAAGTGAATATAATGCATGTAAATAGGAACCCAACAAAATCGGCCAAATCTTTAAGGTCCGCGTACATGAAAAAATTCCCTTTTTCCACTTTGTGAATTTTGTCTAAATTTAATGTTTAAATTATAGAAAATCGGCCAAAAATACAAAAGAAATACAACATAACACTAGTATTCCTCAGTAAAGTGAATATAATGCATGTAAATAGGAACCCAACAAAATCAGCCAAATCTTTAAGGTCCGCGTACATGAAAAAAATCCATTTTTATCAATGTGTCAATTTTGTCTTAATTAAATGTTTAAATTATAGAAAATCGGCCAAAAATACATAAGAAATACAACATAACACTAGTATTCCTCAGTAAAGTGAATATAATGCATGTAAATAGGAACCCAACAAAATCGGCCAAATCTTTAAGGTCCCCGTACATTAAAAAATTCCATTTTGGCAATGTGTCAATTTTGTCTTAATTTAATGTTTAAATTATAGAAAATCGCCCAAAAATACATAAGAAATACAACATAACACTAGTATTCCTCAGTAAAGTGAATATAATGCATGTAAATAGGAACCCAACAAAATCGGCCAAATCTTTAAGGTCCGCGTACATGAAAAATTCCATTTTTGCAATGTGTCAATTTTGTCTTAATTAAATGTTTAAATTATAGAAAATCGGCAAAAAATACATAAGAAATACAACATAACACTAGTATTCCTCAGTAAAGTGAATATAATGCATGTAAATAGGAACCCAACAAAATCGGCCAAATCTTTAAGGTCCGCGTACATGAAAAAATTCCATTTTTGCAATGTGTCAATTTTGTCTTGATTAAATGTTTAAATTATAGAAAATCGGCCAAAAATACATAAGAAATACAACATAACACTAGTATTCCTCAGTTAAGATAATATAATGCATGTAAATAGGAACCCAACAAAATCGGCCAAATCTTTAATGTCCGCGTACATGAAAAAATTCCATTTTTGCAATGTGTCAATTTTGTCTTAATTTAATGTTTAAATTATAGAAAATCGGCCAAAAATACATAAGAAATACAACATAACACTAGTATTCCTCAGTAAAGTGAATATAATGCATGTAAATAGGAACCCAACAAAATCGGCCAAATCTTTAAGGTCCGCATACATGAAAAAATTCCATTTTTGCAATGTGTCAATTTTGTCTTAATTAAATGTTTAAATTATAGAAAATCGGCCAAAAATACATAAGAAATACAACATAACACTAGTATTCCTCAGTAAAGTGAATATAATGCATGTAAATAGGAACCCAACAAAATCGGCCAAATCTTTAAGGTCCGCGTACATGAAAAAATTCCATTTTTGCAATGTGTCAATTTTGTCTTAATTAAATGTTTAAATTATAGAAAATCGGCCAAAAATACATAAGAAATACAACATAACACTAGTATTCCTCAGTTAAGTGAATATAATGCATGTAAATAGGAACCCAACAAAATCGGCCAAATCTTTAATGTCCGCGTACATGAAAAAATTCCATTTTTGCAATGTGTCAATTTTGTCTTAATTTAATGTTTAAATTATAGAAAATCGGCCAAAAATACATAAGAAATACAACATAACACTAGTATTCCTCAGTAAAGTGAATATAATGCATGTAAATAGGAACCCAACAAAATCGGCCAAATCTTTAAGGTCCGCGTACATGAAAAAATTCCATTTTTACAATGTGTCAATTTTGTCTTAATTAAATGTTTAAATTATAGAAAACCGGCCAAAAATACATAAGAAATACAACATAACACTAGTATTCCTCAGTAAAGTGAATATAATGCATGTAAATAGGAACCCAACAAAATCGGCCAAATCTTAAAGGTCCGCGTACATGAAAAAATTCAATTTTTGCAATGTGTCAATTTTTTCTTAATTAAATGTTGAAATTATAGAAAATCGGCCAAAAATACATAAGAAAAACAACATAACACTAGTATTCCTCAGTAAAGGGAATATAATTCATGTAAATAGGAACCCAACAAAATCGGCCAAATCTTTAAGGTCCGCGTACATGAAAAAAATCCATTTTTATCAATGTGTCAATTTTGTCTTAATTAAATGTTTAAATTATAGAAAATCGGCCAAAAATACATAAGAAATACAACATAACACTAGTATTCCTCAGTAAAGTGGATATAATGCATGTAAATAGGAACCCAACAAAATCGGCCAAATCTTTAAGGTCCCCGTACATTAAAAAATTCCATTTTGGCAATGTGTCAATTTTGTCTTAATTTAATGTTTAAATTATAGAAAATCGCCCCAAAATACATAAGAAATACAACATAACACTAGTATTCCTCACTAAAGTGAATATAATGCATGTAAATAGGAACCCAACAAAATCGGCCAAATCTTTAAGGTCCGCGTACATGAAAAAATTCCATTTTTGCAATGTGTCAATTTTGTCTTGATTAAATGTTTAAATTATAGAAAATCGGCCAAAAATACATAAGAAATACAACATAACACTAGTATTCCTCAGTTAAGATAATATAATGCATGTAAATAGGAACCCAACAAAATCGGCCAAATCTTTAATGTCCGCGTACATGAAAAAATTCCATTTTTGCAATGTGTCAATTTTGTCTTAATTTAATGTTTAAATTATAGAAAATCGGCCAAAAATACATAAGAAATACAACATAACACTAGTATTCCTCAGTAAAGTGAATATAATGCATGTAAATAGGAACCCAACAAAATCGGCCAAATCTTTAAGGTCCGCATACATGAAAAAATTCCATTTTTGCAATGTGTCAATTTTGTCTTAATTAAATGTTTAAATTATAGAAAATCGGCCAAAAATACATAAGAAATACAACATAACACTAGTATTCCTCAGTAAAGTGAATATAATGCATGTAAATAGGAACCCAACAAAATCGGCCAAATCTTTAAGGTCCGCGTACATGAAAAAATTCCATTTTTGCAATGTGTCAATTTTGTCTTAATTAAATGTTTAAATTATAGAAAATCGGCCAAAAATACAAAAGAAATACAACATAACACTAGTATTCCTCAGTTAAGTGAATATAATGCATGTAAATAGGAACCCAACAAAATCGGCCAAATCTTTAATGTCCGCGTACATGAAAAAATTCCATTTTTGCAATGTGTCAATTTTGTCTTAATTTAATGTTTAAATTATAGAAAATCGGCCAAAAATACATAAGAAATACAACATAACACTAGTATTCCTCACTAAAGTGAATATAATGCATGTAAATAGGAACCCAACAAAATCGGCCAAATCTTTAAGGTCCGCGTACATGAAAAAATTCCATTTTTGCAATGTGTCAATTTTGTCTTAATTAAATGTTTAAATTATAGAAAATCGGCCAAAAATACATAAGAAATACAACATAACACTAGTATTCCTCAGTAAAGTGAATATAATGCATGTAAATAGGAACCCAACAAAATCGGCCAAATCTTTAAGGTCCGCGTACATGAAAAAATTCCATTTTTACAATGTGTCAATTTTGTCTTAATTAAATGTTTAAATTATAGAAAACCGGCCAAAAATACATAAGAAATACAACATAACACTAGTATTCCTCAGTAAAGTGAATATAATGCATGTAAATAGGAACCCAACAAAATCGGCCAAATCTTAAAGGTCCGCGTACATGAAAAAATTCAATTTTTGCAATGTGTCAATTTTTTCTTAATTAAATGTTGAAATTATAGAAAATCGGCCAAAAATACATAAGAAAAACAACAAACACTAGTATTCCTCAGTAAAGGGAATATAATTCATGTAAATAGGAACCCAACAAAATCGGCCAAATCTTTAAGGTCCGCGTACATGAAAAAATTCAATTTTTGCAATGTGTCAATTTTGGCTTAATTAAATGTTTAAATTATAGAAAATCGGCAAAAATACATAAGAAATACAACATAACACTAGTATTCCTCAGTAAAGTGAATATAATGCATGTAAATAGGAATCCAACAAAATCGGCCAAATCTTTAAGGTTTGCGTACATGAAAAAATTCCATTTTTGCAATGTGTAAATTTTGTCTTAATTAAATGTTCAAAATATAGAAAATCGGCCAAAAATACATAAGAGATACAACATAACACTAGTATTCCTCAGTAAAGTGAATATAATGCATGTAAATAGGAACCCAAAAAAATCGGCCAAATCTTTAAGGTCCGCGTACATGAACAATTCCATTTTTGCAATGTGTCAATTTTGTCTTAATTAAATGTTTAAATTATAGAAAATCGGCCAAAAATACATAAGAAATACAACATAACACTAGTATTCCTTAGTAAAGTGAATATAATGCATGTAAATAGGAACCCAACAAAATCGGCCAAATCTTTAAGGTCCGCGTACATGAAAAAATTCCATTTTTGCAATGTGTCAATTTTGGCTTAATTAAATGTTTAAATTATAGAAAATCGGCCAAAAATACATAAGAAATACAACATAACACTAGTATTCCTCAGTAAAGTGAATATAATGCATGTAAATAGGAACCCAACAAAATCGGCCAAATCTTTAAGGTCCGCGTACATGAAAAAATTCAATTTTTGCAATGTGTCAATTTTTTCTTAATTAAATGTTGAAATTATAGAAAATCGGCCAAAAATACATAAGAAAAACAACATAACACTAGTATTCCTCAGTAAAGGGAATATAATTCATGTAAATAGGAACCCAACAAAATCGGCCAAATCTTTAAGGTCCGCGTACATGAAAAAAATCCATTTTTATCAATGTGTCAATTTTGTCTTAATTAAATGTTTAAATTATAGAAAATCGGCCAAAAATACATAAGAAATACAACATAACACTAGTATTCCTCAGTAAAGTGAATATAATGCATGTAAATAGGAACCCAACAAAATCGGCCAAATCTTTAAGGTCCCCGTACATTAAAAAATTCCATTTTGGCAATGTGTCAATTTTGTCTTAATTTAATGTTTAAATTATAGAAAATCGCCCCAAAATACATAAGAAATACAACATAACACTAGTATTCCTCACTAAAGTGAATATAATGCATGTAAATAGGAACCCAACAAAATCGGCCAAATCTTTAAGGTCCGCGTACATGAAAAATTCCATTTTTGCAATGTGTCAATTTTGTCTTAATTAAATGTTTAAATTATAGAAAATCGGCAAAAATACATAAGAAATACAACATAACACTAGTATTCCTCAGTAAAGTGAATATAATGCATGTAAATAGGAACCCAACAAAATCGGCCAAATCTTTAAGGTTTGCGTACATGAAAAAATTCCATTTTTGCAATGTGTCAATTTTGTCTTAATTAAATGTTCAAATTATAGAAAATCGGCCAAAAATACATAAGAGATACAACATAACACTAGTATTCCTCAGTAAAGTGAATATAATGCATGTAAATAGGAACCCAAAAAAATCGGCCAAATCTTTAATGTCCGCATACATGAACAATTCCATTTTTGCAATGTGTCAATTTTGTCTTAATTAAATGTTTAAATTATAGAAAATCGGCCAAAAATACATAAGAAATACAACATAACACTAGTATTCCTTAGTAAAGTGAATATAATGCATGTAAATAGGAACCCAACAAAATCGGCCAAATCTTTAAGGTCCGCGTACATGAAAAAATTCCATTTTTGCAATGTGTCAATTTTGGCTTAATTAAATGTTTAAATTATAGAAAATCGGCCAAAAATACATAAGAAATACAACATAACACTAGTATTCCTCAGTAAAGTGAATATAATGCATGTAAATAGGAACCCAACAAAATCGGCCAAATCTTTAAGGTCCGCGTACATGAAAAAATTCCATTTTTGCAATGTGTCAATTTTGTCTTAATTAAATGTTGAAATTATAGAAAATCGGCCACAAATACATAAGAAATACAGCATAACACTAGTATTCCTCAGTAAAGGGAATATAATGCATGTAAATAGGAACCCAACAAAATCGGCCAAATCTTTAATGTCCGCGTACATGAAAAAATTCCATTTTTTCAATGTGTCAATTTGTCTTAATTTAATGTTTAAATTATAGAAAATAAGAAATACAACATAACACTAGTATTCCTCAGTAAAGTGAATATAATGCATGTAAATAGGAACCCAACAAAATCGGCCAAGGTCCGCGTACATCAAAAATTCCATTTTTGCAATGTGTCAATTTTGTCTTAATTTAATGTGTAAATTATAGAAAATTGGCCAAAAATACATAAGAAATACAACATAACACTAGTATTCCTCAGTAAAGTGAATATAATGCATGTAAATAGGAACCCAACAAAATCGGCCAAATCTTTAAGGTCCGCGTACATGAGAAAATTCCATTTTTGCAATGTGTCAATTGTGTATTAATTAGATGTTTAAATTATAGAAAATCGGCCAAAAATACATAAGAAATACAACATAACACTAGTATTCCTCAGTAAAGTGAATATAATGCATGTAAATAGGAATCCAACAAAATCGGCCAAATCTTTAAGGTTTGCGTACATGAAAAAATTCCATTTTTGCAATGTGTCAATTTTGTCTTAATTAAATGTTCAAATTATAGAAAATCGGCCAAAAATACATAAGAGATACAACATAACACTAGTATTCCTCAGTAAAGTGAATATAATGCATGTAAATAGGAACCCAACAAAATCGGCCAAATCTTTAATGTCCGCGTACATGAACAATTCCATTTTTGCAATGTGTCAATTTTGTCTTAATTAAATGTTTAAATTATAGAAAATCGGCCAAAAATACATAAGAAATACAACATAACACTAGTATTCCTTAGTAAAGTGAATATAATGCATGTAAATAGGAACCCAACAAAATCGGCCAAATCTTTAAGGTCCGCGTACATGAAAAAATTCCATTTTTGCAATGTGTCAATTTTGGCTTAATTAAATGTTTAAATTATAGAAAATCGGCCAAAAATACATAAGAAATACAACATAACACTAGTATTCCTCAGTAAAGTGAATATAATGCATGTAAATAGGAACCCAACAAAATCGGCCAAATCTTTAAGGTCCGCGTACATGAAAAAATTCCATTTTTGCAATGTGTCAATTTTGTCTTAATTAAATGTTGAAATTATAGAAAATCGGCCACAAATACATAAGAAATACAGCATAACACTAGTATTCCTCAGTAAAGGGAATATAATGCATGTAAATAGGAACCCAACAAAATCGGCCAAATCTTTAATGTCCGCGTACATGAAAAAATTCCATTTTTTCAATGTGTCAATTTGTCTTAATTTAATGTTTAAATTATAGAAAATAAGAAATACAACATAACACTAGTATTCCTCAGTAAAGTGAATATAATGCATGTAAATAGGAACCCAACAAAATCGGCCAAATCTTTAAGGTCCGCGTACATCAAAAATTCCATTTTTGCAATGTGTCAATTTTGTCTTAATTTAATGTGTAAATTATAGAAAATTGGCCAAAAATACATAAGAAATACAACATAACACTAGTATTCCTCAGTAAAGTGAATATAATGCATGTAAATAGGAACCCAACAAAATCGGCCAAATCTTTAAGGTCCGCGTACATGAGAAAATTCCATTTTTGCAATGTGTCAATTGTGTATTAATTAGATGTTTAAATTATAGAAAATCGGCCAAAAATACATAAGAAATACAACATAACACTAGTAATCCTCAGTAAAGTGAATATAATGCATGTAAATAGGAACCCAACAAAATCGGCCAAATCTGTAAGGTCCGCGTACATGAAAAAATTCCATTTTTGCAATGTGTCAACTTTGTCTTAATTTAATGTTTAAATTATATTAAAGTGACCAAAAATACATAAGAAATACAACATAACACTAGTATTCCTTAGTAAAGTTGATATAAAGCATGTAAATAGGAACCCAACAAAATCGGCCAAATCTTTAAGGTCCGCGTACATGAAAAAATTCCATTTTGGCAATGTGTCAATTTTGTCTTAATTTGATGTTTAAATTATAGAAAATCGGCCAAAAATACATAAGAAATACAACATAACACTAGTATTCCTCACTAAAGTGAATATAATGCATGTAAATAGGAACCCAACAAAATTGGCAAACACTTTAAGGTCCGCGTACATGAAAAAACTCCATTTTTGCAATGTGTCAATTTTGTCTTAATTAAATGTTTAAATTATAGAAAATCGGCCAAAAATACATAAGAAATACAACATAACACTAGTATTCCTCACTAAAGTGAATATAATGCATGTAAATAGGAACCCAACAAAATCGGCCAAATCTTTAAGGTCCGCGTACATGAAAAAATTCCATTTTTCCACTTTGTGAATTTTGTCTAAATTTGATGTTTAAATTATAGAAAATCGGCCAAAAATACAAAAGAAATACAACATAACACTAGTATTCCTCAGTAAAGTGAATATAATGCATGTAAATAGGAACCCAACAAAATCGGCCAAATCTTTAAGGTCCGCGTACATGAAAAAAATCCATTTTTATCAATGTGTCAATTTTGTCTTAATTAAATGTTTAAATTATAGAAAATCGGCCAAAAATACATAAGAAATACAACATAACACTAGTATTCCTCAGTAAAGTGAATATAATGCATGTAAATAGGAACCCAACAAAATCGGCCAAATCTTTAAGGTCCCCGTACATTAAAAAATTCCATTTTTCCACTTTGTGAATGTTGTCTAAATTTAATGTTTAAATTATAGAAAATCGGCCAAAAATACAAAAGAAATACAACATAACACTAGTATTCCTCAGTAAAGTGAATATAATGCATGTAAATAGGAACCCAACAAAATCGGCCAAATCTTTAAGGTCCGCGTACATTAAAAATTCCATTTTTGCAATGTGTCAATTTTGTCTTAATTAAATGTTTAAATTATAGAAAATCGCCCAAAAATACATAAGAAATACAACATAACACTAGTATTCCTCACTAAAGTGAATATAATGCATGTAAATAGGAACCCAACAAAATCGGCCAAATCTTTAAGGTCCGCGTACATTAAAAATTCCATTTTTGCAATGTGTCAATTTTGTCTTAATTAAATGTTTAAATTATAGAAAATCGGCCAAAAATACATAAGAAATACAACATAACACTAGTATTCCTCACTACAGTTAATATAATGCATGTAAATAGGAACCCAACAAAATCGGCCAAATCTTTAAGTCCGCGTACATGAAAAAATTCCATTTTTGCACTGTGTAAATTTTGTCTTAATTTAATGTTTAAATTATATTAAATTGACCAAAAATACATAAGAAATACAACATAACACTAGTATTCCTTAGTAAAGTTGATATAAAGCATGTAAATAGGAACCCAACAAAATCGGCCAAATCTTTAAGGTCCGCGTACATGAAAAAATTCCATTTTGGCAATGTGTCAATTTTGTCTTAATAAAATGTTTAAATTATAGAAAATCGGCTAAAAATACATAAGAAATACAACATAACACTAGTATTCCTCAGTAAAGTGAATATAATGCATGTAAATAGGAACCCAACAAAATCGGCCAAATCTTTAATGTCCGCGTACATGAAAAAATTCCATTTTTTCAATGTGTCAATTTTGTCTTAATTTAATGTTTAAATTATAGAAAATCGGCCAAAAATACATAAGAAATACAACATAACACTAGTATTCCTCAGTAAAGTGAATATAATGCATGTAAATAGGAACCCAACAAAATCGGCAAACACTTTAAGGTCCGCGTACATGAAAAAACTCCATTTTTGCAATGTGTCAATTTTGTCTTAATTAAATGTTTAAATTATAGAAAATCGGCCAAAAATATATAGAAATACAACATAACACTAGTATTCCTCAGTAAAGTGAATATAATGCATGTAAATAGGAACCCAACAAAATCGACCAAATCTTTAAGGTCCGCGTACATGAAAAAATTCCATTTTTATCAATGTGTCAATTTTGTCTTAATTAAATGTTTAAATTATAGAAAATCGGCCAAAAATACATAAGAAATACAACATAACACTAGTATTCCTCAGTAAAGGGAATATAATGCATGTAAATAGGAACCCAACAAAATCGGCCGGATCTTTAAGGTCCGCGGACATGAAAAAATTCCATTTTTGCAATGTGTCAATTTTGTCTTCATTAAATGTTTAAATTATAGAAAATCGCCCAAAAATACATAAGAAATACAACATAACACTAGTATTCCTCACTAAAGTGAATATAATGCATGTAAATAGGAACCCAACAAAATCGGCCAAATCTTTAAGGTCCGCGTACATTAAAAATTCCATTTTTGCAATGTGTCAATTTTGTCTTAATTAAATGTTTAAATTATAGAAAATCGGCCAAAAATACATAAGAAATACAACATAACACTAGTTTTCCTCAGTAAAGTGAATATAATGCATGTAAATAGGAACCCAACAAAATCGGCCAAATCTTTAAGGTCCGCGTACATGAAAAAATTCCATTTTTGCACTGTGTAAAGTTTGTCTTAATTTAATGTTTAAATTATATTAAATTGACCAAAAATACATAAGAAATACAACATAACACTAGTATTCCTTAGTAAAGTTGATATAAAGCATGTAAATAGGAACCCAACAAAATCGGCCAAATCTTTAAGGTCCGCGTACATGAAAAAATTCCATTTTGGCAATGTGTCAATTTTGTCTTAATTAAATGTTTAAATTATAGAAAATCGGCTAAAAATACATAAGAAATACAACATAACACTAGTATTCCTCAGTAAAGTGAATATAATGCATGTAAATAGGAACCCAACAAAATCGGCCAAATCTTTAAGGTCCGCGTACATGAAAAAATTCCATTTTTTCAATGTGTCAATTTTGTCTTAATTTAATGTTTAAATTATAGAAAATCGGCCAAAAATACATAAGAAATACAACATAACACTAGTATTCCTCACTAAAGTGAATATAATGCATGTAAATAGGAACCCAACAAAATCGGCAAACACTTTAAGGTCCGCGTACATGAAAAAACTCCATTTTTGCAATGTGTCAATTTTGTCTTAATTAAATGTTTAAATTATAGAAAATCGGCCAAAAATACATAAGAAATACAACATAACACTAGTATTCCTCACTAAAGTGAATATAATGCATGTAAATAGGAACCCAACAAAATCGGCCAAATCTTTAAGGTCCGCGTACATGAAAAAATTCCATTTTTCCACTTAGTGAATTTTGTCTGAATTTAATGTTTAAATTATAGAAAATCGGCCAAAAATACAAAAGAAATACAACATAACACTAGTATTCCTCAGTAAAGTGAATATAATGTATGTAAATAGGAACCCAACAAAATCGGCCAAATCTTTAAGGTCCGCGTACATGAAAAAAATCCATTTTTATCAATGTGTCAATTTTGTCTTAATTAAATGTGTAAATTATAGAAAATCGGCCAAAAATACATAAGAAATACAACATAACACTAGTATTCCTCAGTAAAGTGAATATAATGCATGTAAATAGGAACCCAACAAAATCGGCCAAATCTTTAAGGTCCCCGTACATTAAAAAATTCCATTTTGGCAATGTGTCAATTTTGTCTTAATTTAATGTTTAAATTATAGAAAATCGCCCAAAAATACATAAGAAATACAACATAACACTAGTATTCCTCACTAAAGTGAATATAATGCATGTAAATAGGAATCCAACAAAATCGGCCAAATCTTTAAGGTCCGCGTACATTAAAAATTCCATTTTTGCAATGTGTCAATTTTGTCTTAATTAAATGTTTAAATTATAGAAAATCGGCCAAAAATACAAAAGAAATACAACATAACACTAGTATTCCTCACTACAGTTAATATAATGCATGTAAATAGGAACCCAACAAAATCGGCCAAATCTTTAAGGTCCGTGTACATGAAAAAATTCCATTTTTGCACTGTGTAAATTTTGTCTTAATTTAATGTTTAAATTATATTAAATTGACCAAAAATACATAAGAAATACAACATAACACTAGTATTCCTTAGTAAAGTTGATATAAAGCATGTAAATAGGAACCCAACAAAATCGGCCAAATCTTTAAGGTCCGCGTACATGAAAAAATTCCATTTTGGCAATGTGTCAATTTTGTCTTAATTAAATGTTTAAATTATAGAAAATCGGCTAAAAATACATAAGAAATACAACATAACACTAGTATTCCTCAGTAAAGTGAATATAATGCATGTAAATAGGAACCCAACAAAATCGGCCAAATCTTTAAGGTCCGCGTACATGAAAAAATTCCATTTTTTCAATGTGTCAATTTTGTCTTAATTTAATGTTTAAATTATAGAAAATCGGCCAAAAATACATAAGAAATACAACATAACACTAGTATTCCTCACTAAAGTGAATATAATGCATGTAAATAGGAACCCAACAAAATCGGCAAACACTTTAAGGTCCGCGTACATGAAAAAACTCCATTTTTGCAATGTGTCAATTTTGTCTTAATTAAATGTTTAAATTATAGAAAATCGGCCAAAAATACATAAGAAATACAACATAACACTAGTATTCCTCACTAAAGTGAATATAATGCATGTAAATAGGAACCCAATAAAATCGGCCAAATCTTTAAGGTCCGCGTACATGAAAAAATTTCATTTTTGCAATGTGTCAATTTTGTCTAAATTTAATGTTTAAATTATAGAAAATCGGCCAAAAATACAAAAGAAATACAACATAACACTAGTATTCCTCAGTAAAGTGAATATAATGCATGTAAATAGGAACCCAACAAAATCGACCAAATCTTTAAGGTCCGCGTACATGAAAAAATTCCATTTTTATCAATGTGTCAATTTTGTCTTAATTAAATGTTTAAATTATAGAAAATCGGCCAAAAATACATAAGAAATACAACATAACACTAGTATTCCTCAGTAAAGTGAATATAATGCATGTAAATAGGAACCCAACAAAATCGGCCAGATCTTTAAGGTCCGCGGACATGAAAAAATTCCATTTTTGCAATGTGTCAATTTTGTCTTCATTAAATGTTTAAATTATAGAAAATCGGCCAAAAATACATAAGAAATACAACATAACACTAGTATTCCCCACTAAAGTGAATATAATGCATGTAAATAGGAACCCAACAAAATCGGCCAAATCTTTAAGGTCCGCGTACATTAAAAATTCCATTTTTGCAATGTGTCAATTTTGTCTTAATTAAATGTTTAAATTATAGAAAATCGGCCAAAAATACATAAGAAATACAACATAACACTAGTATTCCTCACTACAGTTAATATAATGCATGTAAATAGGAACCCAACAAAATCGGCCAAATCTTTAAGGTCCGCGTACATGAAAAAATTCCATTTTTGCACTGTGTAAAGTTTGTCTTAATTTAATGTTTAAATTATATTAAATTGACCAAAAATACATAAGAAATACAACATAACACTAGTATTCCTTAGTAAAGTTGATATAAAGCATGTAAATAGGAACCCAACAAAATCGGCCAAATCTTTAAGGTCCGCGTACATGAAAAAATTCCATTTTTCCACTTTGTGAATTTTGTCTAAATTTGATGTTTAAATTATAGAAAATCGGCCAAAAATACAAAAGAAATACAACATAACACTAGTATTCCTCAGTAAAGTGAATATAATGCATGTAAATAGGAACCCAACAAAATCGGCCAAATCTTTAAGGTCCGCGTACATGAAAAAAATCCATTTTTATCAATGTGTCAATTTTGTCTTAATTAAATGTGTAAATTATAGAAAATCGGCCAAAAATACATAAGAAATACAACATAACACTAGTATTCCTCAGTAAAGTGAATATAATGCATGTAAATAGGAACCCAACAAAATTGGCCAAATCTTTAAGGTCCGCGTACATGAAAAAATTCCATTTTTGCAATGTTCCAATTTTGTCTTAATTTAATATTTACATTATAGTAAATAGGCCAAAAATACATAAGAAATACAACATAACACTAGTATTCCTCAGTAAAGTTGATATAAATCATGTAAATAGGAACTCAACAAAATCGGCCAAATCTTTAAGGTCCGCGTACATGAAAAAATTCCATTTTTGCAATGTGTCAATTTTGTCTTAATTTAATGTTTAAATTATAGAAAATCGGCCAAAAATACATAAGAAATACAACATAACACTAGTATTCCTCACTAAAGTGAATATAATGCATGTAAATAGGAACCCAACAAAATCGGCCAAATCTTTAAGGTCCGCGTACATGAAAAAATTCCATTTTGGCAATGTGTCAATTTTGTCTTAATTTAATGTTTAAATTATAGAAAATCGGCCAAAAATACATAAGAAATACAACATAACACTAGTATTCCTCAGTAAAGTGAATACAATGCATGTAAATTGGAACCCAACAAAATCGGCCAAATCTTTAAGGTCCGCGTACATTAAAAATTCCATTTTTGCAATGTGTCAATTTTGTCTTAATTAAATGTGTAAATTATAGAAAATCGGCCAAAAATACATAAGAAATACAACATAACACTAGTATTCCTCAGTAAAGTGAATATAATGCATGTAAATAGGAACCCAACAAAATCGGCCAAATCTTTAAGGTCCGCGTACATGAGAAAATTCAATTTTTGCAATGTTCCAATTTTGTCTTAATTAAATATTTAAATTATATTAAATTGACCAAAAATACATAAGAAATACAACATAACACTAGTATTCCTTAGTAAAGTTGATATAAAGCATGTAAATAGGAACCCAACAAAATTGGCTAAATCTTAACGGTCCGCGTACATAAAAAAATTCAATTTTTGCAATGTGTCAATTTTGTCTTTATTTAATGTAAAATTATAGAAATTTGCTAAAAATACATAAGAAGTAAAACATAACACTAGTATTCCTCAGTAAAGTGAATATAATGCATGTAAATAGGAACCCAACAAAATCGGCCAAATCTTACCGGTCCGTGTACATGAAAAAATTCCATTTTTGCAATGTTCCAATTTTGTCTTAATTTAATATTTACATTATAGTAAATAAGCCAAAAATACATAAAAAATACAACATAACACTAGTATTCCTCAGTAAAGTTAATATAATGCATGTAAATAGGAACCCAACAAAATCGGCCAAATCTTTAAGGTCCCCGTACATTAAAAAATTCCATTTTTGCAATGTGTCAATTTTGTCTTAATTAAATGTTTAAATTATAGAAAATCGGCCAAAAATACAAAAGAAATACAACATAACACTAGTATTCCTCACTACAGTTAATATAATGCATGTAAATAGGAACCCAACAAAATCGGCCAAATCTTTAAGGTCCGTGTACATGAAAAAATTCCATTTTTGCACTGTGTAAATTTTGTCTTAATTTAATGTTTAAATTATATTAAATTGACCAAAAATACATAAGAAATACAACATAACACTAGTATTCCTTAGTAAAGTTGATATAAAGCATGTAAATAGGAACCCAACAAAATCGGCCAAATCTTTAAGGTCCGCGTACATGAAAAAATTCCATTTTGGCAATGTGTCAATTTTGTCTTAATTAAATGTTTAAATTATAGAAAATCGGCTAAAAATACATAAGAAATACAACATAACACTAGTATTCCTCAGTAAAGTGAATATAATGCATGTAAATAGGAACCCAACAAAATCGGCCAAATCTTTAAGGTCCGCGTACATGAAAAAATTCCATTTTTTCAATGTGTCAATTTTGTCTTAATTTAATGTTTAAATTATAGAAAATCGGCCAAAAATACATAAGAAATACAACATAACACTAGTATTCCTCACTAAAGTGAATATAATGCATGTAAATAGGAACCCAACAAAATCGGCAAACACTTTAAGGTCCGCGTACATGAAAAAACTCCATTTTTGCAATGTGTCAATTTTGTCTTAATTAAATGTTTAAATTATAGAAAATCGGCCAAAAATACATAAGAAATACAACATAACACTAGTATTCCTCACTAAAGTGAATATAATGCATGTAAATAGGAACCCAATAAAATCGGCCAAATCTTTAAGGTCCGCGTACATGAAAAAATTTCATTTTTGCAATGTGTCAATTTTGTCTAAATTTAATGTTTAAATTATAGAAAATCGGCCAAAAATACAAAAGAAATACAACATAACACTAGTATTCCTCAGTAAAGTGAATATAATGCATGTAAATAGGAACCCAACAAAATCGACCAAATCTTTAAGGTCCGCGTACATGAAAAAATTCCATTTTTATCAATGTGTCAATTTTGTCTTAATTAAATGTTTAAATTATAGAAAATCGGCCAAAAATACATAAGAAATACAACATAACACTAGTATTCCTCAGTAAAGTGAATATAATGCATGTAAATAGGAACCCAACAAAATCGGCCAGATCTTTAAGGTCCGCGGACATGAAAAAATTCCATTTTTGCAATGTGTCAATTTTGTCTTCATTAAATGTTTAAATTATAGAAAATCGGCCAAAAATACATAAGAAATACAACATAACACTAGTATTCCCCACTAAAGTGAATATAATGCATGTAAATAGGAACCCAACAAAATCGGCCAAATCTTTAAGGTCCGCGTACATTAAAAATTCCATTTTTGCAATGTGTCAATTTTGTCTTAATTAAATGTTTAAATTATAGAAAATCGGCCAAAAATACATAAGAAATACAACATAACACTAGTATTCCTCACTACAGTTAATATAATGCATGTAAATAGGAACCCAACAAAATCGGCCAAATCTTTAAGGTCCGCGTACATGAAAAAATTCCATTTTTGCACTGTGTAAAGTTTGTCTTAATTTAATGTTTAAATTATATTAAATTGACCAAAAATACATAAGAAATACAACATAACACTAGTATTCCTTAGTAAAGTTGATATAAAGCATGTAAATAGGAACCCAACAAAATCGGCCAAATCTTTAAGGTCCGCGTACATGAAAAAATTCCATTTTTCCACTTTGTGAATTTTGTCTAAATTTGATGTTTAAATTATAGAAAATCGGCCAAAAATACAAAAGAAATACAACATAACACTAGTATTCCTCAGTAAAGTGAATATAATGCATGTAAATAGGAACCCAACAAAATCGGCCAAATCTTTAAGGTCCGCGTACATGAAAAAAATCCATTTTTATCAATGTGTCAATTTTGTCTTAATTAAATGTGTAAATTATAGAAAATCGGCCAAAAATACATAAGAAATACAACATAACACTAGTATTCCTCAGTAAAGTGAATATAATGCATGTAAATAGGAACCCAACAAAATTGGCCAAATCTTTAAGGTCCGCGTACATGAAAAAATTCCATTTTTGCAATGTTCCAATTTTGTCTTAATTTAATATTTACATTATAGTAAATAGGCCAAAAATACATAAGAAATACAACATAACACTAGTATTCCTCAGTAAAGTTGATATAAATCATGTAAATAGGAACTCAACAAAATCGGCCAAATCTTTAAGGTCCGCGTACATGAAAAAATTCCATTTTTGCAATGTGTCAATTTTGTCTTAATTTAATGTTTAAATTATAGAAAATCGGCCAAAAATACATAAGAAATACAACATAACACTAGTATTCCTCACTAAAGTGAATATAATGCATGTAAATAGGAACCCAACAAAATCGGCCAAATCTTTAAGGTCCGCGTACATGAAAAAATTCCATTTTGGCAATGTGTCAATTTTGTCTTAATTTAATGTTTAAATTATAGAAAATCGGCCAAAAATACATAAGAAATACAACATAACACTAGTATTCCTCAGTAAAGTGAATACAATGCATGTAAATTGGAACCCAACAAAATCGGCCAAATCTTTAAGGTCCGCGTACATTAAAAATTCCATTTTTGCAATGTGTCAATTTTGTCTTAATTAAATGTGTAAATTATAGAAAATCGGCCAAAAATACATAAGAAATACAACATAACACTAGTATTCCTCAGTAAAGTGAATATAATGCATGTAAATAGGAACCCAACAAAATCGGCCAAATCTTTAAGGTCCGCGTACATGAGAAAATTCAATTTTTGCAATGTTCCAATTTTGTCTTAATTAAATATTTAAATTATATTAAATTGACCAAAAATACATAAGAAATACAACATAACACTAGTATTCCTTAGTAAAGTTGATATAAAGCATGTAAATAGGAACCCAACAAAATTGGCTAAATCTTAACGGTCCGCGTACATAAAAAAATTCAATTTTTGCAATGTGTCAATTTTGTCTTTATTTAATGTAAAATTATAGAAATTTGCTAAAAATACATAAGAAGTAAAACATAACACTAGTATTCCTCAGTAAAGTGAATATAATGCATGTAAATAGGAACCCAACAAAATCGGCCAAATCTTACCGGTCCGTGTACATGAAAAAATTCCATTTTTGCAATGTTCCAATTTTGTCTTAATTTAATATTTACATTATAGTAAATAGGCCAAAAATACACAAAAAAATACAACATAACACTAGTATTCCTCAGTAAAGTGAATATAATGCATGTAAATAGGAACCCAACAAAATCGGCCAAATCTTTAAGGTCCGCGTACATGAAAAAATTCCATTTTTGCAATGTTCCAATTTTGTCTTAATTTAATATTTACATTATAGTAAATAGGCCAAAAATACATAAGAAATACAACATAACACTAGTATTCCTCAGTAAAGTTGATATAAATCATGTAAATAGGAACTCAACACAATCGGCCAAATCTTTAAGGTCCGCGTACATGAAAAAATTCCATTTTTGCAATGTGTCAATTTTGTCTTAATTTAATGTTTAAATTATAGAAAATCGGCCAAAAATACATAAGAAATACAACATAACACTAGTATTCCTCACTAAAGTGAATATAATGCATGTAAATAGGAACCCAACAAAATCGGCCAAATCTTAAAGGTCCGCGTACATGAAAAAATTCCATTTTGGCAATGTGTCAATTTTGTCTTAATTTAATGTTTAAATTATAGAAAATCGGCCAAAAATACATAAGAAATACAACATAACACTAGTATTCCTCAGTAAAGTTAATATAATGCATGTAAATTGGAACCCAACAAAATCGGCCAAATCTTACAGGTCCGCGTACATTAAAAATTCCATTTTTGCAATGTGTCAATTTTGTCTTAATTAAATGTGTAAATTATAGAAAATCGGCCAAAAATACATAAGAAATACAACATAACACTAGTATTCCTCAGTAAAGTGAATATAATGCATGTAAATAGGAACCCAACAAAATCGGCCAAATCTTTAATGTCCGCGTACATGAGAAAATTCAATTTTTGCAATGTGTAAATTTTGTCTTAATTAAATATTTAAATTATATTAAATTGACCAAAAATACATAAGAAATACAACATAACACTAGTATTCCTTAGTAAAGTTGATATAAAGCATGTAAATAGGAACCCAACAAAATCGGCTAAATCTTAACGGTCCGCGTACATAAAAAAATTCAATTTTTGCAATGTGTCAATTTTGTCTTTATTTAATGTAAAATTATAGAAATTTGCTCAAAATACATAAGAAGTAAAACATAACACTAGTATTCCTCAGTAAAGTGAATATAATGCATGTAAATAGGAACCCAACAAAATCGGCCAAATCTTACAGGTCCGTGTACATGAAAAAATTCCATTTTTGCAATGTTCCAATTTTGTCTTAATTTAATATTTACATTATAGTAAATAGGCCAAAAATACATAAGAAATACAACATAACACTAGTATTCCTCAGTAAAGTTGATATAAATCATGTAAATAGGAACCCAACAAAATCGGCCAAATCTTTAAGGTCCGCGTACATGAAAAAATTCCATTTTTGCAATGTGTCAATTTTGTCTTCATTAAATGTTTAAATTATAGAAAATCGGCCAAAAATACATAAGGAATACAACATAACACTAGTATTCCTCACTAAAGTTAATATAATGCATGTAAATAGGAACCCAACAAAATCGGCCAAATCTTTAAGGTCCGCGTACATGAGAAAATTCCATTTGTGCAATGTGTCAATTTTGTCTTAATTAAATGTTTAAATTATAGAAAATCGGCCAAAAATACATAAGAAATACAACATAACACTAGTATTCCTCACTAAAGTGAATATAATGCATGTAAGCAGGAACCCAACAAAATCGGCCAAATCTTTAATGTCCGCGTACATGAAAAAATTCCATTTTGGCAATGTGTAAATTTTGTCTTAATTTAATGTTTAAATTATAGAAAATCGGCCAAAAATACATAAGAAATACAACATAACACTAGTATTCCTCAGTAAAGTGAATATAATGCATGTAAATAGGAACCCAACAAAATCGGCCAAATCTTACAGGTCCGCGTACATTAAAAATTCCATTTTTGCAATGTGTCAATTTTGTCTTAATTAAATGTGTAAATTATAGAAAATCGGCCAAAAATACATAAGAAATACAACATAACACTAGTATTCCTCAGTAAAGTGAATATAATGCATGTAAATAGGAACCCAACAAAATCGGCCAAATGTTTAAGGTCCGCGTACATGAGAAAATTCCATTTTTGCAATGTTCCAATTTTGTCTTAATTTAATATTTAAATTATATTAAATTGACCAAAAATACATAAGAAATACAACATAACACTAGTATTCCTTAGTAAAGTTGATATAAAGCATGTAAATAGGAACCCAACAAAATCGGCTAAATCTTAACGGTCCGCGTACATAAAAAAATTCAATTTTTGCAATGTGTCAATTTTGTCTTTATTTAATGTAAAATTATAGAAATTTGCTCAAAATACATAAGAAGTAAAACATAACACTAGTATTCCTCAGTAAAGTGAATATAATGCATGTAAATAGGAACCAAACAAAATCGGCCAAATCTTTAAGGTCCGCGTACATGAAAAAATTCCATTTTTGCAATGTTCCAATTTTGTCTTAATTAAATATTTACATTATAGTAAATAGGCCAAAAATACATAAGAAATACAACATAACACTAGTATTCCTCAGTAAAGTTGATATAAATCATGTAAATAGGAACTCAACAAAATCGGCCAAATCTTTAAGGTCCGCGTACATGAAAAAATTCCATTTTTGCAATGTGTCAATTTTGTCTTAATTTAATGTTTAAATTATAGAAAATCGGCCAAAAATACATAAGAAATACAACATAACACTAGTATTCCTCAGTAAAGTGAATATAATGCATGTAAATAGGAACCCAACAAAATCGGCCAAATCTTTAAGGTCCGCGTACATGAAAAAATTCCATTTTGGCAATGTGTCAATTTTGTCTTAATTTAATGTTTAAATTATAGAAAATCGGCCAAAAATACATAAGAAATACAACATAACACTAGTATTCCTCACTAAAGTGAATATAATGCATGTAAATAGGAACCCAACAAAATCGGCCAAACCTTACAGGTCCGCGTACATTAAAAATTCCATTTTTGCAATGTGTCAATTTTGTCTTAATTAAATGTGTAAATTATAGAAAATCGGCCAAAAATACATAAGAAATACAACATAACACTAGTATTCCTCAGTAAAGTGAATATAATGCATGTAAATAGGAACCCAACAAAATCGGCCAAATCTTTAAGGTCCGCGTACATGAGAAAATTCAATTTTTGCAATGTTCCAATTTTGTCTTAATTTAATATTTAAATTATATTAAATTGACCAAAAATACATAAGAAATACAACATAACACTAGTATTCCTCAGTAAAGTTGATATAAAGCATGTAAATAGGAACCCAACAAAATCGGCTAAATCTTAACGGTCCGCGTACATAAAAAAATTCAATTTTTGCAATGTGTCAATTTTGTCTTTATTTAATGTAAAATTATAGAAATTTGCTCAAAATACATAAGAAGTAAAACATAACACTAGTATTCCTCAGTAAAGTGAATATAATGCATGTAAATAGGAACCCAACAAAATCGGCCAAATCTTACAGGTCCGTGTACATGAAAAAATTCCATTTTTGCAATGTTCCAATTTTGTCTTAATTTAATATTTACATTATAGTAAATAGGCCAAAAATACATAAGAAATACAACATAACACTAGTATTCCTCAGTAAAGTGAATATAATGCATGTAAATAGGAACCCAACAAAATCGGCCAAATCTTTAAGGTCCGCGTACATGAGAAAATTCAATTTTTGCAATGTTCCAATTTTGTCTTAATTAAATATTTAAATTATATTAAATTGACCAAAAATGCATAAGAAATACAACATAACACTAGTATTCCTTAGTAAAGTTGATATAAAGCATGTAAATAGGAACCCAACAAAATCGGCTAAATCTTAACGGTCCGCGTACATAAAAAAATTCAATTTTTGCAATGTGTCAATTTTGTCTTTATTTAATGTAAAATTATAGAAATTTGCTCAAAATACTTAAGAAGTAAAACATAACACTAGTATTCCTCAGTAAAGTGAATATAATGCATGTAAATAGGAACCCAACAAAATCGGCCAAATCTTACAGGTCCGTGTACATGAAAAAATTCCATTTTTGCAATGTTCCAATTTTGTCTTAATTTAATATTTACATTATAGTAAATAGGCCAAAAATACATAAGAAATACAACATAACACTAGTATTTCTCAGTAAAGTTGATATAAATCATGTAAATAGGAACCCAACAAAATCGGCCAAATCTTTAAGGTCCGCGTACATGAAAAAATTCCATTTTTGCAATGTGTCAATTTTGTCTTAATTAAATGTTTAAATTATAGAAAATCGGCCAAAAATACATAAGAAATACAACATAACACTAGTATTCCTCACTAAAGTGAATATAATGCATGTAAATAGGAACCCAACAAAATCGGCCAAATCTTTAATGTCCGCGTACATGAAAAATTCCATTTTGGCAATGTGTCAATTTTGTCTTAATTTAATGTTTAAATTATAGAAAATCGGCCAAAAATACATAAGAAATACAACATAACACTAGTATTCCTCAGTAAAGTGAATATAATGCATGTAAATAGGAACCCAACAAAATCGGCCAAATCTTTAAGGTCCCCGTACATTAAAAATTCCATTTTTGCAATGTGTCAATTTTGTCTTAATTAAATGTGTAAATTATAGAAAATCGGCCAAAAATACATAAGAAATACAACATAACACTAGTATTCCTCAGTAAAGTGAATATAATGCATGTAAATAGGAACCCAACAAAATCGGCCAAATCTTTAAGGTCCGCGTACATGAGAAAATTCAATTTTTGCAATGTTCCAATTTTGTCTTAATTTAATATTTAAATTATATTAAATTGACCAAAAATACATAAGAAATACAACATAACACTAGTATTCCTTAGTAAAGTTGATATAAAGCATGTAAATAGGAACCCAACAAAATCGGCTAAATCTTAACGGTCCGCGTACATAAAAAAATTCAATTTTTGCAATGTGTCAATTTTGTCTTTATTTAATGTAAAATTATAGAAATTTGCTCAAAATACATAAGAAGTAAAACATAACACTAGTATTCCTCAGTAAAGTGAATATAATGCATGTAAATAGGAACCCAACAAAATCGGCCAAATCTTTAAGGTCCGCGTACATGAAAAAATTCCATTTTTGCAATGTTCCAATTTTGTCTTAATTAAATATTTACATTATAGTAAATAGGCCAAAAATACATAAGAAATACAACATAACACTAGTATTCCTCAGTAAAGTTGATATAAATCATGTAAATAGGAACTCAACAAAATCGGCCAAATCTTTAAGGTCCGCGTACATGAAAAAATTCCATTTTTGCAATGTGTCAATTTTGTCTTAATTTAATGTTTAAATTATAGAAAATCGGCCAAAAATACATAAGAAATACAACATAACACTAGTATTCCTCACTAAAGTCAATATAATGCATGTAAATAGGAACCCAACAAAATCGGCCAAATCTTTAAGGTCCGCGTACATGAAAAAATTCCATTTTGGCAATGTGTCAATTTTGTCTTAATTTAATGTTTAAATCATAGAAAATCGGCCAAAAATACATAAGAAATACAACATAACACTAGTATTCCTCAGTAAAGTGAATATAATGCATGTAAATAGGAACCCAACAAAATCGGCCAAATCTTACAGGTCCGCGTACATTAAAAATTCCATTTTTGCAATGTGTCAATTTTGTCTTAATTAAATGTGTAAATTATAGAAAATCGGCCAAAAATACATAAGAAATACAACATAACACTAGTATTCCTCAGTAAAGTGAATATAATGCATGTAAATAGGAACCCAACAAAATCGGCCAAATCTTTAAGGTCCGCGTACATGAGAAAATTCAATTTTTGCAATGTTCCAATTTTGTCTTAATTTTATATTTAAATTATATTAAATTGACCAAAAATACATAAGAAATACAACATAACACTAGTATTCCTTAGTAAAGTTGATATAAAGCATGTAAATAGGAACCCAACAAAATCGGCTAAATCTTAACGGTCCGCGTACATAAAAAAATTCAATTTTTGCAATGTGTCAATTTTGTCTTTATTTAATGTAAAATTATAGAAATTTGCTCAAAATACATAAGAAGTAAAACATAACACTAGTATTCCTCAGTAAAGTGAATATAATGCATGTAAATAGGAACCCAACAAAATCGGCCAAATCTTACAGGTCCGTGTACATGAAAAAATTCCATTTTTGCAATGTTCCAATTTTGTCTTAATTTAATATTTACATTATAGTAAAAAGGCCAAAAATACATAAGAAATACAACATAACACTAGTATTCCTCAGTAAAGTTGATATAAATCATGTAAATAGGAACCCAACAACATCGGCCAAATCTTTAAGGTCCGCGTACATGAAAAAATTCCATTTTTGCAATGTGTCAATTTTGTCTTTATTTAATGTAAAATTATAGAAATTTGCTCAAAATACATAAGAAGTAAAACATAACACTAGTATTCCTCAGTAAAGTGAATATAATGCATGTAAATAGGAACCCAACAAAATCGGCCAAATCTTAACGGTCCGCGTACATGAAAAAATTCCATTTGTGCAATGTGTCAACTTTGTCTTATTTTAATGTTTAAATTATATTAAATTTGCTAAAAACACATAAGAAATACAACATAACACTAGTATTCCTCGTTAAAGTTGATATAAATCATGTAAATAGGAACCCAACAAAATCGGACAAATCTTAAAGGTCCGCGTACATGAAAAAATTCCATTTTTTCAATGTGTCAATTTTGTCTTCATTTAATGTTTAAATTATAGAAAATCGGCCAAATATACATAAGCTACAACATAACACTAGTATTCCTCAGTAATTTGGATATAAAGCATGTAAATAGGAACCCAACAAAATCGGCCAAGTCTTAAAGGTCCGCGTACATGAAAAAATTCATTTTTTGCAATGTGTCAATTTTGTCTTTATTTAATGTTTAAATTATAGAAAATCGGCCAAATATACATTAGAAGTACAATATAACACTAGTATTCCTAAGTAAAATTGATACAAACCATGTAAATGGGAACCCAACAAAATCGGCCAAATCTGAATGGTCCG
>NC_136505.1:52318609-52351109 GCF_053919585.1 Euprymna scolopes
CTGAAATCATGGAAACTGGTCAGTCATATCATAAGATGTATAGCAATAACATACTGAATTTTCAAGAGACTGTGACAATTTAAAATGCCTTTACATAAAAGTCTGGAAACTTATTGATAACTTCTCGTAATTCAAGTAAAATTTATTATAATTAAAATATAGCTAGTAAATAAAAGGGTCATGTTACATTGATATTCATAGTTTTATATTTGTCTTTTTATTTAAACAAAAGATTTTCTGAAAATCGACGTGAACGAAGGTAAGAATAATTGATTAATATCTGCTACATGTTATCAATCGTGTGCAATATAATTGAAATTTTAAAAACCGAATAAAACTTGATTGCAAATTAAATATATAATTCCAGTTTGGTAGCTAGAGGGGAGCGTTTAATCAACTGATAGAGATGCGCTTCTTTAAGACAGACATATAGGAAAACGAAAGACTATCATAAAACCAGAGATCTACTGTCTGCTCTGTCTTGTGGCAGCCATTGTACGAACTGAGATTAGCAGTTGTGCCAAAATTGTGGTTGGTTCTGCACAAAGCTTTCACCACTACAAACAAATTGTCTGGCTGGCAAAGTAATTATCCAAAAATTATAGAAGAAAAGGGTAAACGGCCAGATATTACTCTCTCATCGAGGAAACGATTCATCTTGATTGAATTGACAGTACCTTATGAGAGCCGGGTAGAAAAACATCAATACAAGATAGAGAAAGCTAGAAGACCTAAAAGGAGAGCTGGCCTATGAAGGTTACGCTACAATCTTTCGAGCTGTTGAGATTGGAGCAAGAGGTTTCTTTTTAGTCTCTTTATATCAACTTTTAGGACAGCTAGGAATCAAAGACCTAAAAAGAATCTCAGCTTTTACTTAACAATGTGCAATATAGCCCAAGGTTAAAAGGAGTACCACATGAGTGGCACCTATCCAACCATATTTGTAAGTACTATGTACCAGTAATTGGCCATTTATACGTTTTGATCCGATCCAAATTTTTCCTCCATCAGCAAAAAACTTGAAGCTTATGTTAGCTGCTTCGGGCTTCATATGGTTTCTTATTGTTGTGGTCAGTTCCTCCAGTACCTTGTTGTGCTGCCATGTATATCAGTCATGAGCAAGGGCCACTATGCAGGAAGTAAGAACATGTTCCATAGTCTGGTTTGTTTCTTTGCGTAAAGGACAGGTTTAATCATCCTCCTTCTTCTATTTGGATAGGTTAGTCATTGATAGAAACACATTATAAGTTGAGCATATTATGAAACTCAACCTTAGCAGCGGCATATGTCAAATATCATTCCATGTAATGGATCTTTGCATAGCTTCTTCCTAGTTTGCCCATTGTCCCCAGCGTGACTGTTGAATGCCTTTTAAGAGCCTTTTGCATTCCTCCTTGCTCCTTATTTCCTGAATGACCAGATCTCGGCGCTCTCTGGTTGTAGCCGTAGACCATCTTTAAATGCTGGGCTTTTCCAGTTTAGATTTCCCTGTCTGAGCGAGCCCAATGCTTTTCTTTGAAAGCTAGATTTTCTTTTGCCTCATTTATAGCGTCTTGAAATTCCATTTCCTCCCTATTTGAAGAGAGGGTTGTACTGTCTTTACAATTGTATCATTGTAATTGTCCAACATCATTTGGAATCTGACTTTTCTAGCTTTGAACTCCTCTGAAATGGACTTGAGCGGTAATTTTAGTTTAGATTGTTTACTATATAGGGCTACGTTTGATAATCCTGGAGGCAAACCCAGCAATTTTCTCGTATATCTACTGATTTTTGTTTCTATTGCCTCAACTTCATATATGAGAAGATGCATAACAGAATTGGGATGGGCATGTTTTTAAGACACCATATCTTGTAATTATCTTGCAGTGGACAACGTCCGATCGTCTTTAGACTCTTATCAACGATTTGGGCTGTTACTTTTATCTGTTTGAAATCTTTCAAGGTGTTATCCTACCATCTTCCCAAGCCTTTTATCGGTTCTTCTGAGACAGTAGGAATTTTCTGACAACCCACAGCAAAGCAGATATCTTGATGCACTTTTCCTTTTCTGACAGAGAGCTTTCTGGACTTCTAAGGCTTGAAAGTCATTCTGGACCAAACCATCATTTCATCCATAATGCATAACTTACAGGTCTCAGTTTCTTTTGATGTGAGGACCGTGAAATTAAATCATAGAAAATCAGCCAAAATACATAAAAAATACAATATAACACTAGTATCCCCCACACAGGTGAAATTTCAATTTTTTCAATGTTTCATTTTTTTTTAATATAAAGATTTAAATCATAGAAAATCAGCCAATTTCAATCAGCTATTCTCCAATTTAAACCATAGAAATACATAAGAAAAATAAGAATGACCTTGTATTCCCCAGTAAAATTGATGAAATGCATCTAAAGAAGAACACTGTGGAATAGGCCAAACCTCACAGGACTGTACATGAGTAATTTCGATTTTTTCATCGTGTCAATTTTGTCTTTATTTCCTGTTTAAATCATAGAAAATCAGACACAAATACATAAGAAATGCATAATGACCCAAGTATTTCTGATTAAAATAGATAAAAAGCATCTTAAATAGAGTACTGTTAAATAGGTTAAACCTGACAGAACCGCGTACGTAAGAAATTTATATTCATGTAATGTGTCTATTTGGCCTTAATTTAAGGTTTAAATCATAGAAAATAGGCCAAAAATTCATAAGAAATACATCATAACACTATTATACCCCAGCAAAATAGAGAAAAAGCAGCTAAACAAAAACCCTGTAAAATAGGCCAAACCTGACAGGACCGCGTACATGAGAAATTTCAATTTTTGCAATTTGTCAATTTTACCTTACTTTTATTTGAAAATCATAGAAAATAGGTGAAAAATTCATAAGAAATACACCATGACACTAGTATACACCAGTAAAATAGATAAAAAGCATCTAAAAAAAGAACCCTGTAAAATAAACCAAACCTGATAGGACTGCATACATGAGTAATTTCCCTTTTTGCAATGTTAAATTTTTTTTTTAATTTACTGTTTAAATAATAGAAAATGTACCAAGCATATATAACAAATTAATCAGGACACAAGTACCCCTCAGTAAAATGGATAAAAAAATAATCTAAACAAAAACCCTCTGAAATAGGCTAAACCTGCCAGGACCGCATACATGAGAAAATTCAATTTTTGCAATGTGTCAATTTCGTCTTAATTTAATGTTTAAATCATAGATAATCAACTTAATATACTGAAAAAATACATCATGACACTAACATTCCCTAGTAAAATGGATAAAAAGAATCTAAACAAGGACCCTGTAAAACAGGCCAAGCCTCTCAGGGGCGTGTACATAAGACATTTAAATTTTAGCAATGTGTACCTTTTGTCTTAATTTGATGTTTAAATCAGAGAACATCGGCCTAAAATACATAAGAAATACATCATGGCAGTAGTTTACTCCAGTAAAACAGAGTAAAAGCATCTAAACTAGAACCATGTAAACTTGAAAGGACTACAGACTTGAGAAATTTAAATTTTTACAATGTTTCAATATTCCTTTTATTTAAAGATTAAAATAAATAAATTCCTCCAAAAATACATAAGAAATGCAACAGAACACTAGTAGACTAGATAAAAAGAATCTAGACAAAAACCAATCAAATTAGGCCAAACCTGACAGGATCGCTAACTTAAGAAAACTCAATTTTTTGAATGGGTCAATTTTGTCTTAATTAAATGTTCCAATCAGAGAAAATCGGCCAAACATACAACAGAATTACAACATTACACTAGTCTTCCTCGGTAGACTAGATAAAAAGAATCTAAACAAGAACCCCCATAAAATAGGCCAAACCTGACAGGAGCACACACATGAGAAAAATCAATTTTTGCAACGTGTCAATTTTGTCTTAATTTAATGTTTAGAAAATAGGCCAAAAATATATAAGAAATACAACATGACAATCTAAATCAGAACTCCTCAAAAAAGGCCAAACCTGACAGGACCATGTACATAAGAAAATTCAATTTCAGCAATGTTTTTATAATACTGGAAAATCGGCCCAAAATAAATAAGAACTACATTATAACACTACTATACCTCAGTAAAATAGATAAAAAGAATCTAAACAAGAACTCAACAAAATAGGCCAAACCTGAAAGGCCCGCGTACATGAAAAAATTCAATTTTTGCAATGTGTCAATTTTGCCTTAATTTAATGTTTAAATCATAGAAAATCGGCCAAAAATACATAGGAAATACGACATGACACTAGTATTCCTCAGTAAAGTAGATGAAAAATATGCAAACAAGAACTCAACCAAATAGGTTAAACCTGACAGGTCCACATACATGAGAAAATTCAATTTTTGCAATATGTCAATTTTGTCTTAATTTAAGGCTTAAATTATAGAAAATCGGCCAAAAATACATAAGAAATACAACATGACACTAGTATTCCTCAGTAAAGTAGATGAAAAGAATCTAAACAAAACCCCAACATAATAGGCCAAAACATGGAAGGACCTCGCACATGAGAAAATTCAATTTTTGCAATGTACAAATTTGCTTTTATTTAATGTATAAATCATAGAAAATCGGCCAAAAATACATAAATACAACATAACACTAGTATTCCCCAGTAAAATAAATGAAACAAATCTAAACAAGAACCCAATAAAATAGGCCAAACCTGACAGGACATAAGAATACAACAGAGCATTAGTAATCTGCAGTAAAACAGATAAAAAGGATCTAAACATAAAAAAAAATTCAATTTTTAAAATGTCTCAATTTTGTCTTAATTTAATGTAAAACATATTTCCTTTGTATTTTTGGCCGATTTTCTTTGATTAAAAATCAAAGGAAATTTCAACGCGAGTATGTTTTTTTTTTTTCAATGTCGTTATTGGTTTCGATTTTAGTATGCTCCTTGAATCCAATGTCGTCAGTGTTTAGTTTTTTAGAACACTGTTTTGAAACGTGAGTACGTTCTCCGAATCATATGTCGCCAGTGTTACGGCTTGCAATAAGCCACAAAGAAAACAGAACAACGGAATAGAGTTTAAACAATGTATTACTGGAACAACAACGTAAAAAGGTTACAACTGAAAAGAGTAATAAACGTCACCGAGCAGGCGAAGGTCGCTCTGGTGTTTGATCCACACCTGGGATCAAAAGGTCTATGGTTTATACAATGGATAGAACAGTCCATTTGGAGAGTGATTCCCCCTCAACAACTTTTAAGGTTACATATCTCTGATTGAATTTCAGGTAATCGATCCGATTATAGATTTCATGTCACCCACATTGTTGATTAGAATAAAAAAATAAGAGGATGAAAGATACATATCTTCACCCCCATTTCTCTCTCTCTTTATATATATATATATATATATATATATATATATATATATATATATATATATATATATATATATATATATATATACATCCATAATATACAAGCATATAGATATGTAATGTACACCGATTATAGGTATGCATACATACAAGCACACAGACACACACACAGACACACACACATACACACACACACATATATATATATATAGAGAGAGAGAGAGAGAGTGAGAGAGAGAGAGAGAAAGAGAGAGAGAGATCCAGACATGCCCCAAATTATGGAACACCTATAAAAATGTCGATAATAATTTAAGCCTATGCATTTAAAAATTAAGAATCCTACAGTGAATCAGTGGAAGCAAATGTAAAATACTTAACAGTAGATTGTAGTATTTGTTTGTTGTAAAGCCTCTCTTAAGCGGTTTAGTTGAGCTTCATACGAAATTAATTCCGACAGTCAAATCGATCCATTGTCATCCTAAATGTTGTTTCTTATTTTCCAGTTTATATTTGAATCTTACCAGTGCTATATTATTATTTTTGATTGAAAATGCCTCGAAAGTTTCATCTTTGATAGATTAAAAGGTCACAGAAACTTTTGTGGATACAGAATTTATATATTGCAATTATGAATGGGAAGACATGTTTTGGTATTCATGATCAAAAGTAAAAAGTAAGTTAAACTTTGAGGTCAGCTGATCGATATCGCTACCACGCTTATTGATTGGAATCTAGTGATTTTTTTTTAATTTCTAAAAGCGACAGAAATCCACAAGAGAAAATATACGCTTAAAATAAGGTGTACTAACAGATGGAAACGTCAGGGGAAACACAATATATCTAAAATGAAGCTACAACAACAAAATATCCTAGAAGCTCATTACGCTCAAACCTATGACACATTAGACACGATCTCTTCCAACGAACGTGAATGGTCTCCAAGATCTTCAGTATAGTCTGAATTAGAAAAACTCAAAATGGTAAATGAGTCAATACTGAAGTTCATGGCTTATGACGGTGTTTTAAGCTAATGATCAGATATTAAAGACCCGGATGTGTTTCTAAGTTCGTCGCTAGGTATCATTCCTTATTTTACCAGATATGTGCTGTTAAATTCTAATATCCAATCTTAACATCATGCGGCCCATGTAGTACACACTGCGACTGCATTTAAATTGATAAATTTCATTATTGTTATGTAGAGAAAGGCAGAACGTCTTTTCGAGAGGATGTCATTAATGGTTTTGCAGATAACACGGCACGTAATTTGGAAGCAAAATAGCATTTTTTTTACTGTTGAGCTGATTTGTTTGGCAAATCTTTCATTTACTAGTCCTAACTACGGTAAACATATATAAATTAAACTTTTAGCTACTATGGTATGAGGTTGGTACAAAAATAATGTCGTTTTTTTTTACGTATATCTATATATCTATAAAAGTGAAAGAGCCTGTGTGTCTCTGTGTGTGTCTGTGTGTATACATTTCCCTACGCAATAACTCTGTCAATTTTTAGTCTACAGACTCGAAATTTGATATACAGGGGAGTGAGATTTGGGAAGATCGGCGTGATCGGTTTTTGGCCATAAATTTGGCACTTAAGGGGTCAAAGTTCAACGATTTGACCTTTGAGGACTCTACCAAACTCCTCCGACAATTTTGTGTCTACACACTTGAAATTTTAGATATAGGTTCCTTGGACATGGATCTAACTTAATAACCTATTTTAAACCCAAAACAATAAATTTTAATGTGTGATAACAGGGATCAAAATTTAAAAAAATTGACCGCTTTTTTTTTTGCTCAGCATACACCTCCAAATACCCGGGCAACGCCGGGCACCCATGCTAGTGTATATATATATATATATATATATATATATATATATATAGGGTGACCCCAAAAAACGGACCCCTTTGCTAAAATTATGGAGCACCAATGAAAATTCGAAATTATTCAAACTTATATATTTCAAGGTTTAGAATAGGTGGAGTGAAACTTTGGTCATAACTAGTTTATTAGATTCAAAACATCACATCAAAACACTAGGGTCTTTGACTTTTTTTCTCTGTTGACTTTAAAATGTTCAGAAAAACAATTGAATGTCCTCTGTTTTTTTTTTTTGCATTACCCTGTAAATCTGATAAAGAACCGCATTATTTTTGCATGAACCTAATAATTTTCTTTTTTTAAACATCGTTTAATTCTCTTTCAATGAATGACGTAACACATCTTACTGGACAAGATATCCGTGATCGTTTTCGACACTTCATCCAGTTTTGGTTTTGAACAAATCATAAGGACATTATACGTTAGTTTGCAAATTAATTTCTCATTTTGTGGGGTCAAATGCATTCCAGCATGTATGCAATCATTTAAACGTGGGTTTTCGATATATTGTTTGATGTTTTATACAAGTACATCACCGAAAGCTAAAATAAAGTAAGTCCTTCCTTCATACGTTTACTTTAACGCTGAGTGCATTTAATTCAGTAAGAAGAAAAGGTCAGCTGGTCACATATTTTATCTATACCTTTAACCATGAATATCTAAATATGCCTTCCCTTCATAATGCAATATATATATATATGTATATATATATATATATATATATATATATATATATATATATATATATATATATATGACTACTTCATTTAACCACATAAATTAATATACGAAAGTATAAATTTATACACAAACTTTATGTATTTACTTCAACAGTGCTCAATACATAGGAAAAGCTAGGTAGTAAGTTATAAAATATATATGGCAAAACTACACAGAATATTACGCGTTTCATTTACGCTAGGATTCATCAGGCATACAAATCCTAGCATGGATGAAACTGGAATGTTCTGTGTAGCTTAATTGCCATATATATTTTATAACTTACTACTTACTACTTACTATATATATATATATATATATATATATATATATATATATATATATATATATATATATATATATATATATATTCTTGTATGTGCTGCTCGGGGACCGGGATTGGGACGGGGGTGCCGTGTTCGGACTCTAGCTAAGCTCTGGGACATAGTTGCTGATTCTCTGTTTTGAATGTCACTTTTCACTGCCTTCGTTCAGGATTGAACTCAGCACCTGGAGTCCGAACACGGTACCCCCGTAATAATAATAAAGGTTTGGGTTCGAGACTCCTAACAAACGGTTCCCCAGTTCGACACAAAACACCTAATGAAAGCTGGAGGGCAAAACGGCCGAAACGTTGTGACTATAACAACCAAGATGAAGAAGTCAGTCCGACAATCTCAATAAATTCAATGCATGTTAAGATATCAAAAAAGAACACATGAACAGAAAGACTATACAAAACCTAGTCCCGAAATAAAAACGTTTTCTTTTATTTAAAAGCAAACATGATTTATGTCGTTATTGCATTTATGTAAAATATGATTTGAAAGTGCGTTCGAATAATAAATGCAACGCTTCTTGTGGTAATGCTTTCATAATATTAAAAATTGCGTTTATCGTATTTTGCATTCAAATTCTCTACATATGGATTTTATGCAGGACTAACGTGTTACTGGAAACGTATAAAATAATGAGAAAAATTAAGTTACTTTTGAACATACCCATTATTTCTAAGATAAAGGAAATTTAGATGTCTATGTATCATTTGCTATTTCGAACAAAAGAATATTTAGGCCTGGTATTACACATGTATGAAATAATTGTACCTTCCCTAGGATAGGTAATTTACAGCACGAATATGAAAGAATTTTACCTTTGCTAGGTTGGGTAATGTACAACATATATTTAAAATACTTTTACCTACCATCGGGCGGGTAATGTAAATATATATATGAAACAATTTAACTTACTCTCGATAGGTATTGTACAACATATATGAAATAACTTCTCTTCCCCACCAAGGCCACCATAATTTTAAGAAAAATGAAATAATCTTTAGAAGATTGATCAATAGGTTTCGAAATTAAAACATAAATACATTGTCTTGTGTAATTATTAGGCAACCTTTACTTCACCATAAATTTTAACATTACTGGGCTTCTTTTCTTTCCTCACTATCGGTACTATAATTTTAAGGAAAATTATATCATTTTTGGAAGATGCCTCAGCAAGATTTTCAAATTAATACATAAATATATTAACACGGTTAGTGATTAGACAACCCTTGCTTCATTATAAAATTCCACATTACTGTTTCATTTTCTTTCCCCTCTACCGACATTAATTATTTTTGGAAAAAAGACATCATTTTCGGAAGATTACTCAGCAGATATTACAAATAAATACATAAATGCATTGAGAAACTTAGTGGTTAGGCAACCCTTGCTTCACTATAAAATTCCACATTACGATGTTCTTCCCCCTTCCCCCAACTACCGATATCATCATTTTTAGTGAAATTATATCATCTATTTAACATAACTCAGCAGCTTTTCCAAATAATTACATAAGCACAGTGACACGGATAATGATTAGAAACTTTTACTTAACCATGAATTTTAATATTAATGTAGTTCTTCCTTCTCCACCACCGACAACATACTATTAAGAGAAACGATGTAATTTCCTTAATATGATTCCACTGGTATTCCATATTCTTGGAATATGACATTGTGGGAGATTACTTTGTGATCCCCAAATGGACATTACTCCTTCCACCTCCACCCCAAAAGTGAAGGTTTGGTAATCCGTAGAGAACTCCAGAGCACGTTTAAAAGCAACATAATCATGCTTCTTTCTACCCACCACTACAACTGTGACGTCATTCCCCGAAGGTAACATTGAAAATTCAGAAAAATATGAATCACCCCTTACAGAAACTGGCATAGTTCACCTTCACAGAAGACCAACAATAAATATGAATAAAAGAAATTTGAGATTGTAAACTGTTTCAGCAATTTTCGGGACTGACTTAATATTCCACCCCCGCACAGTTAAAAATATACACAAAATAAAGTAACTTTTAGATCGTAAACTGTTTCAGCCATTTCCGGGACTGACTTAATATCCACCCTCAAAATACAGTAAAATGTAGACATGAAATAAAGTAATTTTGACATCGAAAACTGTTTCAGCCATTTCCAGGACTGATTTTATATTAAACAACCCTCATTTAATCCCACGCAATGTCAGGTCTTCTGCTAGTATATATTTCCACACATCTCATTTACGCTTGTCTTTTGCTAGGACATATTTTCACACAGCTCATTCCACACCAGGCGATGCCGGGTCTTCTGCAAGTATATATTTCCACACATTTCATTTAATCTAGGCGATGTCGGGTTTCTGCTAATATATATTTCTGCCCATTTCATTCAATCTCGTGCCATGCCGAGTCTCCTGCTTGTATATATACCTACACACCTCATTAACTCCTGGACGATGCTGGAATATAATACCACAGATGTCATTCAGTCGCTGATGACATCGGGTCTTCTACTAATATATATTGCAGCACATCTGATTCAATCCAAGTTGTGCCTGCCCTTCTGCTAGTAAATATTTCTACACATCAAATACCAGGCCACATCAGTTCTTTTGCCAGTATATATTCACACATCTAAATCAACCCCAGGCAATGTTATGCCTTCTGTTAGTATATATTTCCATGAACCCAATTTAATCTCGAGCAATGCCGGGTCTCCTGCTAGTATATATTTCCACACATCTCATTATACTTGGGCGTTGTCTGGTCTTCTGCTAGTATATATATATATATATTTATACATATAAATCAATATCGGGCGACGCCAGGCCTTCTGCTAGAATATATATCCATAAACTGCATTTTATCCTGGGCAATGGTAGGTTTTTCGCTAGTATATATATTCCCACACATCTCATCCAACATTGGGTGACACAGTGTCTTCTGCTATTATATAGTTCCACATATCTTATTCAATCCCAGGCGACGCCAAGCATACTGCTAGTATATATTTCCACACATCTCACCAATCTTGGGCGACGCCGGCTGCTCTGCTTGTATATATTTATACACATCTCATTTTATCTTAGGTGATGCCGGGTATTTTCTAGTATATATTTCCACATGTCTTACATAATCCTGGCCAACCTCGGGTCTTTTCTATATATATATATATATATATATATATATATATATATATATATATATATATATATATATATTCATGCGTCTCTTTTAATCCTGGGAAACACCAGGTCTTCTGCTAGTATATATTGCCGCACGTCTCATTCCATCCTGCAAGATGCCAGGTCTTCTGCCAGTATATATTTCCACACATCTCATTCAATCCCAGACGACCCTGGATCTTTCGCTAGTATATAATACCACAGATCTCATTCAATCCCAGGCTCCGCCAGGTCTTCCACTAATATATATTACCACACATCTGATTCAATCTCCCGCTAATATATATGTTCACACAGCTCATTCAATCCCGGTCGATACTGGGTTTTCTGCTAGTATATATTTCTACGCATCTAAATCAATCTTGGGCTACGCCAGGCCTTCTGCTAGTATATATTTCCACAAACTGTATTTTATCTTGGGTGATACCGGGTTTTCTGTTAATATATATTTCCATACATTTCATTCAATCTCGGGCGACGCCTGATCTTCTGCTATTATATAGTTCCACAGATCTTATTCAATCCCAGGCGATGTCAAGCATTCTGCTAGTATATATTTTGACATATCATCCAATCTCTGCTCGTATATATTTCTACACACCTCATTCAATTCCGGGTGATGCCGGGTCTTCTGCTAGTGTAGATTTCCACACGTCTCACGTAATCCTGGGGGATCCTGGGTCTTTTGCTAGTATAAATTTCAACACATCTCATTCAATCCTGGGTGAGGGTAGGTCTTCTGCAAGTATATATTTCCACACATCTCATTCAATTTCGAGCGATGCAGGTTCTTCTACTAGTATATAGTTCCACACATCTCATTCAAATCCGGGCGATGCCGGGCCTTTTGCTAATATATATTTCCACACATCTCATTAAATCCCGGGCGACGCTAGGTCTTCCGCTGATATATAATACCCCACATCTCATCCAATCCTTGAGGACGCCTGGTATTCTGCTAGTATATATTTCCACACATCTCATTCAATCCTTGAGGATGCCTGGTATTCTGCTAGTATATATTTCCACACATCTCATCCAATCCTTGAGGACGCCTGGTATTCTGCTAGTATATATTTCCACACATCTCATTCAATCCTTGAGGATGCCTGTTATTCTGCTAGTATATATTTCCACACATCTCATTCAATCCTTGAGGACGCCTGTTATTCTGCTAGTATATATTTCCACACATCTCATTCAATCCTTGAGGATGCCTGGTATTCTGCTAGTATATATTTCCACACATCTCATTCAATCCTTGAGGATGCCTGGTATTCTGCTAGTATATATTTCCACACATCTCATTCAATCCTTGAGGACGCCTGTTATTCTGCTAGTATATATTTCCACACATCTCATCCAATCCTTGAGGACACCTGGTATTCTGCTAGTATATATTTCCACACATCTCATTCAATCCTTGAGGATGCCTGTTATTCTGCTAGTATATATTTCCACACATCTCATTCAATCCTTGAGGACGCCTGTTATTCTGCTAGTATATATTTCCACACATCTCATTCAATCCTTGAGGATGCCTGGTATTCTGCTAGTATATATTTCCACACATCTCATTCAATCCTTGAGGATGCCTGGTATTCTGCTAGTATATATTTCCACACATCTCATTCAATCCTTGAGGACGCCTGTTATTCTGCTAGTATATATTTCCACACATCTCATCCAATCCTTGAGGACACCTGGTATTCTGCTAGTATATATTTCCACACATCTCATCCAATCCTTGAGGACACCTGGTATTCTGCTAGTATATATTTCCACACATCTCATTCAATCCTTGAGGATGCCTGGTATTCTGCTAGTATATATTTCCACACATCTCATCCAATCCTTGAGGACGCCTGGTATTCTGGTAGTATATATTTCCACACATCTCATCCAATCCTTGAGGACACCTGGTATTCTGCTAGTATATATTTCCACACATCTCATTCAATCCTTGAGGACGCCTGGTATTCTGGTAGTATATATTTCCACACATCTCATCCAATCCTTGAGGACGCCTGTTATTCTGCTAGTATATATTTCCACACATCTCATCCAATGCTTGAGGCCTCCTGGTATTCTGCTAGTATATATTGCTACACATCTGATTCATCTAAAGCCGTAGTTATGCATCATCAGATTTCAATATTTTGATGTTCTTTTTCCTACATCATTTAAATGTTAGCAAAATCTCTAAGGAAGGTGATGTTATTGATCTGAAAGTGATAGAACACTGACGAGAGTCGTTATTCCACGCAGGCCTCCATGGTACCGTCACTCACATTATTGATCGATTATTGATATATATTGGGGAAACAAGTCTTAGGGATCAAAGCAAACGTCACAAGTGAAAAACTGATGTCTAAGCAGATATTATCCTTTTGTCGATTATCGTATTGCGTGTCAGACTTTTACATATAGTTTGGCTGGGTATCATCAGTTATATTCTTTTTGTGTTCTGCGTTAGTATTGGACATGTGTGTTTGCAGTTAATTATCGGGCAGAATGAAATATCCATGTATCGCACATACTTTAAAAGCTTGGTCCAGAGGAGGATTACTTCGACCTTTGGTATAAAGAGTGCTATAAAAAAAGAAAATATTATATAAAAAAACGAAAGTGAATGAAGAGATGAATAAATGTAGAGGAAACCGTGAGAAATAAAACGCATTTGGAAAGATACAAAGAGACCAAAACGGAAGCGATATAAAAGGAAGGTACGTGTAATAGTGAAATGGTGTATTTTATTATCGCAAAATAAAAACATGTCTTAGATAGCGACAAAGACTGCGCGGAAAGTAGAGGGAGATTTACCGTTATTATTCATTATATACTGTAGCAATTTATTATTAAAAATTATCAATGCGAATGTATATTATAATTATTTGTTTTCTCTTTGCTATCTCGTCGAGTATTAGCTTTAATACTGTTCTACATAACTACACGTGATATGCAGTGTGTATCATAGATTGGTGCAAATGCTTCTACAATTAATAGTACTCCTGAGAGTATTTATGTTGTTAGTGTTGATAATACATATACATAATCTTGACAATTACTCGACATAAGTGAATTAAGGATTGTAATAATTACAATTACAAGTACTATTCCAAATAAAATACAATTCAAGGAGTATTAAAATGAAAACATTCTCGCTACTACTACTACTACTACTACTACTACTACTACTACTACTACTACCGATGGTAATATTTAAAAAAAAAAACTTACAGTTTTCAAGGCAATTATCTTATACAGAAATGAACTAAAACATTTTCTGGCAGACATTACACTGCCGTATGTAATAATTAATACGATTAATATACGAATAATGATGCTTAACTAAAACCTTATTCAAAAATTGGACATTTTCACAATATAGTTTTGGAAGACGTTTTCAATTCAGATTTGGTAATAGGGTCGAGTCAAATTACACTGCGCTGGGGAAGGTAATAGCCAGCCACGCCATGTAATCTGTCAAGTTCAAATCATGTGATGTCTTTCAGAGGAATCCTGAAGGGATAGTCCTTCAAAATCTTGCGTTGCCTCTGGCAATAACCTTTTTTTATATACAGGGTATTTTGCGTGAGCCATTCTCACGTGGCCCGACTATTAGAGAACGATAGACAAGCAGACAAGGAAAGCTGTGTTATTTTGGGCCGTATACGCGGATTTTCGGCAGTGAATATTGCTTACACACAGATCCTTCAAAAGAAACGGGCGATCCGAGATAATGAATCCTCTACTGTTTTTATACAAAATATAATGACAAGAGCTATACAGGTGAGTAATGCTCTAAATCAACTTCGGTTGAGACCAAAGTCTCAGATAAACTTGGGTAGACACACATAAAGAATGATAAAGGTGCTTGATTTAATTTAATCTTAATTAATGAGAACAGTGATAGAAAGATCGAATTATTCTATCATTAGTGTAGCGATATTTTTCTTTCCTGTTGTACTGAAATATCTTCGTGTAGCTGTGTCTTTAGTTAGTAAGAATTCGGCACAATCGTTTTGGGGCAGCATTTGAGCGTACTCAATAGACCTTAGCTTTACCTTTGTCAACCTAATAATTGTCCTATTCCGTCCTATAGTCTTCATATTCTTATGGCAATCTGTTTAAATAAAAATAAAGATTGTGGTTTCCTATGTCATAACTAGGGCTATGAAAACAGCATATTATTTTCCTTGTTTTGACTCCATTGATAACTGTAGGGAAAAGTGCGACTTACCTAACTAGCACGTGTGCATAATTCAACGGGTCGGTCGTGGAATGAAATGAATGAAGAAGAAAGAAACAAAAATGGCTGCCTTATCTCTTTATATGCCTGCAATGTGACCACCCGATATGCAAATGAGATGCTCCTGATTGTAAATAAAAGAGGGTTGATTTTTTTAGAGGGACGTTCATTTTGAAGTTGGATTTAGAAGAAATAAGTTGAATCAGCAGAAGTTCGTTGGGAGTTGAGAGAAGGTGCGTTACGTATACAGAAGTTTGGAAGTTGGAAGTTTGGACAACAGTGTTAACCTTACCCAGGAAATTATTGGTATGACGGGCGGAAGAAATAACACTCAAGTTATTGAATTATAATAACTTATATGTTTTTATGTAGAGTGATGTGATCCCCGGTTGATTAATTGTGTCTAACTGTGTCAGATACATACTCAAGAGTCAAAACAATGAAAGGAATATACTGTTGTCATAGCCCTAGTCATAACTTATAGCACTTAACAATGTTTAAGTTTTGACCTTGAAGTTTTGACCTTAGTTTGTGAGGTTCCATCCATCAAGTGACTTAATGCCTTAATTGGAGCGACTTCCAAAAAACAATCATATCAAATCTTGATCAGATTTTCTCATGACGGTTAGGAAGTATAGAGATACGTGGTTCTCTGTTCCTCGTTTTATATTGATCAAAGTAAATCCTGATTGGTTGGTTGGTTGATTGGTTGTTTTTGTTTTGTAACGAGTTTGTGTCGATAATCCAGAGAAGTTAACCCAGTGTCTTACACAAGCTGAAATAGCGACTACTCCACGGTATACTTTAAAAGACGCATAGGAGTCTGCAAGATCGAAATCTCTGGTTGGTCAAATAAATATCGATGAAAAGTTTGTTCAAATGTAATGATTTAGTAGGTAGGTTGTTTTTGTTTTACGACATATCAACCCTTTTCAGGTTATTTAATGCCGAATCTAAAAATTTTGAAGAAACATTTTTTTAATAGAATATATTTGTTGTTTTCACGTTGGTTTCTATTTAACCCATAGTTGGGACCCTAACAGGTACTACCACTCCAGGTCAGAGTGGACCTGGGAGCAATGGTAATTAAAGGTGGGCTCCACACTCCCCAAAGCCCACAAGATGGAGCCTCACCACTGGATATAGTTTAAGGTCATATCCAGGACCCCCATTGAGGGACTTTTACCCTCTGCAGGGGGGGCAGTCGGCGTATTCTAATTCGACAGGGCCGTAAATCCTGCGTATATATAAATAAGATTTCCCAAGAGAAAGGTGGCAAAATAGACGTGACATTCTCCTCGTCGTTATCAACGTAATCGATGGTTAGAAGGTACAAGTTATCAAAGGTAACGTTGCATAATGCTTCGCGAACCAATCTCAGGCCTTTTTGCCATTATACTTTTTATTATATACTTACTATTACTGAAAACGCGCAATATATTCTTCGTTATTGATTAATAGAGAAACTAATTCAGTAATTACCTATACTCTGTTTACAATCTTATTACATCTTGAGAATAGTGATTACTTGTTTATTTATTACGATTGCCCTTATAATATTATTTATGTGGATGAAAAACTGTTGATAAAGCATCATAAACGAACTGTACAAATTACAATAAAGATTGCTGAGATATATGAGAAAACTTGTGAATTTTCCCTTGCACAAAAATGGTGCAAGAAAAAAGAAAAAAAGTACATACTCTGATAATTACTACTTTAATAACGAGAAAAATTAGACAAAAAAAGTTCAACACGTACAATGCACACCCTTTTTTATGATCTGTGAAAAAATTAATTTCCAGCAAAGAATCAATGACCGCTCAGATCGAGAAGGGAGCAATGCACTTATCTTAGGTTGCGAAAGAATTGCCCCCTTCCGCGACGTAACCGTCTTGTAGTATCTTCGCCAGACGAAAGTGGAAAAGATTTACTTTCAATCGCCGGCAACTGAATCAATTTGTGGTGAAGAAAAAGAGAAAATAGACAAGGGAATCTCCCCTCTTATATAATGGAAGGATCAAATGATTAACTATCACGTGATCCGGAGCACAAAATAAAACTTTAAAAGGGTGAATAACAGCAACAATTCTTCTTGGTTAGTATTTAAGGTAAGTGCACGCCGATCCTTCTCTTCTCGAGCAATCATTAATCCTTTTTTTCACGTTTCGTTTTTATTTCAATTTTTCAGTGGATTATAATCGATCGGACACAAATCTACCAGATTGTAAAAATGTAAAAAAAAAAATCCATATTTAAAGATAGTTAAGACTGTTAACCTTTTTTTAATACTAGGATATAGTAAATCGATTCCGAATATTTGAACCACTCGACGAGTACACGAAACCGAATTACTGACAGTATGGTTGGAAAGGGAAGAGTTTTGAGATAGTTGGGTGTGTTTTTTCTGGAGGGTCGGGTCTAAAAAGATTGTTTTTAATTTGAAAGCTTACAGCCAGTAATTTTATAATGAGACATTTAAATAAAAACATAATTAATAAGTACACTGTGCAACACTAAAAAAAGTACAGGATATCTGCAGCAATTTTTGTATACCTAGTAACGTGGAAATTTTATTTCTGGCTTTCTTTTTGTTGAATTAGGTATAATTTGTGCAAAATTGCCACAGTCGTAAATTTCAGTAAAAAAGTTACTGACGACTTTGCAGTCACATATTATGTGTATTAAATTATAAATCTTAAGAGAAAAACACAGTTTAATATACACATATTATGTACATTATTTGTCAAATCATTTATTTGAATCATTTATTTGCTAAAGTCAGCCGAAATTAGCTATTTTTCCAGATTTAAGAGAGCTAGATGACAGAGCTAGCTTGGTTAGCATAATATTTTCAAGACCAAGGGCTAATTTTTTCAAAAGTAAAAACATAATGCTGTAGCACATGGTTTGGTGTTCACCACCTTCCGAAAAGCCATGGTATTCGTCAAGAAAGGCATTTTTTTAATGTAGGCTAAAAAAATCAAGGAAAAGAAGCTAAAACCTGCCTCAGAACCTTATTTGTAGGGCCCGGGAAAAAATATGAGGGTTAAAAATAGATATCCATTTAATAAAGTATTTTTTAACTAAAAACTACAATAAAGACCGGATTATTGTGTATGTTAATGTTTTAAACATAAAGGGGCATTTTATACATTCTTTTCTGAAAATTTACTAAATTAAATGCAAAAAATAGAAATGAAATTTTATCAACCCCTTACTTTATGTACGAAAGAATCTAAAATAAAAGAAGGTATCTTCATAGGTCCCCAAATTCGAAAAATTGTTCTTGAGGAAACTTTTAACACACATCTCTCGAGAAAAGAAAAATGTGCCTTTGAGTCATTCAAGAAAATTTGTGATAACTTCCTGGGAAAACATCGTTCAGAAGACTATGTGCAAGTTGTGAATGATCTATTGCATCATTTTCATGATATGGGATGTAACATGTCTCTAAAAGTCCATGTGCTCCACTCTCATTTGGATTTTTTTGCTGAGAATCTTGGCCATGTCAGTGATGAACATGGCGAAAGGTTCCATCAAGATATTTCATTAATAGAAAAACGTTTTAAAGGAAAATGGAACACTGGTATGTTGGCAGACTACTGCTGGAATTTAAAAAAAGGATGATGACACTCTACACAAGAGAGTTAAGAGGACAAATGTTGTTTAAACTGGTGAATTCGGTGTTTTTTTTCAAAATAATCTTCTTCTCTTCTTTTCTTCTTCTATATAAATGAAATGAACTCATTTTTTCCCGTATGATTTTGACATTAATAGGATTAAAAATCAAGATATTTCATGCAAATATAATATGCACAAACGGCAGAACAATATCTGAGGTGTGTTATAGGCTTATTATTTCTCAAATTCCTCGATAATCTTAGATTTCTATACTTTTTCTGCTGAGAAGTCACGGCCAAAATCGGTTAAGATCAATGGAAGTGGTAAAATATTTTCTCTCTAATAAATTCCTCCTCTCCCTGCCACCACTTAACACCGTTTGGGGATCGTTCACAAGGAACAGTTGAGAAGAGAACACCGGTTTGGCTTCGTAGTTCTTTCATGTGAAGTTATTTAAAATCACTAAACTAAGCTGCAGTGCTCTGTGGCGTAGTGGTTAGCGTGCTGGACAATTCACATTATATTTTCACGTTCGCGCCGACCTACCGTAGTCGTTTTTTTTTCCTAAACAACTGGAATGGACTTTTCTTGGTGGCCGAACTGTTAACGTTGCAGATGTTTTTTTATTTTTTTTCACACTTTATTTTCCTACTTTTACTCATGACTCCGGGTTTGATCCTTCCTACTTACCTACCATAACATTTTTTAACCCCCCCCCCCGTCCCGGAAACAAACACTCGGGCAACGCCGGGTACCCCCGCTAGTTAATAATAGAGTACAGGAAAATGATACCTAATCCAGAGAAATAAATGTCAGATTTGGAATCAGCATACTTTTCTTACACCGAAACAGCTCTTATATGTCTTGTACTTTTTTTTCAATTCAAATTTGTTGCACAGTGTTATTTCATAGCAATGTGATGCAATTAGTAATTTAATAGCCAAATGATACCGTAAAAATTTAAACCATAGCCATTGTAGAGGTTGACCGTTATAAGTAAGACAATAATCAATTTTTATTAACTTCCAACAAATTTTGGAATAAAAAGACCGAAACCCCCATTCTCTCAATTTTACTAACAATAATTCGGTTTTGTGTTTTCGTCGAGTGGTTAACATATGGGGGATCGATTTAATAGAATGTTGTATTAGAAATTGAGCATTTTTTAAAAATCTTTACATATTGAATTTTTTGCATTCATTTAAAAAAAATCTGGTAGATTATTATCCAATCGATAATTATCCGCTGGAAATTGAAAATAAATGAAAAAAATAAAACATAAGTAGGGTGAGAATTGTACATGTTGACCCACAAATATATATAGTATTTAATTTTCTTAGTCCACAGACTCCCTGATTCATGTAATTTATTTTTAGGGGAATACAAGCTTGAGAAACGCTGATGTAAATTTTGATTTTAAAAACTTTATGGCCGTTTCAATTTAATAATTTAACCAGAGAAATTGTTGCCAACAAACTTAGTATTTGTAATTGCAAACATGGTATCAGTTGTTGAAGGGGTCGATTCTGATGGTCCGTTTTACAATCAAAGAAACGAGACAATTGAAAAACATGAAAAGAATATTGTGCGACCAACAAAATATGAAAAGGTATTTATTTCAAAGAAATAAATCTGACCGTTAAAAAATGTTCATGATTTAGTGAGCCGACAGGAAAGATGATAGATGTCTACAGTGAGATGGTGGCGATACTTATTCTGGCGAAATCTTTCTTTGGTCTTTACGTTGAGGACTATTTGTTCGGACTTGAAGGGTGCATATTTAGAGAAGTACAGAAAATGATATTACAGAAATACTGCTCATCGTCGTAGGCTTTTCTGCACATAATGTTTAGAAGAATCCTGCCTTGACAGAGTACAAAATAGACTTCGTGGCTTAGTGGGGGATGCCCTTTTCTCTATCCTGCAACCTCTCTCCCAGAGAAGAGACGTTGCGAGCCTATCCTTGTTTTTCGTTATTCCCATGGCAGGTGCTCGCCTGAACTTCAATCTCTGGTCCCCCATCGCCAATCTTTCACGAAAAACACCCGTCTAGCTGAATCCAATGTGAAAAATTTCCCCCCACTCTTTATCTGTGCCTAAATCAAAACGTAGATTCCATGAACAAAGCTTCTTTCTTAGAACTGCACGCCTGTGGAACTCTGTTCCGTCTGCCTGCTTCCCACCTGACTACAACTTGGATGTCTTCAAATCCAACGTTAACAAATTCCTAATGAACCGACCCCTTAAGTGAACACTTCATCAAATCTCCACACTAACGAACTGTACTTGCAATAACCCTTATCCCTGAGTGGCTTCTGGGCCTTGATAAGTGGTGATCACCGTGTAAAAAAAAAGAATGCATATAATCGAGACATTGTTGAGATGACTGTAACATCAGACACTGTTACTTTTGACGTAGTTGCTGGAAGAACTCGCTTCAGATGATGATGATGAAGAGAATAATGATGATTGGGATTGCCAGTTAGGTTATTAGTCTCTGTAGTTGCTGTAGTTACTGCGAAGTTGATGATTATGATGGCATCGTTGTTGAAGTTCTGTACAATGATGGTGTGCCACTGCTGGTGATTGGTTGTTGTCAAAGTGAAAGTGGTCCGTCTAATAAGTGTTTGATGTACATGGTTTCTGTTAGGATTGTTTTATGTAAGCATTTTGAGCCAATCTGTTTGTGAACCTGATGAAACACCCTTTTTTATATAGTTTTACTTGACGACTTCCTTATGAAGTATGGTTTGTCGGTTCGAGTGATAATATAGGTAGAGTGAATAAACTGTGCTGGTTTCTAAGGGTTTTTGTTACATATATAAATCGGCTGTGATCGTCAAGTTGGTTGTATAAACGAAAAGTTATTTCGTTTTAAAATGAATACGAGACACGTTTATGTATATTTTCATACATATATTTTATTTACACTTTACTCTTCAAAAATAATAGTGATAACTAACATCATAGCGCGGTGGAGAACTCTGTGTCAACCTGTGTTTTCGCTTTTTGTCTCCTCGCCTCTGTTTTCTCTCTGCTTTTTTTTTATTTATATAGCTTTGACATGTTGACTTTTTTTCTCGCTAGCTTGTTTATTGTATTGGAACTCTCTTGGTCATAGTTCCTGTTGCTTGAGCTGTTTACCTTATTTTTGCTGGTTTTGGTCTAACCCAATTAATAACAGTTAGCTTTCTAGGCTGATTAACGTAATATTTACGCTTTCCCAGGCGTTTTAACCCCGGGATTCCTCATTGTGTTCTTTTGATTGCCCGGACACACCTCCGTAACACAATTACAGGTCACCTTTTCTGAGATTGACTTATTGTGTTCTTTGATTGCTCGGACACCTCTCAGTAACATTTTATGCTTTCGGTGTGTTTAGGCGTGATAAGCTGTTAATAGGAATGACACAATACACTGATGGAATTCTCGCCTTATAATATGAATTTGGTTTATTTTCATCTTTAATGAAAACTTCATCACTGCTCGCATCGCAATTATCCACAGGTTTTTAGCAATATTAATTGTTACAAATGTTTACTGGTAAAGTTCTCGGTCGTTTGATAGTGTTGTTGTGGAACGTTAGCTTAAGAAAAAGTCCGAGTAGTGAAATATAACAGTATGGAAGGTAATTTGGGTAAAAAATATTTGTGGATAGCAGTGGGGTTGTATGAATATTATATATAGATAGATATTTTTTTTATTATAAACGTGTAGTATACATCAAACAAAAAGCCCTTGTGTCTATTGTTATTTTATTCGTGTTGTATACACCGAGTAAACGTTTGTGATTAGGCATTGCAACCAAATATTGTTGTTTTACAATGCCCTTTATTTACTCGGCTTCTTTTCTAAATCTTTTCTAAAGATTCTTTGTTGTTTCATAATTTCTTTATTTATTAAGTTTTCGTTTCTTATCCGAACTATTGTGCCACAGAGCGTTTATCATTAAAGTTTTTGAATACAGTAGTTTTCCCGTTCCCAAACTGTCTCTTCCCCCAACACACACACCGATATTTTTAAGCTTTAGCGGTTAATTTGTACAGACGGTGTTGTATTGTGTTCTAGTTAGCAAAGTGCGTATAATCATTTGAAGCGACAAATATTAATCAACGTTTGGCGGGAGTTTTCAGTTCCAATAAGATTTCGATTTTTGTTTATTATGCTGTGTTTATAATAATTTAAAATATATCATCGAATTAAAAAGTAAATGGTATTACTACGATACGATTTAGTTCTAAAACCATTTATTGAATTAGGTTGTAATTAAATGTTTTTCTGATTCAGCAAATATAATGACGTTATATATATATATATATATATATATATATATGTATATATATAGTCGCTACAAGTTACATATGGTCGCTGCAAATAGCCATCTGTTTCAGTCAAGGAGACTTCATCAGACGACCTGGAAACTTGGCGTCGAGAGGTTCCAGGTCGCCTGATGAAGTCTCCTTGACTGAAACAGATGGCTATCTGTAGAGACTATGTGTAACTGTTTACCCTAAATAATAAAAAAAAATATGTTGCTCTTTTTATTGAGCACTATTTAACAATCTCGTTGGCTTCATTAGTTCCAACTTTTGAACATCTCAAACCTCGATATATATATATTTATATATATATATATGATGATTGCAGCGTCTTGTCAGAGGAGTGCCACTCCCTCAGCCACTTAAGGTCCATGAGCCCAAAAATGACTCCTTTCTTTTTTTAAGTCCTACCGGTAAATTCACACGCTCAAGCAGGCATGACACTGAAGACGGTCATTGTGATCAATTATTACATGCTTCCAGCATTTCAAGCCTCCACACGTCACATTTCCATCGCCACAGGACCACTTTTATAGACAAATGCCTGAAGGAGTAGCTATACACAGATGATGTTACAGAGTCTTAGCTTTGTACGACAGCTAAGTCTCTCTCTCGGTTCAAAATGTTGAAATCCAGCAACAAGCAAGGGCACGATAGCTAGCAACAAGTCAAATTTCAGACCAGCTTAATGAAGGTACTGGTCTCCCGTTTCGTGGTTATATTTTAAATTCTGACCCCCCCCCAATATATAGAGACATATAATCGATTTAAGAATATATTGTTTGACAAAAGGAATATATGGAAGGGATTATTCTAATTTCCTTAATCCTTGGATTTTCAACAAATGCGGTTAACAAAATGTTCAGATGGGTATGGACGCTAATTTTGCTTTTCAGCACAATTATTGAAAATAGTTTTTTGAGTGGTTGTGGAACCACAAAACTTATATATTGCTCTATTCTAAAATATTAAGCTTTTCCTTTTTGGCTAGGATCACCTTGAAAGTATTACTTCAAGTAATATCTATCAGGATTTTTCATCTGAATTCTATCAGTGTCTTATCTCGCTTATATATATATATATATATATATATATATATATATATATACGAGATGCACATAAAGTTATAAACAGTACATCATAGGGCCCGAGGAAAGTCGGGCTGAACTGCTAGTATATATATATATATATATATATATATATATATATATATATATATATATATATATATGATGATGATTGCAACGTCTTGTCAGACGAGTGCCACTCTCTCAGTCCATGAGCCCCAAAAATGACTTCCATCGCCATAGGCCCATTTTAATAGACAAATGCCTGAGGAAGTATCTGTACACAGATGATGTTACAGAGTGTTAGCTTTGTACAACAGCTAAGTCTCTCTCACAGTTCAAATTGTTGAGATCCACCAACAAGCAAGAGCAAGAAAGCCAGCAACAAGTTAAACTGCAACCCAGATTAATGCGGGTACTGGTCTCCCGCTTTATGTTTTTTTTTAAATCAGAGATTTGCTTCTCCTAGAAAGGTTGCCTTCACCACGACTTACGGGAGCCCTCTGCACCCCAACACACACATACGTACACACATACATGTATATATATATATATATATATATATATATATATATATATACTTCGTTTACTCACATAAATTAATATACGAAAGTGTAAATTTATGCGTTAGCTAAGTATTTACTTCAACAGCGCCCAATATGTAGGTAGAGCTAGTTAGTAAGTTATAAAATATATATGGCGATTAACCTACACAGAATATTCCGCGTTTCATCCAGGCTAGGATTCTTCAGGCTTAAGCCCGAAGAATCCTAGCGTGGATATTATATATATATATATATATATATATATATATATATATATATATATATATACATATATATATATGTATATGTATATATATGTATATATATATGTATATATATATATGTATGCTTTTTAGTTATTTTATATAATCATTCATGTGTTGCTTCAAATTCATAAGCATCTTTTGGTCAGTTATTAGAAAACACGCTATGGCGAAATAAAAAATATCTGTACGTGATGTTGCCATGCTTACCAAAATCCTCGATTCCAGTAAAGCAACTGGCCTTAACAGCATTCCTATGACAGTGCTCAAAAAGCTACAACCATAACTAGCTTCCATACTTATAAAGCTGTTTATACATATGATTTTAAGTTTTGTTTTAATACTTAAGAGGTATTTTATTTTTTAAGTCACTGAATAATAATCGTCTCCGTCCAGTTTCAAACGAGAATGGGTACCACCCCTGTAAAGCTAGTCACGCGTGTAATTCGAGGCAATGGTTGCGCAATCTCTAACAGCACCTCTATAAAATCGGTATTGCATGAGACCTGTCGCAAGGAGAATCCAGGATGACTCGAAACAATGTCGAGATAAGTGAAAAGCACATAATTCACCTAGAATGTTCACGAATTGAGACCCATTTTAATACTGACTCAACGTTGCTTATTATTTAATAATAATAAATTAAAAAGCTAGAAAGGAACAAAGTGGGAAAGAAATACGCAGGTACACAAAACTGGTCACATAACTTTATTCATACGGCGATGGAGTAAATTCTTTGTAATTTTTTTCATTTTCTAATAAAATATTCCAGCATTATTTAAAGTGTTTCCAAACAGGAAATTGCCTTAACCTCGTGACCCATACATATCACTCAAATCTGTAGATTTTATAATGTTTTCTTAACAGGCTCACTTACGTATTGATAAACGAAGAACAGAATAGATTTCTATACTTCATTATTTTGACTTTTATGGATTATTTACTTTTGTTACTCTCTGTCTAGTAATACGACGGAAACACTCTTGCCTGTATTCATTTTGTTCGTTTATTAAGAGTCAATCAGAAGAAAAAAAACTGTCGCAATCCTCTTTACAAATTCTATTAAGTTTAACACAGTAATTTTATTATAACTTTCGTTTTACTGAACGAAAATTGAAATAAATTTTTCAAAATATAGCTAAGAAGGTGACCTATGAACTGTAAAAAATTGTTTTAAATTTGGTCGCAAATCGAGTGTGCGGCGAAGCTTTAAAGCAGTTCTAAATAAGTAAAACAAACACTTTATATATATATATATATATATATATATATATATATATAAATGATGAGAAGGAGAGTATTTCTTCGAAACTCCGCGAATTAAGGACTATCCACTTATCTTGTGCTTCCTTTTTAAAATTAAATGTTTTTAACTCTTTTTCAAGATGTCTTTTAACATGTTTTATTAATCATTTGTTCATTCATATATATATATATATATATATATATATATATATATATATATATAGTAAAATTGGTAATTAGTAAAAATTTAGAGAGGTTGCTCAATACTATTACAGAGCAAATATGTGTTTTATTTTTTATTACCGTTCCATCTGTTTGATTACATATGTTTCAGATGTTGGATCATGTCTAAAATAAAAGGAGAGAATAAGAGGAGGGTTGACGGTAGGAGATAATAAGGGGGAGCGGAGACGGGTATTGACAATATTTCAGTTTTGAGGGTTAAGATACATTAGATTCTATTGTGTGTGGGGGTAGCAGATTCAGGTAGGCGTGGTGGGGGTATATGGATATAGGGAGGGGGAGGTGAAGAGAGGATGTAAAGAAAAGAAAAAAGGGTAAGAGGTAAGGAGAGGATTGGGGAGGTTCAATTTTAAATTTAAACTGTCTTTTGCTTGTTCAGTGAGGTATATAAAGTAGGTGAGAGAGAAAGAGAGCGAGATGGAAAGAGAGTGTGAGAGAGAGAGGGAAAGGGTTAGTGTAGATGTCATATCTTTGACAGGTACAGATTTCATTTAACATTTTCGTAGTTGTTAAACGTCGACTTGTCCATATCAGTTTACAATGGGTTGTTTTTTTTTATATAATACATACATTGTACGCGCAAATATGCATATATACATATGCATATATATGTACACCTCCAAAAATCCACACACAGACACATACGCACGCACACACACATATATAAAGATGTATATGCAGACATACATGGATCTATATGCAGACATACACATACATACACATAACTCTCATACACATATATACACTCACACATATATATATAGATACACACAGACCACCTATATATATAGATCTCCAGTAAGAAGTAGATGTACATATACATATATACATACACACACACACGCATCTACCCCTATACACGCATATACAATTACATAAATATGGATATTAATAAAAGTATAAACATACAGATATATATAGACATATACACACGCATATAAACATATATATACATATAAATATATATATATATAGAGAGAGAGAGAGACATATACAAAGTAAACAAGGTAAAGTTAGGATAGATAAATAATAAATAAATAAGTAAAGACATGGTTATAGTTAATAATGCGAGGTTTGATGGACGTCTTGTTAAGTTCACATATATGCGAGGTGGGCCCCTAACACGGTGCATTGGTCATATATATATATATATATATATATATATATATATATATATATATATATATATATATATATATAAAAACACATATAAATGGTTTGCAGTTAATTTGCTAAAGGTAATAAACATAGAAAATTATCATTAAAATTAAAAAAAATTTAAATAATAGAATAAGGGAAATAAGTATTTGGTGCAGAATGAAAAGGATATTGAACTTCACATCCATATTGTATGGTAAATCCTGAAGTGAGAGTTTTTGATAGCAGAGAGGTGAAACTATCCAATGCGTATTGTAATTCTTCCAAGGCACTAGGTAACACTCCAGTGTAGACATGATTCCTTGGTCTCTCCTTTGGTTGGATGATAATAATAATTAATGCCCCTGCCCACTTCCCATAGCAATAGAGCAACGATACTTGGCATAGTTATTAGTCGTTCTCTACATAGAAACCACTCAGAGTTATTCATTTCTCCCATCGTTTGATTCAGCTCTGGAGACCGTTTTTGTAGAGCACCCCAGGATGGAGCTCCAACCACGACGTGACTTCAAAAATCAAGGCTGCATCATCTGGGAAACACTTTATTTTCAAAAACAACTTCATGGCTGGGAAGAGGTGAAAGTCAGAGGGTGCATGGTAAGGAGAGTAGGGAGGATGGGGAAGGATTTCATAACCACACGCCCGTGCTTCTGATCTGGCGACATGCGAGTTATGGACCGGAGCGTTGTCATGCAGGAGGAGGGTATCTTTGCTTATCTTGCCCCACCTCTTGATTTTGATAGCTTCCCTTAAATTCATCAAACGTGAAGCATAATAGGCTCCTGTAATTGTGGTACCCTTTGCCAGGAAATCTGTCATCACTACTCCGTCCTGGTCCCAGAAGACTGTGAGTATGACCTTTCCAACGGAGGGCTGCACCCTTGCCTTCTTTGGAGGTGGTGAGTCCAAGTGCTTCCACTGCATTGACTGGGCTTTGGTCTCTGGATCACAGTGATAAACCTAGGTTTCATCCTGTGTAATCAGTCTTTTGAAAAACTTTAACTCATCCTCTTGGAACATCTCCAAATTCATCCTCGAGCACTCGACGCGTTCTCGCTTCTGGAATGGTGTGAGCAACCTGGGAATCGATCTGGCAGACACCTTATGCATATGCAAATGGTCATGAATGATAGTTTCCACAGACCCTGTACTAATCTTGACATCTTGGGCTATTTGGCGAAGAGTAATGCGCCGATCTTCCAAAATTGCAGCCTCAACTTGACGGACAGATGCCTCATCAATGGCAGAAGGGGCGCGACCAGGTCTGGGAGCTGTTTCCACAGACTTCCGGCCATGTTTGAATTCACCATGGCATCGTTTTACAAGGTCATATGATGGGGCATTATCACCATAAGTTTCTTTCATTTCATCAAAAGTCTCCCGTGGTGTGCGTCCTTTCAAATAAAAAAAAAACGGATCACTGCTGGGCATTCAACAGGCTCAATTTCACACCTGACTCAGTTCAAACACCTGTAAAACAGAAACTACAATTAGTACAGAGCTGTAATTTGCCACATAAGCCGTAGAGATATAAATCATTGCACTTGCAAAATTTCAGCTTTATCAGACAACTGCAAGTGGGTCAGGAGGATTACTTATTTCACGCCCCTCGTATCAATTCGGCGGAGATGTTTTTTTAAAATAAGCATATATTTTTCTTTATTGTTTTTTTAATATATAAGGTCCATAATATAATCCAAGTGTAACATCAATTTGTGAATAAAACCACAGTTATTCGGAGACAGACAAAACAAATAGAAAATAGAATGAAATAAAAGAATTGCTTATCAAGGCAAAGCAACATAGAAGGAATTATATATATATATATATATATATATATATATATATATATATATATATATATATATATATATATATATATATCCTAGCATTTCAGCCAAGCGTTGCCCGGGTGTTTGGAGGTGTGTGTTGAGCAAAAAAAAAAAAAAAAAGCGGTCGATTTTTTTAACTTTCACCCCTATTATGACCCCCGTAACATTTACTGCTTTGAGCTTAAATCAAGTTATTAAGCTAGATCCATGTCGAAGGAACCTATATCTAAAATTTCAGACAGGAAATTGACGGAGGAGCTTGGGAGGGTTCTAAAAGGTCAAATCGTTGATCTGTGACCCCTTAACAGCCAAATTTCTGGCCGAAAACCGATCACAAGGAGTTTCCCAAATCTCAGTACCCTGCATTTTAAATTTCGAGTCTGTAGACATGAAATTGACAGAGTTATTGTGTAGGGAAATGTACACGCACGCACACACAGACACGTTCACTTATATATATATATATATATATATATATATATATATATATATATATATATATATATATATATATAAGCAAGTTATCGGCCTGTGATTATTTGGCGTCATCCCTTCTTCCCGGTCTTTTTTTTTTTTGCAATGTGTCACGATTAACGCCAGCCGTTAGATTCGAATCCAGCGAAAGAAGTAATCTCTGGCTTTATTAGCAACGACTTAACCCATTCGGCTACCGCTAACCGCAAGAAATGCTGTTGAATTTAAATATCTATTTTTTTAAATGCTTCTTAACGCCTGGTCCGAGTTATATAATCATTATATGATGAATTGCGCATAAGAGCTAAATTGATCAACTTTAATTCAACTCAACGTGCTCAACAATTAGAAGCGAGTTTCTTAAAAGGGCTGATATAATTATTTACTATAATAAGTATATATATATATATATATATATATATATATATATATACATGCACACATATATATAGTTAAACCCCATGAAAAACTGCTAATTAGACATATACGGAAAATTTTACACAAATATCGTAAAATACTCCCCAAACTTGAGTGTATAGAGCCCCTGCCCACCCCGAGTTATTGCGACGGATAGACAAACAAAATTATATAGAAATCAGTTAGCTACAACATTTCAGAAAGTTTTATAAAAATCCAAGGCGTCAATTTTTTTTTTTTGAATAAGCATAAAAGTGTCAATTTTAGCCAGTTTAACCTGAAAGGCACCCCTACGGGGACAATGGGGGTTTCCCGGAAAATCTTTTCTGTTATATTTTTTACTCATATCATGTTTAATGTTTGTGCAAAATTTCAAAAATTCCAAGGCGTAGTTATTCAGAAAAGTGCGGAAAAACGAATGGACGAACAGACGAACGGACAAGAATGATTTTACACGCACGCCCTCCTTTTATCGGGGGACAAAAAATATATGCCAGAAAAAGAGTAAAGAAAAAATTAAGTGAATGCAAAAAGAAAAATAACTCGAAGCTTTATTTTCAGTCCAACTGAATTTATTAGAAAAGCAACCAGTGTAAGATGGCAGTAATCCAATATAAAATATATAAATATATAAATCCCGTGTAACGTAAAATATTCCCAAAAACAACTTCATACGCCGATGAACAATCCGGCCATGCCGCGAAAATAAAATCCATGTATGGTTTCTAATTTTAAAAATAGCACATAAGAGAATTTTGTATACTATTTCTATTCTATTCTCTTTGGCATATGTTTTTCAACTCCCATAATATTCCTCCCCCATTCTTCTACTTTTGATTTTTTTTTCACGCTCTTCATAAATATTTTCCGTTTTAAGCTTAAACTGTCCATGAAATGATATTAACTTTTCAACTGTATCTAAAATTATTGTCATTATTAGTAGTAATAGCAGCAGTAATCATAAATGTAGATGCAGTAGTAGTAGTAGTAGTAGTGTTGGTGGTGTTTGTTTGTGATAGTGGCATTCTCTTTGCAAGTCAGCCGACAGTTGCGCTTTTCGGTAGAGCGATTTAAAAACCCTAACCCTAACCCCAAGTGTATTCTCCCCTACTATTTCATTTGTAATCCAATATTTTTTTAAGTCAGTTCATCTTTTCACCCTTATCTTTGTATCTTCTGATGAGAAAGATGTAGCTTCGAAATGCAATCGCCTAAAACGTTTTCCCATTTCGTACCTAATGACCTGATAATATAATAATGTTCTATGTAATTTTACTCCTTACCTTTTTAATATACATACATTATATATATATATATATATATATATATATATATATATATATATATATATATATATATTTATTTAATGTATATACATTATATATAGATACTGGTAACTAGCTGACCGAAACATGCTTATAACTGTGTACCAACATATTACTACTCATGTAAAAACAAATAAAGAAAATATATATATATATATATAATGTTAAAAGCCCACGTATGCTTCTAGAATAATGATTTAAAGGTTATGAGGGGTTTTCTAAGCATGAAAACGATGTTACATTTTGCATTTTATTTTGA
>NC_136505.1:52356109-52438609 GCF_053919585.1 Euprymna scolopes
AAAGCAGGTGACTGATGTAATGTGGGAGCAAACAGAACAAATTCTGTTCCTGGTTTCATATTTCGTTGTGCTGAGCAGAAGAAACCTCCCGGTACAATGGTTGGACAAAAACAAACTGCAAACTGCAAATAAATCTATGGCAAAACATTGAACCCTTCATTCAGTAACCAAATCAGAGTGAATGGGGATCTGAATCTAAACACCTCACTCGGTAAGGATTGCCATGATAAACATGTGGCACCTGATCGTCATCAAACTACCAAACTACTTTTCCGACAACCAGCAAAGAAAAATGGCAAAGAAAACAAAATCGCGCTTTACATATCACGATAACCGTCGGCAACATTTAATATGCATATTGGTTTTAGATATACATTAAAATATATTTACCAGTATCTTCAAATGGCACTATTAAGTTATAAATAATACATGTATTTATTCCTGTTTGTACTGTTCTTCCATTATTATTGTTCTGCTTGTTAGTATCGACTATCGGTATAGCTAACAACTATAATTACTATTACTGAATGTGGTTAGAAGCTAAGGAAAAACAAAGATGGCGGCCAGCATTTTATTACGTGCGTTCTTGCATAATCTCGTGTGCGCGTGAAGCTGGAAACTACAAAATGAGCTTCATTTCTCGATGCTGAGGAATTCCAGATCGGGCAGGAGAGTACATGCTTCGGCAGTACATAGACTGAAATTATAGTCCTTTTTTTCTGTGTAAGAAGTGACCCCCCCATTTCAGAGGTACGCCTGTTCTGAGACTGCGTTATTCTTCACTGAATATGAATATTTGGGTGAAATAGTACAGTTATGTAATGTCTAATATTATTACGCAAAATTGTTTTTCTTCTTCTATAAAATAATTGCCATTGATATTTAAATATTATTTAACTAAATTAGGTGAATATCCACTTCACTTCCGAAAATGGTAAAACTTTCTCATTTATAACAATAAACAATCGTTTTCGTCTTAACATAAAAATAATTATCAGCTTAATATTTCGTTTAAAATGTTAAAAAAATAAATTTTAGTTGAACAGCAATCATTAAAGGAACACTTGAATTAGATTAAATTAATTTTATTAATTTAAATTTTTCTAAACTAAATATTCTATTTATTCTTCAATGTCGACTTAATACATGTTCAGTGATCGAGTCATCTCATGCTTTAAATACTGAGTGGCTGGTGAAAACTTACGTATGAATACTAAGCTGTCTCACTCTGTCATTACATAGACAGGAATATCATTTCTGAGAACCACATTTAGCAGTTTAATTGGTAGCGTTACAATACTTAATTATATAATGTTAAATGTTAAAATGATAGGCTATATCTATTAGGCTATTTCCCCATCAGAGACGAACTCGTAATATAGTTTTTTAAAATATACTTTAAATTAATAATAAAAAGAATTATCATCACTTATGAATACCAGAGGACCATATGGAAAATCTACAGCAGCATATTTCATATGTAATAAATAGCCGCTGGGCATTCTATGGACGGTCAGTGTGCATAGAGACTTAACGATATTATTGTAGGCCTTTTGTGAAACTGTAAAGTATTTATCTAAGTAATCTGATAATGTCAGGTCATGTCATATGCTACTGGTACCATGTAAACCAGTACTACCTGCCGCATGGTCGGGTCACCGGCGACTAAACTGGTTCCTCCACCAGACTTGTTTGGTGAGGAGGGTGGCTAGTCTCCCTGAAGGATTAAAACAAAACCTTCCAAAGGGCGAATGAAGCCTTTTTTGGGGTCAACGGTCAACTAGCACCGTGTGTGTTTGTGTGTATGTATGTGTGTTTTGGGGTGGAGAGGGCTCCCATAAACCGTGGTGAAGGTGACCCTTCTAGGAGCAGCAACTCTCTGATTTAAAAAACCATAAAGCGGGAGACCAGTACCCGCATTAAGCTCACTTCTAGTCAGAAGACCAAGAAGGTATGTTTTATTTTTACGTACGACTCAGGAGCGACATAATTTTCTTACATTGCGTCTTCGATGATCGAGGGATCCTATTTATTAAAAAAGAAGAATAGAAGATATTAACATACTACAAGCATAAAATTAACGTATCTATATACTAATGATTTAATCTTTGTGGTATGTTATCACGTCATATCCATTTATTTTTAATAAATAGGATAACCCGATCGAATAATTTACAATCTGGAAACGTGGCACACGTACGCACGTTAAAGGTACTACGGTATTAATACATATAAATGTAGTTTAGATTATTCAGTTACTGAAACTGGTGTGGTCACCTTTTTTCGAAATATTTAGCGGCGTATGTCACAGCTACCTTCTTCAGGTTTATTATTTGAGACGTAGAAACTTACGTTGTGTTCAGCTTAAGTCGCAAAGGAGACCAAGACAAATCACAGGAAATATCTCCAACTCGCGTGCTCTTTGCAGCAACAACATTTATTTGCTCATTCTCTTTACCACTGAAACACGCTTCACATGATTGTCTTCTCGAAAATCTTTCACGCCCTGCACGTGATCGCGAACGTTATCCACGTCTCTCACAAGATCTTGAATGTCATTTTGCCTCTCCTGTGTATAGATTTTTTCCCAATCGGTGACACCACTTCGCATGCATTTGCATACGTGCATACGCGCTTTGTAACATTACTATTGCGGATCATTATACCGAAATTGCTCAAATGAACGGCATTTCCAAGTGAACACTTTATTTTATCAATTCCTATTATTTCAAGGCGTTTTTCCATATTGCCATTGTTCCTATTCACAATGCCTCCCCACAGGACAGAGTTAGATACCAGGGTCGTTTTTTTTTAATTTGGAAAAAAGGAACAAAAATAAAAATTGTCCCAGTCGTGAAGGATTTCTCCTCCACTGACAAAGATCAAGAAATCGAAGTGCAGTATTTGAAGAACAGATACTAGACTTTGATCTTGTCCCGAAGGCGAAGTTGACCGGATAAATTTGTTTATTATCATTTCATACTTAGCATTTTCACATTATTTTATTTATGTAGATTAATATCTTTATAGATAGAGATTTTTATAAAGTTTCAGCCGGTGTAATCGCCGACCTTATTTATGTGTCTTTTGTTGAACTCGAGAATCATTCTTTCAAATACGAGAATCCATAAGAAATTGCGAATCAAGACCTTTATTTAACAACGTGAATAGCATGTGGCCGTGTCGTCACGCATGATTAAGTAACCCAAAATTGTATTCATAGTTTCGCCCGCAATGATAAGTGAATCTTCAATCTCCACAAAAGAATTTACAACTGAATTTACTTCGAACTTTATTCGGGTTTTGCGGAAAATATTAATATGAAGTTATTTCCCATGTACTAATAATCGACATTTTTAAAGAACTGTCACTTAGGGTTACATGTTCACCGATGCATAAATATTTTGGACATATATCCATAAAGTGTCTTGGTTTTAAAGGAGGCACTAAACGAAGGTGGAAATATGCGGCGTTTCAAACGGTGTTAATATGATAACTAGGATGTGACAACAGCATATTCTTTCCATTCTTCTCAATCTCGAGTATATATTCGACACAGTTAGGCACAGTTAATCAACTGAGAACCACATCAAGCTATATAAAAACATAAGAAATCAACGGATATATATTCAAGTGTCAAAACAATGAAAAGAATATTCTGTTGTTAAAACCCTAATGATAATTAATATGAGAATGGTTGTCCGGATAATCACATAATGCAGCTTATCTGTTCTGATTTCATTCTGATGCTATTTTTTTTATACGGGTATGTGTTTCTTTTATATTTCTTTTTACTTTTCTCCACTTTTTAAGGCAATTACGAAAGTTTTTTTCACCACTGCATTTAAACTTTGCGGCAGTATTGAATTATGACCGTACATCTGTCAAGGGAGATAATTCAGCATGGCAGTGTTATTTTGGATTGTCGTCTGCCTCTTTCATTTTGTGTTTACGTTTTCAGTTTTGTTTGGAATTACGTTCTGTACGCTCGAGAATAAAGTCTCTTCGTCTCTTCAAACGGTTTCGTGTGGTATACTTTTATTTACTGGCGTGGTGGCAGCGGCTTATTTACTCTCAATCGCTATTCTGAAGGAGTAAAAAAAGCAAAAGAAAGGGATTTTTTTTCTTTGAATTAGGAGTATATTACCCACCACACCAGTAAATAAAGATATATCACACGGAACCGTTTGAAGGGACGAAGAGACGTTATTGTCGAACGTGCAGAACGTAACTCAAAGCAAAACTGAAAACGTAAACACAAAATGGAAGAGGCAGACGACAACCCAAAATAACACTGTCATGCTGAGTTATCTCCCTTGACCGATATGCGATCATAATTCAATATTGGCTTTGTGTGTTTATTTTCTTAGCATATTTTCTGAGCATGTTTGTACTTCTTTATATAACTAAGCACACCACGTCACGTTCTATGATTTACATATTTTTACATTAATTTCGATAGAAAATGTCGAAATTGCATTTGTATTACTAAATTTTCCATTTCAATATCACAATTCTCTCCATTTCTAATAATTCCCATTTCAATATTGTCATTTAATTTTATTTCAAGCGCAACACATATAGACTATTTCAGATGGTTTTGTGTACATATTGTTCAGCTGTTTGCAGGCGTAGTTGTGTTTGTTGCCGACATCTGCCACAAGATTTGAGAAAAGATAATCGAATTGCATGATACGTGATGAACTTTATTGAAGAACTAGAAAAAAGCAGGAGGTAATATAAATGTTAATGAGGGCGCTCCCAGCTATCTGCGATTTCTGAGATACAAAGGAATATGATGAATATGATGCGAAGTTATTTATGATTATTTCCAAATTTTGAACCTTATATTAATTCCAAGAAATGGAGCCTATATGTTACGTAATACTCATGAATTCAGATTAAAAGCATCGGAATTAAAGCATGTATAGTCCTAAGGTATGTATATAGTCTCCAACGAAGTAATACGTACTAGAATGTTCTAAGATATCTATTTAAAAAAGCATGCCCTGTTTAGAATTTAGGAAACGTTTAAACATATCCCTATAAACACACTATTCGTCTGTGCATGGATTATTGTTGCACATGAGGGCTGCTGCACTAACGACTGGTTTCTTCTTTTCTTACCATGTTAAAAAAGAGTTTATTCCTTTTGTTTCATTTTCTTTCTTTGAGTATGAGACAGCCAAACCAGCTGTCAACACAGCCCTGCTTTTTATTGATACCAACCAAGATCTCTTTTTAGTAACCTCGCTGTTCTCTTTAGTGCAATTGTCTGGATCTCTTTTGCACTTGGTTCACCAGTAATATTAGTTAGTTAAGACTTCAGGTTCTTCTTCATAAGCCCTGTGGCATCTTTAATAACTGGTATGATTGATATCTCCCTAAGATTCAAGGTTCTTTTCATATGAAACATGAGACCTTGATATTTGGTCTGTTTTTCGCTTTCAGCTTTGTTCAGACCTCCATCATTAGGTATACTCACTTCAACGAAGATTGCCACTCTCTCTGACTTATTCCATATAACTATGTCAGGTTTGACAGCAACATTTTCAAGGTAGGTAGTTGTAGGGATTATGTGGTCGTAATTCATGGTATATAAGTCATTTCCAACTGTTCATTCAGGTTGATGTTCCCAGGACTATCTGGTGAACTGGATGTTTAATTTTTTACAGATGGTCCAGTGGAGGTACATACATACTCCATCATGTCTCGTTGTGTAATAGCCGCCCCCCAAAAGAACATTGCAACTTGATAGCAGTTGACTCACACTTTCCAATTCCGTGTGGCAGAACCTGCATTTGTTGTCACCGAAACCTGGCATCACTTTGAATGCATTGGCCACCAATCCCTGATCTTGAGCATCCATTATAACCCTTCCCTGGTCGTGGTGGAGAGCTCTCCTCTTGAACCAGTTTAGGGAACCTTCTTTGTCTATGTAATACTGGGAGATTTCTCCCAGAAACTATTTTGCACGCTGATGTTGATCCCACTCTTCACGGTTCATCCTTTGGAAAGTCTCGGTATATTTCTGCCGGCTCTTGCTCTTTCTGTGGAAGGATCGTTTAGTGTTTTATCCTCATTTGTGAGATATTCCTGACCAAAATGCTGACTGATCTTGTTGTGCTGGATCTTGTCTCTTTATGTTCGTATACTATTGAGATGGTGTAATTCTGAGAGAGCTTCGCAGATACTGCGATATGCTCACTATAATTGCCCTTAGTTGGTGGTTGATCTCTGAGAGCCTGAGTCCCCCCCCTGGGCACTGATTTCTATATATTATTTTATGAAGCATTAGTAGCTACCGTGTCTTTACATCTAGCCGGTGATGTATTTTTGTAGTCAGTGAATGATAGCAAAACTATATGTTTTTACTTGCATAGAAAGTTAGTTGATGGCAGTTATTTTGTTTTTATCCGTAAGCTGTGTTTTGCAGATCTTCCTCACATGGCGTACATACTCTTTGCCAATCTTCTGCCCCATCTTGGCATGTTGTATTTTGTCATTTTCTTCAATGCCAAGGTACTCATAAGGCTCGTGCTCTTCTAGATTCCTGATATCGATGCCTTCATTTAGCTGCATATTTTCTATGTGGGTCTTTTTCCCAGCTCTGAGTGTACACTTGACATATTTATCCAGGCCAAACTCCAATCCGATGAGATTGAAGACAGTGTGTACTACCTGGAGAAGTTGGTGCAGATCGGTGTCAGAGCTGGCATACAGCTTAAGCTCATTAACGAAGAGCAGATGGTTTACTCTCTTGCTTGGATCTCGTTGACGTCCCTGACTCACATTATAGGCACTCGGATACGTATTCAGGAGTTACCTGAGTTGGTCTATTGCCATACAGAAGAGTAAGGGAGATAAGCTGCCACCTTGGAATATTCTCCTCTTGATCTTTACTTCAGGGATGATGGTCTTTCCTCCATTGTGACTTAATGATATCGTGGTTTTCCACATTTGAAGGTGAGGCGCCAGTGTTTGTTTGATTACCAGGTGGATCTTGTATAACTCAATGAACCGAACTAACCATAACTGTGGCATGCTGTCAAATGCCTTCTGGTAATCGAACCATGCCATGCTCAAGTTTCTTTGCCTCTTCCTACAATCTTCTAAGATGGTTTTGTTGATCAATAGCTGGTCTTTGGTACCGATGCATTTTCCCCTGCACCCTGTCTGCTCCTTTTCAAAGTAGGTCCCAGAAGATAGGTGATTATATATATCGTCAGCGACCAGACCAGGGAAAAGCTTGTAGGTGCTTGTTAGACAACGTATTAGTCTGTATATATTTGGGTGGTGTGCTTCCTTGGTCTTAGGTATGAGGCCGGTGTCCTCCTCTGTCAGCCATGGTCATGTTGCTTCTTGACCTCTCAGCATCCTGCTGAAGCAATCACTGTAGTGCCGATGGAGTGTAGTCAATTGTTTCAGCCAGCAGTTTTTGACATTGTCGATGCCAGGTGTTTGGTGGTCGGAGAATTGTGCCAGTTTTCTTGTTAATGTACCACGAGTTATAACTGGTTCTGGTACTTAAGGTTTGGTGTTGTTGAGTCTAATAATGTCTTCAGTCCACTGGACCTCCTGATTGTATTTACCTTCTGTTTCAAACAGAAGCCTCCAGTAGTTTTCCAGATCTTCCTCTGAAGGTTGACTATCTACAGTAATGGTGTCCCTTATAAGCTGCCTGAAAAAAGTCCTTTCGTTGGTTTTAAACTGCCTGTTTTGAATCTGGAAGATGATCTTTTCTTTCTGATTTTTAATTCTCTAGACAAATGCTTGTATTTTATCCTCAAACCCTCCAGTTGTATTATGCAAATTCTCAATATTTTGATGGTGGTATTTGGTACAAAGTTTTCTAATGGTAGTCTTAATTCGACCCTGTACTGAGGGATCTGCAAGGGACTGTTTTATTTGGCTTAGTTCCTTCCTTAGTTCAGTTGTTTTTGTAACTTGGTCTTCTAGTGATGGTTGTCTTGAGACTCTGAGCACTAATCGATGATTGCGGTTAAACGTTCTAGGGTTAATATTTCTATTGATGTAAAGTCACACTGCATATGTGACCTGGTTGAGTACTGTGAGCGTTACTGTTGTCGGTATTAACCTCTTGAGAGCGATGTTAACTTTGGCTATAACAGTCTTAGCCCTTCCAGCAGGATCTTGAAAAAACGTGATCTGTCTTTAATTCTCATACCCCTCATCCTCTCAATTGTGTTGGTGAGCTCCTCCTTCAAGGCTAACTGTTCATCTGGGAGTACAACTGATGGTGGTAGTGGTCCAGGCGATTGTGTTAATGCTTCAGGTGATTGTGACCTGTTAAGTGATGTAGATTCCTGGGTATGTGGTTGTGGGGTTCCAGGCGGAGAGTTTGTGAAGACAGGTGTTATCTCAGCTGGAAACTCCAGAGGCACAGGAGTTCCAGAAGAGCTGGGCATGTGTTGGAACAGCTGGATGGGTTCTGATGGCTAAGTTGGTGGTTGTTGTTGTAGGTCTATTGTGTAAATTTTTATTTGGTTTTCCAGGGGACATCTGTTGCTCACCAACAGAGCTGTTATTTTTGAAGACATGTAGTCTAGTTCTCGTGTGGTGAACAATTTTAGGCTGTTATAACGCTGCGTTGTTATCCTACCTCGAGGGATGTTGACCTTTTTAGGATAAAAATGAAAAAAAAAGACTCCCCCTGCAGGTTGCTGTTCTATCCTTTTATCTTTGATGTTTTAGGGTTGCATATGCTGTTCCCCACAGTGTCCACCTCTTTCCCTTTCCCAAATCACCTACTTTCTTCGTCTTGTGTCCTTATCCTTTTCCTTATAGTGGTGTTCTTCTGTGGTCCTCAGAGCCTCACGTCTGATGAAATCCATTTCCTCTTGCGGGATGTATCTTGCCATCTGTGAGATGCGGAATCGCAGGTTGGGTAAAAATGCCTTCTTTTTCTGGAGGCATTTAATCTTTAGGTAAGTATCTCTCATGCACTGTGCCCTCATTTCTCAAAACTTGAGTAGTGGTAGCAGTGCAGGAGGACTTTCTTCAGACCATGACTGGGTTTTAATCCCCTTTCTGTCTCTTTTGGGGTCTGTCAAGCGAAATGGAGGAAAGACGCTTGGACCATCTTGGTCATGGACTGGTGGCTGTCTTTGCACGACCTCTGAGGTGACTGTGGTACCACTTTCCGAGGCAAGAAGATTCGCACCATTGATTTCCTCTTCTTGTCTGGTACGTAAACAGGTTGCGAGGCACTTTTTATCTTAGGCGAGGGTCATCCAGTTTGAATCTGTTTTTAGGCATTTTCCATGTCTGTTCCTCATTGTCCATGGCTTCTTATTGTTTATTCGAAGCTTCACTCTACCTACCTTACATAAGTAGAGGGGGTGCCCCCCATCCGCAAGCCGCAGAATGCACTGGATGGCCAGAGGAAGACGGCACCTCATGATGTCTTCAAATATGAAATCCCTGTCGTATCGTTGGAGTTTGTCATCTGTTTTTGCATGTATGTATACGTGATGTTCTTCGATGAAAATACTGTACCCTTCAACGTAAATACTCTTAAATATTTCAACTAGCAGAGAAATTGTACACTTCTATCCGCAGAAACTTATAGGATTCTCTACTTAAATAGCTTATATGCTTTGGAATTTAATCTATGCTCCCTGTTTTCTCAAGCGTCTCAATATTCAGCAATGTAACTTTAATGTGAGAAGTATTCTGCTGCCTTACATCCCATACGTTTGCTTTTTATATATTTAACCCATACCACAGTAATACTTATTGCTTCAGAAGCAATATGTTTTATTTGAGAGAACCAAAGTTTTTAAAATGTCACAGATATTAAGCAATGATATATCTCACATATTTTTTTTGTTTTTTTAACAGTTGGATACACAGGGTGGAAGGATAAAATTGTATCCCTATAAAAAAGTCATAAGTCCATTTCCGTTTGATTAAAACGGTATGTTGATTTTCTGTTGTAAACCATCTATTTATTGACCAGCTGTGTACAAATCTCAATGAGCGATAGGAGCCTTCTATCATGTCTAAAAAGTTAAACGAGCGAGATTGGAGATGCACTGCTGTACAACTCATGCTCTCTACCGATCCCAGTTATCACGACAGGACCATTGCCAGCACAATTAAAATACATCGCTTAATTGCTACGAATAGCATGGATATGTTCATAGTGATTAAAACAAAGTTCCCGGTCACGGTTATGATCTTTAGTGTGGTTCCAAGTGAGGGCAACATCATGCCACCTCACATCTTCGAAGTCAGCTTGAAAGTCAAATAAAAGTGTACCTGGATGTGCTGAAGAGTGTGGTGATCCTCTGATGTAATCAGGTGGCTGCTGTTAAACACTTGGTGTGGCAGCAGGACTCGGCACCGGCCCACAAGTCCAAATAGTCCCAGGCTTGGCTTCGGAAGGAGTGCTACGACTTTGTACCTTCTCTCACTGGCCTCCCTCCTACCTGGACCTAAATCCGCTGGACTACTTCATTTGGTCATACGTTGAGAACATTACCAACATGACCTCTCACAACACTAAAGCTAGCCTGATCGAAGCCATTCGTCGTGTATTCACGGAGCTCCCGTCGGCGCTTATGGAAAATGCCTGCTCTCAGTTCCGGGCCCGTAGTGAGGCGGTGATTGAGACTGAAGTATTGCATAAGTATCAGATCTACTACATAATCATATTACCTTAATTAATTTTTTTCAATAAAAGTTTTAAAATAAATTTTCTTTAAGGCGACAACTTTATCGTTCCACCCTGTATAGATATTGAATATTTGTATAAATCGTTGTTAAAGATTTTAGATGAAGAACAATATTGGAAAAAAAAAAAACTTGGAAAAAATTCTCAGTAAAAATAGGACTGATAGAATATGCAGGTCCGTGAGGCCTAACATATAATTCGAGATTAAAAAAATAAAGTGTTTATAAAACAAATAGAATAAAACAATTAAGTACACCGACGTGTTAAAGAGTCTATAATAAAATGCAGAAGCAGTTTCAGAAAAATATAAGGAGATCCTTATATGAGTTCTTCCTCATTTCTTATAAGATGGTGAACTTCTGCTATGATTTGTGTGATATTACAATAAACCTTAATAAAAGATTAAATTAGACGTGAAAAGATTTAAAATAGACATAAATAAGTGCCACATACGTTTACAAGAGGAAAGTAATGCAACAACTTTTTTTAATCAGAAAATATACAAAATCCGTTAAAATACATGAGTTCGAATTAACAGGATTTAGAACATTTTTTAGCAGTTTTATTATTTTTGGATACCCCTAACATAAAATTGCAAATAAAATGTCCAAAACTCGTAATTTTCCCTTTTTAAGTGTTTTTTTTTATTTTCTGTATTGGACATACTTCTAAAATAAACTATTAAATATTTTTAAAAAAATATATGATTTTGTTTTTAAACAATATGTTTACAACTTGCGCGTGTGGGCTCATACTTTCACTTTTTCTACGTAATGAAATACATTAAATTTAAAGACTTTAAAAGTTTTCAATTTTTTTTTCCATTTAGAATTTATCAAACTTTCTCTATTGATTCACTTTTTACGATACTTTCAGATATAATGTAAAATTTATGCTCTTTTCCGATAAACATAATTATATTCTCTCTCTCTCTCTCTCTCTATATATATATATATATATATATATATATATATATATGTATATATATATATTAACATATATATACTATATACATATATATATATATACACATATATATATACACATATTATATATATATATATATACATATATATAAATATATATAAATATATAATATTATATAATATATACTATATATATATATATATATACACATATATATATAATATACATATATATATACACATATATACACATATATGCATATATACATATATATACATATATATACATATATATACATATACATATATATATACATATACATATATATACATATATATATGCAAATATACATATATATATATGCAAATATACATATATATATATATACATATATATAACATATATATACATATACATATATATACATATACATATATACATATATACATATATATACATACATACATACATATATATACATATATATATATGCAATATATACATATATATGCATACATATATATATACATATATATCATATATATACATATACACATATATATATACATATATACATATATATAGATATATATAAACATATATATATATATTGATATGTAGTTTGCTTGAAGCATTGTGTGGGATAGGTATGTGAAAGAGATTTAGAAGGCTGTCACAATCAATAAGTACATTATATATATATATTTTATTATTATTTTTTTTACATATATACTTATTCAGCTGTATGGTAAAATGTCTTACTTGTACTCATGCGACGTATTCCATTATGAATTTCGGAAAAATGTTTTGGAAAAATTTTCCCTTTTCAAATGGTTTGCGTAACATGCTTTGAAATCGACCTGTTACCCACACCATTTGAAAAGGGATTTTTTTCCGAAATTAATTATGGAATACGTCGCATGAATACAAGTAAGACATTTTACCATACAACTAAATAAGTATATATATAAAAAAAATAAATAATAATAAAAAATATATATATATATGTACTTATTGATTTGTAAATCACCACTTGTTCTCGTCTCCTCTTACCAACAGCGACTATAATTCATTCCTCGCATTGTGACAGCCTTCTAAATCTCTTTCACACATATATATATATACACATATATATAAACATATATATATATACACATATAATATACATATATATATATACGTTTTATATATATATATATATATTATATATATATATATATATATTAAAATGTAGCCCCCATTTTGAAATGTCTACTAAAATTAAAATAATTAATTTAAGTAAATACTTTTTATATATCACAAATTACAGATAAAAGGAAAATAAACTAAACAATGTAATTTTTATTTTAAAAGTTATAAAAGTTTATTTTTTGCAAATTACCTGTAATGTAAAACCTTTCTCTTACATAAACTACCCGGATTTTTTTTTCTAAATGCGAAGGTTATATTTGGAAAATATGGTCACGTAAAAATGGGGCATCTACATAAAAATGTTCTATTTGTTATAATGTTGTTTTTCAAAAAAAAATCCATTCTGGGTAAAAATAGATATGTTTTAATATAAAAATTTTTGTAATTGCTTTAAAGAAAAAAAAACAAATTTGAACAATTTATATTGATTTCTTAGTGTCATAAACACAGATAAAAATTCAATTGGGAAGTGAAATGTTACCCTTTTCAGGATACAGTGATCCATACGTGCCAGAAAGAAAGATTATAATAATGCAAAAAATAGGAAGTCATTTTTTAGTGGATTTCACTATTTCACTGAGTTATTTCCGGTCACTCCCTATTTAAGGTAGTTATTTCGTCTCACTACATTATATAAGAAGTTTATTCACATGATTTATTTCATTTGACCCCTGATCACGATCGAGCACATAAACACAGCACACACAAGCTTTTGTATTTCATCCTTATTCCTTCGCCTTTGAAGAAAACATCTGTCGTCCAAAAATAGTAAGTTCAATTTTTTTAAAATTATTTTCTTAACTAAAATTGATGTTCAACACGAGCTTTTCCTTTTTGAGATTCTTGAATCTTTTTGATAAATTTTATCTAAGGAATTGATTGAAGGTTAGAATATTAAAAAAATACTTATCTACTTTTTATTGCTGAATTGTTTTATGCCAAATTTTTAAATAAACAATATTTTATAGAATTAAATAGAAATTAATAATTTTCTTAACTAAAAATGATGTTAAACACGTGCTTTTTGGGAATCTTGAAAATCTTTCGATTTTGATAAATTGTATCTAATCACAATATTAAAGTTTCAAATTTTAAAATAATTATTTCTATATTATTTTCAGGTTCTACAACAACTCTGACTTCCATTTTGGAATTTTGTTTTAAAGTTGAAGATGATAGACTAATCTTCATTAGCCAATTATTTTTTAATTGCACCCACACAATGCAATTAGGAAAATTGCAGGGTGGGCCACCGAAAAAAAATTAGCAAATGGTTTTCCTTTAGTTCCATTTATTACTGCTACAAATGCATCGATATAATAAAAAAAAACTGCAAGAAATATTTTTTAAAAGAAAGAACTGTAGAGTTGGAAAACTTTGTGTTCTAAACCTGTACATAAATTGTTTAAAACCTCAGCAGCTCCCACCAGCAGCACCACCACCAATACCACGGGCACAACAACCTGTCCTCAAATATATAATGCTTTAACAAATATCATCATCATCACCACTGCCGATGCATCAACCCAAATAGATCCGATGACATCTGCTGAAAGAAAGGGTGGGGTGGGGGAATCAAAAAGAATGCAGTTTCGGACCTTTATCCCAAGGATGTGCCGTTTGCACAACGCTGCAAACAAGAAGATTCCATTTAAGTAGAATCAATTCATAATTTTTTTAATATTGAAGGCAAAATTTATTGCACCTCCACTGCTTTTTAGATGCCAGCAAAATTAGGATTTATTGCAGACGTTATGACATTGGATAAAATCCTTAACTCTGTTGATGTCTCTTTAACTTTTGACGCCACCACAAAGGATGGCGAACACATTAACAATGTGTAATTGCTACACCTGAGTCAACATGTGTCATATCCATCCAGCATATACCTGGTGGTACTGCAAAAGACTATGCCCATCACATGACTGGCTATATTAGTTTTGCTTATATTGGCTCAGGTTCATCTTATTGTTTCTTGAGAACCAGTTGTAAATATAAATATATATATATATATAATTTCTAAAATTGCTTCCTGTTTAACAGACAGAACTGTTGTTAATCACCGCACGTTATATATGTAAGAATTGCAACGGAATAAGCAATTAATAGAGCTCGATTGCAACATACATCCTTTGGAAGCAATTTAAAACGATTTATTAAGAAATTGAAGTAATTTGAGGATATTAGTGTTAGGGAATTAGTACTTAGTGGAAAGGAATGTATAGGGCATCAAATAACAATGAAAATGTGTTCTCTTAGATATAATAATACTATAGGTTTAATAAAAGAATTTAAACAGTTCTTAGGAAGTAAATATTCAACTAAAGTAGTCCCTAGATATAAATGTAATAGAATACACATTATTTTTCAAATAGCTTTCGTTTATTTTTTTAAATAGAAGGGATTTTTTATCATTTTGAAAGACTTATAAGAATACTAAGCTTTTGTGCAAGGATTTAGATCCTGCCTTTGGAAATAAAATAGCATATTTACAGTTACAGGTTTTAGGTATTATAGGTAAGCTTCTTTAAGGGCCTTGGATGAACACTTTTTATACATCCCCGAAAAAGCATTGTGCAGTAAGAGATTGGATCATGATAGTTAAAGGATTATTAGATAAGTTACATATTGTAGTAGAAGATCCCATAAAAGTGTTGGATAGCATTTTTAGTATTTTTGAATCCATTTAACTTGGATGGTAACTAAGTTAAATGGATGAGGTGTCCTTCCCCAAACTATGACTTATTCACATCGATGATGAAAGCGGGCTTACAAGCAATCATTTGTGTGCTCCAAAGGCAGCATTCATCTTGCTTTGCTAAGATAGATAGTTTAAGTGAGGAAGCTTTGACCTATGCTAGGATACACACTATGGAGGCAGAAAGTTTCTTTGTAGAGTATAGTGGTAGGAAAGAGTCCTCATCTAATTTAGATAATTTTACGGTGAGCAATCTCATCAAAGCGAATAGAAATAAGGCTTTAGATGTCTTCCATGCTACTGAAAAATCTTTGGATAAAGTTAATAAAGTTAGCAATTAATAAGAGCAATTAAGATCATAGCTAAAATATATAATATACACAATCAGTCACAAAAACGGTTCAGGAAAGAATTGATGATGAAAATAGAAAAAAAATAGAAAACAATGAGAAGCAGATTTTAGAAATTTAGAACAAAATAATCCATCTCTTATAAATAACCTATTAATAGAGAAGTTCCCAGACCATGGACTAATAAGAGATGTCTTTTAGGCTGCATCATGGGTAGAAATTCTGTACATATCTGGGAAGTAGATAATGTAAATACAGAATCTAATTACCTAGTAATTAGTTAAAAAACTAGTTAGTATTCTGTAGAATATGATAAAGAAGATGAAGTAATTGAAGAGGTGACATTAACTACATATGAATTCCCAGCAGACTATATAAATAACGAACTTATTCTTTTAGAATTTTCACTTACTTGCCAGTTTTTTTTTTCATTATTAAAAATAATGATTTATTAATAGTAATTTTTTATTACACGTCTTAGTTTTAGGTTTAGTAAAAATCTTAGTTTAGTAAAATTAAGTTTAATTGCTTATTTCCATTATTAAATCACATATATAATTGTTATTTGCCCGTAAATAATTTTACTGATTTCAAAATTATAAATGAAAAACCTTGTTTTTTCCTAAACCTAAATTTTGTACAAGTAAATTGAATATATTTTCTTGTTTAAAAAATTGTATTAAACCTATTTTTTCCTGAACTTACACTTTATACAAGAGAATTGAAATTTTCTTGTTTTAAAAAAAATCTATAAAACTTTTTCTTAAATATGAAACTTTAATTGGCTGTCAAAAATCTACTTTTTCTGAATATGAAATAAAATCAATTGCTATTGTATTTTATTATTTTTCAATACATTTAAATTAAATATTTTATTTTTCTGTTTTTGCTATGTTCTTAATATCTTGTAAAATATCTCAGAAGAATCTTATTTACATTTAAAATTTAAAAAGTTTTATTTTAATTTTTTGCACCCATATAAACATTCATTTGTTTTATAAAAATTGAATAAAATGTAGTTATACTAAAAACAAAATACGTATTATGGATTAAATGGTATTTTTCTCTATATAACTACTGCTTGAGTTATATTTGAAATAAACTTGGTCTGATGTGTAGCTTTGAATTTTTTAAATAAATATTTTTTTTTTACTATTCTATAAAATGAAACAAAGTTAGACGACTCTGTTTTATTTTTCATTTAACACAGATTTTCATATGGCGGTATATTTGACGTATCTCCTGAAAAAAATGATTTATTTGGGCATACATTGATTACTAAATATATTTACTGATAACTCCTTGAAAACGAACTAAACGAACTACTATAATTTTTTGATAGGTTACTAATTTTTTCAGATTTATATATTTTTTAAATTCGGACTAAGTTAAAATTCGTTTAATTTATTGCAATATTTTTTTTATATAGAACCTATTTAAAATAATAATTAGTGCGGTTTTTTTCTATTAAACCCTTTATTTAGAAAATTTGGTCTTAGTTCGTTTTTTTTTTTTTTTTAATGAGGGCTTAAAATACATTTGATGGTGGGTCTAATTGTAAAAATTTAATATTTATTTTTAATGGCGGAATAATGAAACTGCTAGAACTTCATATTGCTAAACACGATTATATACGCTGCAAGAACTTGAGAGAAATGGCTTACTCAGCACAGAAGAAATACGTTGATGTAGTGAACTATGTATGTATGTATATATATATGTATGTCTATATATATATAAATGTATATATATATATATAAATGTATGTATGTATATATATATATGTCTATATATATATATAAAGTGAACGTGTCTGTGTGAGTGTCTGTGTGTCTCTGTGTGTGTCTGTGTACATTTCCTACGCAATAACTATGTCAATTTTCAGTCTACAGACTCGAAATTTGATATACAGGTTACTGAGATTTCGGAAAACCTTTGTAATCCGTTTTCGGTCAGAAATGTTGTTATTACGGGGTCAAATTTCAACGATTTGACCCTTCAGAACTCTACCAAACTCCTCCGACAATTTTAGGTCTAAGCACTTGAAATTTTAGATATAGGTTTCTTGGACATGGATCTAACTTAATAACTTGAGTTGAGCTAAAAACTATAAATTTAAAGGTGTCATAATAGGGGTCAAAGTTTTAAAAAATTGACCGCTTTTTTGTTTTTGCTCAGCATACACCTCCAAATACCCGGGCAACGCCGGGCTGAAATGCTAGTCTATATATCTATAAAAGTGAACGTGTCTGTGTGTGTGTCTGTGTGTTTCTGTGTGTGTTGCTGTGTACATTTCCCTACGCAATTACTCTGCCAATTTTTAGTCTACAGATTCGAAATTTGATATATATAGGGTAATGAGATTTGGGAAAATCGATGTGATCGGTTTTTGGCCAGAAATTTGGCGATTAAAGGGTCAAAGTTAATTTAACTTAATAACTTGATTTGAGCCCAAAACAATAAATTTTAAGGTGTCATAATAGGGGTAAAATTTAAAATAAATTGATCTCTGCTGTCTCTTCCAAATTGCTTTGACAATTTCTGGTCTAAATATTTGAAATTTTACATAAAGGGTATTCAGAGATAGGGCAAGCTTTTCCATCAGTTTGAGTCGAAAATATTTAGTTACCAATATATAAATGCATGTATGTATGTATGTCTGTTTGTATGTCTGCCTTAAACTTTCAATAGAGGCGACGGATTTTATCAAGATCAGTGTCGTTTTAAAGTTCGACCTTTCATACGACAAATATCGAAACTTTGGCTAAAAACATTAATATCTTCCCCTTCAACTAGGCACTTTTCTACAGGGGCGGGGCCACTTTTTTCGCCGATATTTTTAAAAATTATCCTCTCCTTTAGATTGTCTAGCCGTAATTTAAAAAAAATGTCACCTCCTGTTTGGCGGTGATCGTAACAGCATAGACGTTAGATTTTTACCCCGTTCTTTTCCTCCTTTGCAGAACGGGTTCGAGCCTACATTCCTATTACTACATTCTTTTTTGTTTTGCTTTTTTTTTGTTCAACAGACACATCCAAACATCCGGGCAACGCCGGGCTGAAATGCTAGTATATATATAAGCACAAGTAGTTAATAAAACATGTTAAAAACACTTTGGAAAAGAGTTAAAAACATATTTAATTTTAAAAAGGAAACACTAAATAAATGGATAGTCCTTAATTCGCGGAGTTTCGAAGAAATACTTTCCTTCTCACCAGAGGGTAGGATTTCGAATCTTGTTGAGATTACTTTAAAATATTAATTCTTTAATATTTATAATTTACTTTAGTTTTGCCATCTTGGATCATTTTGTTAAACTTAACTTTAATTCTTATATATATATATATATATATATATATATATATATATATATATATATATATATATATATATATATATATAAACAGGCGGCAAAAAGAAAGTATGCACTTGTAATTTTTTCAAAAACTGCAAATTTAAGCTAAATTAAATGTAACTGTTTAAAAACACTATAGCTAATTTGATTGGCTTTTATTCTTCTATAATTTTACCTGTTCATATTTTACTTTTAATTGAAATATTTTAGTGTCCACGTCAATTTAAAAATATAACTTCAAATTGAAGAGGCAAAAAGAAAGTCCGTATAATGGAAAAGTGTTATTTAAATTTAACTTTCGGACATTAATGCAACACAAATACAACAGGAACACAGTGAAGCTAGTAAATATTTAATAGCACAGCCTTTCTGCAATTTGACAGCCTACAATCTTTTGGGGATTCCTTGAATTAGATTGCAGCAATACTCCGGGAAAAGGGCATCCCACTTTTCTTTAATTTTTGTCCAAAGTTCTTCCAAATTTGAAAATTTATTATTGCGTAGCTGTTGCTTGATGTAATGTCATAGGTTTTCGATAAGATTGAGATCTGGAGATTGTGCAGGCCAATCCAAACACGGAATATCATGCTTTTCCAGGAACTTCTTGACATTGCCAGCTGTGTGAATGGGAGCTTTATCCTGCATGAAGATGGGATTATTATACAAATTCAGACCAAATTAGGGTAGAAAATGTTCAGTCAACATATTAATGTACTTGGTTGAATTAATTTCACCTTGCAAGCGAACTACAGACCTTGGACCATTGGTACTAATAATGTCCCACACCAAAACTGAAATACCACCACCTTGTAGAGTTGAAACTGAGCACCTAGGATTAAATTCTTCGTCTTTCCTGCGACGGACGTACTGCCGACCATTACTGCCTAGTCTATTGAACGTGCTTTCGTCGCTAAAAAGCACTTTTGACCAATATGAAGAGTCATGATACTCATTGCATGTGATGATGTCCAGACGGCGCTTTCTGTTCTTTACAGAAATCATTGACTTGCATCTTGCAACATATCCTCGCAAATTACATTCCTTTTATCTGTTCTTGCAGTAGAAAGAGAGCACTTTTAACAAGGTTGCATTATTGTTGGATCTTGGGAGTCGTTTCAAATCTGTTTCTTGTGCTTCAGATCTTGATAGCATTGTCTTTCCTGTTAGAAGTAACTCTAGTACGACTAGATTTAATAACATCGCGGACACTGCCGGTGTTTTGGTTCTTTTGCACAGTCTTTCATACCGTTTCCTCATCACATTTCAATCAGCGGTCGATCTCTCGATTGGATAAACCAGAAAGGTTAAGATTAATGAGCTCCTAACAATTACTAATCGTGGCATATGGACTAAATGTTACGTTGTATAACCTGGAACAACAGCAATTACGATTAGAGATGCTTTGTTGCCTGTTGGCGGATATTTTAAACTGATGTAGGGGCGATAATTTAAGCTGGTTTTAAGCGAATTTGTTGCTGCGAACTTTCTTTTTGCCTCCTCAATTTGAAGTTATTTTTTTAAATTGACGTTAACACTAGAATATTTCAATTCAAAGTCAAATATGAACAGGTAAAATTATAGAGGAATAAAAGGCGAATGTAATGAGGTACAGGTTGTTTTTTTACATAGGCGTCAGCAATTATCAAGGCCGAGAGGCCACTCAAGGATAAGGGTTAAGAATATACAGTAGTCAAAAGAACAATATAGTAATCGATAGTAATGGAATTTCGGTAAATTTGTTAACCTAAGTGTAACGACTCATCAGAAACTTGTTCACGTTGTTTAAACATTTGCATTAAATTTAGCTTAAGTTTGCAATTTTTGAAAAAATTACAAGTGCGGACTTTCTTTTTGCCGGTACTATGTATATATATATATATATATATATATATATATATATATATATACATGTGTGTGTGTATGTGTGCGTGTGTATGTATATATGTATATATGTATATATATATATTTTTTGGGGGTGGACTATATATGTACATATATATATATGTATTTGAACTATATACATATATATATGTGTGTGTGTGTGTGTGTATGTGTGTGTGTGCGTATGACAAAATCGTGTAAACTACTAGATAGTAAATGGTAAATAAATAATCTAGAAAAGTGATACTCTTGCAAAACAAAAATGTTGTAGATAAATTAACGTTTTAAGGAACTTTCGAAAACTAAATTATCAATGATTGAATGGCAGTATTAAACCCTTAAATCAAGTTACGATAAATCAATTAAGTGAATGAAAGTCGCAACTTTATTGTATGAATATATTAATTGACGGAAGACAAATGATTCGTTGATCTCTAAACCAGTCGCCTTCGTGGAACAAAAAAAAAACAAAATCAACAACAAAAAAACTAGTCATATACAATGTTTTGATATCGACATATTTTTTACATTCTTACGTTTTCAACATGCAATTATGCATTCAAACGTGGACATCATGTTTTCAGCATGTTGCTCACGCAGCTAGACATTTATTTATTCATCATTTATAAAAAACAAGTGTATTCATCTGATTTGTGTAGGTGGCTTTTTGCCGTTTGTTGCAGCCACCTGATTTGATTATTCCAGTATATCGCTTTGATTCTTGTTTGCTACGTATTTCACAGGTAGCAGCTGTGTTTAAGCACTTGGATCAAAGATTCTTTTAATTTCCCGCCCAGTGAGAGCAGCAAATCGATTCAGCTGACGGAAATCCAATTGTTAAGAAAATAATTTGAAAAGATTAACGTTATAGAGGAAAATTAAAACAAGAACAAGAAACATTGAAAGTAAATAATAAAATAGCAATTCAGACAAAAAGGAAACGTTAAAAAAAAGAATTACAAGAAACAAAATTAATGGATAAATATATGATGTTTTAAATAAAGAAAAATAACTCTATAGTTTTAAGTGCTTCTCTAAACACAAGACATCCTTTTTCAGTAAAGAATGTATCCGATCTAAGCCCTTAAAGTATAGTGCATAGTGATTTTGTATCCAAGTTAATTGCAATGGTTGGTATGAGTACAAGAGAAGTGACGTTAGCTAACGATATAATTTTAATCTTTATACCACAACCTGTATTACACAAAAGTAAATACAACCAGGAACTTTGAGATAACATTCGTTTTATAATGTTCCCGTCCATGTGTACATTATCTTGTCAAGAGATCCAATTGTGATTGTAACTTCATTTTCTTGAGCTATTCAAGAGATTCAATTGTAATTGTAACATTTTGTTTAGCTATTCAAGAGATCCAATTGTAATTGTAACATTTTGTTTAGCTATTCAAGAGATCCAATTGTAATTGTAACATTTTGTTTAGCCATTCAAGAGATTCAATTGTAATTTTAACATTTTGTTTAGCTATTCAAGAGATTCAATTGTAATTGTAACATTTTGTTTAGCTATACAAGAGATCCAATTGTAATTGTAACATTTTGTTTAGCTATTCAAGAGATTCAATTGTAATTGTAACATTTTGTTTAGATATTCAAGAGATCAAATTGTAATTGTAACATTTTGTTTAGCTATTCAAGAGATCCAATTGTAATTGTAACATTTTGTTTAGCTATTCAAGAGATCCAATTGTAATTGTAACATTTTGTTTAGCTATTCAAGAGATCCAATTGTATTTGTAACACTTTGTTTAGCTATACAGGACACCAAATTGTGATTGTAACATCATTTTGTCAGTCTATTCAAGAGCTCCAAATGTTATATTTACATCATGTTGTCGAGCTATTCCAGAGATCTAATTGTAATTTCCGAAGGCAAAATATAAAATATGTAACGAGTTTGTGTCGATAATCCAGAGAAGTTTACCCAGCTGAAATTTACAAGCTGAAATAGCGACTACTCCACGGTATACTTTAAAAGGCACATAGGAGTCTGCAAGACCGAAATCTCTGGTTGATCAAATAAATATCGATGAAAAGTTTGTTCAAATGTAATGATTTGGTTGGTTGGTTGTTTTACGGCATATCAACCCTTTTCAGGTTATTTAATGCCGAATCCAAAGATTTTGTAAAAAATTTTTTTAATAGAATATATTTGTTGTTTTCAAGTTGGCTTCTATTTAACCCATAGTTGGGACCCTAACAGGTACTACCACTCCGGATCAGAGTTGACCTAGGAGCAATGGTAATTAAAGGTTAGCTCCACACTCCCCAAAGCCCGCAAGTGGGACCTCACCACTGGATATAGTTTAAGGTCATATCCAGGACCTCAAATATAATGAAAACTGTTTCATACGAACATGTTATACAGCCAGCTGACCGGTAATACAGATATGTCATTGAAGTTAATAACAACCGATCATCCCCTATGTATGTCGCTTCAAGCTAATCAAGGCGACGAAACATGCATACTGATGTCTACACGTTTGATACCTGGATTAAATCATTACAGCACAAGATGATTATCTTGAATGATACGAGAAAAATCCGTATGACTATATCCTTACGAGAAGTGAGACCAGCTTGCATGCTTGTTTTTAGACCGACCCGTTATGCTTAGTAGAAGCTAATAAGCCACATAATGGCGTGTAAGAAGATAAAATATGTACAATGTATACTACGGTCAGGGTACGTTTTATCTGAATTAAATTCATAATTATTACACTATCAAACAATATTTTTTTATGGTTAATGCAGCTCAATAAACCATTCGACTACGTAAAAGAAAAAAATAAAGATGTTCGTCATTTGCGTGAGAGAAAATTGGTATACAATAGGTGAATATTTAATATAAAGAACTTTGTCCGGGAATGTACCTTAATGAAATTAAACAAAAAATCTAGCTGTAGGAGACAAACTGTGTGAAAAAGATGCGTTAATTAAGAACTGATTAATTGTTTTCTCTCAATAAAAAACTACATCATGGAGAAGTGACTAGACTTTGTATTGTATGTGTGTCTTATGTGTTCATTGGCATGTAAATTATTACAAATTCAATGTAAAGTTAAATGTTATGAGATACCCTTGGAAATCGCTTACAAGAAGAAGACTTTACTTATAAATTGTTTGTTGACAAAAGGGCATAATACAACTGAAATAAAAAGTAACCCGACTGAGTCGGACCCAGATTTATCTAAAATATTCTAAGAAGAGAGTTTCTATCCATAGTTGGAAATTACAAGGAAAAGTAATTTCTTTCTTCTACAGTAAACGAAATCATAACATAGGTGCTATGAAAATAAGGGAAATCAGTAATATTTCAAGAATGAGTATAATTGTTTGTCAAATATGGATGAGTTTAATGTTATAAAAAAACAGAGGAAAAAATGTATATATTTTAGTCTCCCTGTGGCATCTCTCTTAGACGTTGACTAAGGAGCACTTTTATAACACCCAGAATATATTATTGGAAAGACAGTGTAAGGTGACTGGATTCTTTAAAGAGTTGAAAAATTATGTTTTCTAATGTTTTACATAAGGATTGATAATTCGTATTAATTAGATTTTTCTGACTATTTTTTTTTTTGTGCGTAATTTTTACAAAGTTTCGATCGATGTCACCACGTACATTTTCTAAGTGTAACATTGTCGAACTCGGGAACGTTTCTGTTAGAATCGGGAATATTTCTGTCAGATTTCGTAATCTTCACAATATTTATAAGGCGATTCTTTAGTCAATGCACGATGATAGCATTCTGTCGTTCCGTTTGAAGGTTTAAACTCCAGGTAGACGATACTCAAAATACAATCGTGACTTGCATAAAACTGCTACCCAGTCATGACGAAAAAAAAAAAAAAGCAAAAACAACCAGAGTATAATTCCACCGTAGATTAAATAAAGCGTTCGGTGCAGATTCCTGAGTTCGGGAGAAAGTTTTCCGAGATGGACATGATACACCTGAAGATGGTCATATGTTAGATAAAACGAAACCTTGTGAAAATGATACTAAAGGAGATAACAGTACTCGGAGCGATTCAAATAATGCAAGTTTGAATATCTTAACGGTTTGATAAAATGTATAAGATTGATGTAATTTCACTTAGGTAAATTTTCTTTGGAATCGCAAGTCTTGGCGACATCATGTAAACGTGATCGAGTTTTTGTGGGGACATCTGTTACTTCAAGACGACCAATCGCAAACCACATTCGTCATCGATTAATCTATGAACCCAAAAAATTGTACGTATATCTATCAAAAGTCATACAATTATTGATTTCGATTCACGCCGTAAAAGGCAAGGTAGGCGAAATTGTTTTGATGTGTTCTTTTATTTTGATGTGTGAACATTTCTGACCTTGATCTTGATAATAAAAAATAGTTTGTAAATAAAAACTAATAATTTTACAAAAGCCAATTATCAAAGAATGGGACAATTAATGGCATTTAATTAAATTTAGAGATGGCTTCTACAGATTGTGATAAGATTTTATGGAATGACGCACACATATTGACCAAAATAATCGAATTATTACCTCTACGCGCGCACTTGTCATCTTACAAATTAAAATTAAGCACAGTGTGTGTGCGTGTGTGTGTGTGTGTGTGTGTGTGTGTGTGTCTTGGTCGGTTATATTATATGTGACATTTTATGATAGATATAGTATCATGCATGGCGAAAGTAACAAACTATTCATAACAGCCGGGTTAATAAATAGATAATGAAATAAAAAAAAACGAAAATGAAACATAAATTACACATAACCATCGCATAAATTAGACAACAGGTCTCCCTACTCCAGCACAAAAATCAACAGAGTTGTGCTTCTGTTTTAAATGGCATTCTTCCTTTTTAATGTCGTTATTTCTGGATAATTCTGGAAGGTTAATGCTCATATGGTTTGCTTTCTCCTTTTGAGAACGTGGTAGGTTTAACTATGTGCTTCCATCGACTGGGCTATCCGGGCAATTCGGCAGGTCAAAATTCTTTTCCTCTAAAGCATTGGCTCTTCAATGCGTTTGTTGTGGCACCTCATACCACCGTGTTAAGGAGATTGATATAGCCTTGCTTTTCTAGATAATTTTTTAATCAATCTTTTACAATTAAATAATCACTTATTTTTTTATTAAAGAAATTGTTTATGAAACGTTGAAATATAGAAACGTTGATTTTATTTGAATATAATAAAATTAATAAATGCGCTTGAAAGCCAAATCACAACGTAATATTAGAAAACTAAAGAAATATTTTACTTGTTTGAAATTTATAACATAAATATATTTCGATGCTAAACTCCATCCTCAGTATGTTGTTTCTTTCTTTCTTCTTTTCTTCTTTCTTGCCATATTATAAAAGTGGCGCAAGAAACGTCTGTTTGCAAAAAGCCGCGCGTTGTATTTCAACGGTTGAAGTTCAAATGTTGGAACGCATGTTCTGCCTTATGAATACAGTCGGTCTTTATGAAATCCGTTAATTTGAATTCACAGTCTAAGAGATCTACTGTGTTGCATAAAGCATAAATATGGTTTAGGATTTTGAATTCGACAGAAAGATTCCCAAATTCGACAATATCACTCCGATAAATATTGAAAGTTACATTGACTAAAAACTTGTAAAAATAACACCCAAGATTAGAAAAGTAGCATGAGGAATTCAAATAATCTGAATGATCAACCATTATATCTAGAAATTTTATACACTTGTAAGTAACCAATTATAGCCGTAAGAAGACTCTTGGTCACTCCTCACTCCTAGTGTAGGGGTTGCAGTCCGTTATATAATTATGCAAATTAATATTTGCTATTTGAGGAAAAATTACAGGATATAAATTAACAATAATACAATATTACAATAAAAAAATGCGAGCATGAAAAGCAATATGGTTAAGCTTACACATGGAAAAGTAAAGGACTAGTCATTAAAACTGGAAAGAAAAGGACAAGATATTCTAGTAAAAAATGTATATAATAAATTTATAACTTCAAATATTGCAGCATTAAGAATTGATTAAATAATGTTATAACTTGAATTTAAAAATTTCTTAATGCTACAATATTTTAAGTTGTAAATTTATTATGTTTTTACTATTTTCTATTGTAATCCCTGATTTTTCAGGCTTTCAATAAATTCATTTGTTCTTTGTTTAATTTGTCTTATTTTTTGGTCTCCATAAACACATATGTAATAACAATGTACACGACTCGTCTGCTTTCAATACAATCCTCTTAATTATCCTCCTTTCTATCTTTCGTTCTCACTGTTTCACTTGTTACTTCTATTTTGGCGACAGCAGTGAATTAGTAGCAACAGTAGTCGCTGAAGCGACGTGGTTGCTACGGAAATCCGTCATAAAAAGCGTCGCTAACCTCTGTACATATTTTTACGATTTTAAACACCAGAAATTCATTATAACTTGTTTTACTGAAGGAAAATTGAAAAAAAATTTTTTCACAGTATAGCTGAGAAGGTAATCAATTAACTGTAGTAATTGTTTGAAATTTGGCAAATAAATGAGTGAACAGTGAAGCTTTAAAGCAGTTGTAAATGACTAAAACTTCTGCTTAACCATATATTCAAACACTATCGTGTCTGAATGATAACGATATCAATTAATTAAAATAATATTACGCAAAATTTTACTCGACAGTCAGCCGATATTAATAGCGACTTTGCACATTTACAATAGTAAGTTTTCTTCGTTTTTAGTCGCGTGCAAGCGACTCTGTAAGTCACTCCGTCGGTCGGTCGATCGGTCTGTCGGTCGGTCGGTCGGTCTGTCCGTAACACTTTTGTGCTTGGCCTTTTTGGTTAAGATCAAAGGTCTGTTGTTAATAGATGCTGTTCTTAGCTTTTTAAGCTTTTCTTGACCTTTCGGCCAAGAACAAATGAAATTTTATTAAGATTGTTATCTTTTTTGTATTTTTTTATATAAATAAAAAAGGTGTTTTAAAATTAGGCTTAAGTAGGCTCCCCGCCCCTCCCACCACACACACATAAATACAAATTTAAAGGGGTAACCATGATATAAGAGGCTGGCCGAGAGAAAAGTCATTTAAAATTTACAGCAGAGACGAGATGGATCAACCAACCTCACCCCCCCCTTCTTTTTGAGTTGGCCTTGTGCCTAAGCTTTTTGTTCATTTTCCCAATTGTATTTTTTCTGTGAATAAAAAATTTAATATCTCAAAGTGTAGTATCTGTTTCGGCAGATACTGCAAACAAAGACCATATGTGGGGAAAACCTCACATATAAGACCTTGTTCAGTGTAGGGGCAACCCTTCATACCAATTATCACTATCCAGCTCCCTTACTCCCCGGGGAGTTGGTCCCCATTTTCCCTTCACTCCTCGCATTAAAAATCGGCCTTGTGCCTAATTTTCTCGGTGGGGGAGCAAGTAAATACCATTTTCTTGGCCTTTTAGCCAAGATCAAAGTGTAGTATCTGTTCATACTACATGCCGTACTTATTTTTGTAATTTTGTGATATAAAGTGGGTTTTTACTTTTCTGTATTAATTTAATGTAAAATGATTACCCACTTTACAACCAGTCAGTATCAAAGCCATTTAAGTCATTCTCCAGATCATTCAAGTAGTTTTTGAAGGATTCCTGTTATTTTTTTAAGCATTCAAGTCATTCTTAAGGTAATTCAATTCATTCTTAAGTTCATTAAAGTCATTCTAAGTCGTTTACTTTTTATTTATTTAAGTCATTGCAACCCATTTTTCGGTCAGTTTAGTTTATCTTTAAGAATTTCATGTCAATCCTACATTCACGCATTCATTCATTACACGAATGCACACGACTAATGACTATCGGCCTTGTTATTTATACATATATCAACCCGCGCATTTCCCACCGACACACTTCACTTTCGCTGTATCATTTTTTAAATCCTACATGAACACCTGCACAATTTTCCGAGCAAGATATCTCCAATTCAATCTGCCACAAAGATTATCACATGAAATATTTCACTCGCATTTCCACGTTGAAACGAACTTGTCAAGTTATATGCAATTATGTTATCAATAAAATCACACAATTATTGGACGAGTCCACACACTTCCCGTAAGATCGTCCATCGGTCCGTGGTATCATATTATCTATTAAATAACATTTTTATCAGTTTGTTTAAAATTGGAAGAGTATACTTTTATTAGTTAATCCTAGCAGAAAGTAGGCTTTGGCATCAGCTCAGCATACTAGCATATGGTCTCGACCTGTAATAGAGCGCAGACGCGCGTATGCCGGCTATATGCAAATGCTGAGCCGTGTGAAAAATAACGTCACAGTAAGAAAAAAAATATGGAAAAGAGAGCGCATGTTAGAAAAGACGATTACGGTAGACACGAAGTCAGGTGTGGCGTGAAAATGAAAAACAAAGGTATTTTCTTAAAACCTAAACCTCTATTCTGTGTCGGCTTTGAGACTGAGTCTACAACGTGTGAGTCCCGGTTGTCTATATGCTAATGCGTGTGTAAACGTGTGTATCGTTCCAGACCTTTTAATGTGTCGTTATGTGGACCAAAGAGAGAGAGAGAGAGAGAGAGAGAGAGAGAGTGAGAGAGAGAGATAGAGAGAGAGAGAGTCAGGGGAGCTAAGTCGATAGTTCTAATGAACCTACACATATTTGAATTTGGACGTTTAACGATATGTGGATCAGATATAACTAAGCAAATATTATCGATCACCTTGCCCCCACCCCCAAACTCGATTGGTCAATAGCTTATAACATCAATAAAGCAAATAAACGAGGTCTTGTCGTAAACCGTTTGCCACGTCTTTGTCTTTATTTCGGGCTATTCCGAACTTGATTAAGACAGCATTCTCTAGTCGACAAGATCACATTAAGGAACGAATGGCTAGCAAGTTATATCATGAACATTCGTAAGTTTTAAGTAATGTTTACTTGGGAGACATAATAGCTTCCCTCAAAGAGAACGGACGAAGGTGGATCCAAAAATTATTATTTAACACAAACAGGTGAGAACTATGGCCGTAAGAGTGGTAACATTAAAATAGAGGACATCTTGTGTTCCAGGAATTATTTCTCTACATAAACACTACCATCCTAAACACACTTTTGTTGGGAATTTAACGACTCATCTCTGTTTCTGACGCATTTCCATTACAGTGTCTACTTTCTTACAGTCTCACCCTGCCACTATATGCAACAGAGAGATGAAACGTTCAGGTCATGGATGAATAAGTTTAGTCATCATAAAAATGCACTTTGCAGTCCTGTCTGATTTATTCGGGTAGATAAAAAGCAGGAAGCAGGATTTTGCAGCGCACCTTGTATATATAATTGACCGCATACGGGTGCTATTACTATGGACTATTCAGCAACAAACATAAAATAAAGAAAACGGTTACTCACAACAAAATTTGTCGTATTATAAACAGGAATTGTTCCAATAAAAACTAAAATTATATTAACGCAATATATTCAAAGATAACCATGGAAAAACACGGAAACGAGGAAGTCGGGTGGTAGAAATAAAAGTATGAATATATATATTCTTTTATAATCAAATATTATTTACATACATAAAAGCTTACCTAGTGACATGCACGTTTATAGCTTTTAGCCGTCGCCAGTATAGCTTAGGGTCGAACGCATGACACCAGTATACGCAAATCTGATACTGTACAAATGTGCCACGGTCGATCACCACTGGAATGCGCAATTTGTTATCGGTTTTAAATTTAAGATTTCTTGTTGACATATATATATATATATATATATATATATATATATATATATATATATATATATATATATATATATATAACTACTTCATTTACTCACATAAAATTAATATACGAAAGTATAAATTTATGCGTAAATTTTAAGTATTTACTTCAAAAATGCTCAATACGTAGGTAGAGCTAGTTAGTAAGTTATAAAATATATATGGCGATTAAGCTACGCTGAATATTCCGCGTTTCATCTACTCTAGGACTCTTCAGGCTTATGCAATATATATATATATAATGATACTGGTGGCATGGTTACTGTATATATATATATAAACACATTTATATATATATATATATATATATATATATATATATATATATAAATATATACACAGGTTTACCTCCTAACAAGGCATATAACCATAACCACTTGGACGTAAGGTGCTACTATTTAGAGTCATGTCTTGGAAAGATTAAAAGGATGTTGGTTTACGTTAAATTTAAACTTCTGCATATCAGTACAGTCAGTGAAGCAGGTAGGGATTTCTAGTAAAGCTGTTCCATATATATATATATATATATATATATATATATATATATATATATATGATTGCAACGTCTTGTCAGACGAGTGCCACTCCCTCAGACTCTTAAAATCCATGAGCCCAAAAATGACTTCCATCGCCACAGGACCATTTTAATAAACAAATGCCTGAGGGAGTATCTATACACAGATTATGTTACAGAGTCTTAGCTTTGTACGACAGCTAAGTCTCTCTCTCTCAGTTCAAAATGTTCAGATCCAGCAACAAGCAAGAGCAAGATAGCCAGCAAGAATTTAAACTGCAGACCAACTTACGGGCGCCCTCTCCCCCCCAACACAAATATGCATACACACAAACACACACGGTGCTAGTTGACTGTTGACCCCCGACCCAAAAAAGGGTTCATTCGCCCTTTGGAAAGTCTTGTTTTTAATCATTCAGGGAGACTAGCCACCCTCCTCACCAAAAGTCTGGTGGAGGAACCAGTTTAGTCGCCGGTGACCTGACCATGAGGCAGGTAGTACTGGGTTACATGGTACCAGTAGCATATGACATGAGCTGACACACACACACACACACACACACACACACACACACACACATATATATATATATATCGAATAGCTAGACAGCTTCGCTGACTGTACCGATATGCAGAAGTATTAATTTAAATATATATATATGTATATATATGTGTGTATGTGTATATATATATGTGTATGTGTGTGTTTATGAAACGATTGTAACACAAGAGAAATACATCGTATAACGAAAATGTTGGGATATATTGTTGTCTTGATTATCGCGAAATTATTATATATATTTATACTCAATTATTAATACTGATAATCGTTGAGCTTAATTAATTGGGTTAATTGACACTGGTTTAATTAGTATATAAACATTACTGGAATTTAGTTATTAAATTTGATTAAAATTATACACACACACATATATACATATATATATATATACATATATATATATATATATATAATAGTAGCGTTCGTGTGTCTGTGTGTACAACTACCAATGGCCAAAGAAATATAAAGGCCATGTGTGTGTGTACACCTGTCCTTGTGATGAAATATTAATGCCCATGTTAGGATACTTCTGTCACCGGAGACATTAGATTCTATATGTACTTCCAATATATAGGATTCTTCAAACCACTTTTATATTATTCAGTTACGGTCATTAATATATCACATTAACTTAAATCTATTTAAATAATTAGCTCGACGACATTACTTATTCGACATAATAGCTTTGTTTCAACTGTACTAATTAAAACATTTTTCATTATTTAGTTTATTTAAATTTAAAGTTATATTTGATTTAATTTATTATATCTGAAATCTGAAACCGTTTTATTTTCAAACCAAAATCTAGAAAACCAAAAGGGGAAATAACTGTGATAGTTTATTTGAAAAATTACGTTATTAAATATTTCCTGTTTTTATTTCATTTCGAAATATTATTCTAAGCTGAATTATTATTTTTAGTCACGTGCAAGCGACTCTATAAGTCACTCCGTCGGTCCGTCGGTCGGTTTTTCGGTCTGTCCGTAACACTTTTGTGCTTGGCCTTTTTGGTTAAGATCAAAGGTATGTTGTTAATATATGCTGTTCTTAGCTTTCTAAGCTTTTCTTAAACTTTTGGCCAAGATCAAACCAAGCCGTGCTAAAACGACTACCAAGGTCAAGTGACCTTGTGACTGCTACCCATTAGGAACTCCACAGGGATGTAGTGAAAGGGGCCGCCGACGACATGCTATGCGCACATTTGGGTTGGCAGCAGAGTGAGATCCGCTCCGCGTGAAGCTAGGCGACAGGTTCGAGTCATCTGAACAATTCGGAGTTCTCTCTGACCTGGCGATTGGCCCGAAATACACTTCCACTCAACAACATACAATGCAGTTCCGGGTTTTTGGAGTCGCATGATTGTCCCCGTTGTGGGACATAGGCCGTAGAAACGACTGATCATGCTTTCTTCGATTGCCGCGAACTCCGCCGGTACTGGTTGTATGTCGGCGAGGTGAAAGCTCGCATCGATCCTGAGAATTCCTCGCCCAATTACTGTATCCAATGTCGTGGACAATATGAGGCCGCCGTGGGACCAGGAAAGACAAATGGTCTACGTTACGATCCTGGCCGTGGCGAGAATGGTGATTTGGACGTCGCGTCTGCAAGGTTGCCGAGGGGGGTGTTGTCTTTTTCTCTATTAGGATCTGATCGCTTTCTTTAAACACCAACTACGGGTGAATATCAGATATGATAGAAGAAGGCTGCATTACGTGGCATTTGAGAGAAGATGGATTCATGTAGCAAGTCTGTGTGTACGAAGAGGAACCAAATTTGAATACGTGCTCCCCGCCTAGGTGTGGAATGCGCAGTTCCGTAAAGTAAAATTAAAAAAGTAGCCTCTCAAATAGCTGAGTGTGTGTTCCATCCCTCCCCGATTAGGAAGCCTCCAAGATCCCCACCCCACCCTACTTGCAATTTTTGTTTTCAGCCCTTCCTCCAAATTTCATCCATCTTGGAGAGAAAGAAATACAAACTAACCCCCATTCCTTACCCACAAAATTTTCTTTTCCCCATTCACCCCCATCTAGAGGGCATCCCCACTTAGGGACTGACCCACAGAAGCGAGGTTCCTTTTACAAACCTAGTGGAACGGGCAGTCTATCAACTAGACGGGGTTGGGACGGTCCTACTAATCACCTTTTGTTTTTTCTTCCCCTGCCCTCAACACAAATGAATTATTGTACCATTCTTATTGTCATCTTTTTTGTTTTTACACGTCAATAAAAATGATTTAAAAATTGGGAGTTAAGTAGGACGTCCCCCAGAACGAAAGGGTGAATGCGGTATTATGGTGAAAGAAGATACTAGCTGGGAGAAACTTTTGATTTTGTTTAGTTCTGGAGTGACAAGGATGACCAACGGACCCCACAACCCCCCTTTTGAGTTGGTCATGTGCCGAAGTTTTTTGTTCATTGTTGATTTTCACTATATTTTTAACATGAATAAAGGATTTAATATCTCAAAGTGTAGTATCTGCCGGAACAGATACTGCAAGCAAAGACCATATGTGGGGAAACCCCACATATAAAACACTGGTCAATGTAGGGGAAACCCTTCATACCAATTGTCACTATCCAGCTCCCCTACTCTCCGGGAGTTGGTCCTGATTTCCCCTTCACTCCTCATATTTAAAAATCGGCCTTGTGCCTAATTTACTCGGTGGGGGAGCAAATAAATACCACGTTTCTTGGCCTTTTGGCCAAGATCAAAGTGTAGTGTCTGTTTATACTACATGCTGTACTTATGTTTGTAACTTTGTGATATAAAGTGTGGGTTTACTTTTCTGTATTAATTTAATGTAAAATGATCACCCACTTTACAATCAGTCAGTATCAAAGCCATTCAAGTCATTCTCCAGATCATTCAAGTTGTTTTTAAAAGATTCCAGTTATTTTTTAAGCATTCAAGTCATTCTTAAGGTCATTCAATTCATCCTTAAGTTTATTAAGGTCATTTTAAGTCATTGACTTTTTATTTATTTAAGTCATTTCAGCCCATTTTTCGGTCATTTTAGTTTATCTTTAAGAATTTCATGTCAATCCTACATTCACGCATTCTTTCATTACACGAGAGCACGCGACTGATGGCTATTAGCCTTGTTTTTTTTTTTAATTCGGGGGAAATTTTTTCGCATATTCTTAATTTTTAAGTAACCTTTTTTATTTGTTAGAGAAAAATGAAACTAATGTCCTCATTTACTTACATCCTCACGAGGGCAGAGCTCGTCACAGAGACACATGTGAACAAAATCTATCATCTCCTGCTCTTTTGGTTTTTTGTTTATAAAATTTAATCGGTGTTGCCCAGGATTTATTATAATAATTATACCATAGCAAGTGTGTTTAATTGCCTGCGAAACATATTTTCTTTATAATTTATTTTATATCTTAAAGTAAAAATTGTCAATTTTTACGACGTGACCCAGCGTCGTTGAACCCCTAGAAAAAATGGCCAATGTAAAGTTTCTTTCCAACTGCTCCAAAAACTTTAAAATTACGACTTTTAATGGTTTTCGATGGTGCTGAAAACGAATATAACATTTAAATTTGGGGCAGATAAGTAGTTTTCATAATATGAAAAATTACTTTTCCAAAAAGCGAATGATCACTTTCCTATATACATTTAACATAAAATGGGCACCCACTTTCTAGCCACCTAATAATTTCTTAATATCATAAAATAATTTAACTGTGATACTCGTTTTCAGCACCACCGAAAACCGGTGCTGTTCTTTTACTAAGAAATTCGTTTATTTTTTTCATAATTTACAACGTAAATAATGCTGTCAGTAAGCTTACACGAGCGGGCGGTTTACAAAAATATATTTTTGTTTTTCATGTTCTTTATTTGGGTATTCAATTATAGAATTTGTATAGGTTTTACCAGGTGCTTCTGTAGTTTACTACACCGCCTCCTACTATAAACAGAATTTTTGTGAAATGTTAAACTACAGAGGCACCTGTTCACAACTATACAAGTTGTATCATGAAAAAAGAACGAAAAACAAAAGTATGCTTTTGTAAACTTACTAACAGCATAATTAGCGTTCTAAATTGTGAAATGAAAAAATGAACGCATCTCTTAGTAAAAAAAGCGCAAATTTTCGGGGGTGCTGAAAACGAATATCACAGTTAAATTTGTTTTATGATATGAAGAAATTACTAGGTGACCAGAAAGTGGGTGCTCATTTTACGTTAAATTTATATAAAAAGTGATCCCCCACTTTTTGAAAAAGTAATTTTTTCATATCATGAAAACTACTTATCTACCCCAAATTTAAACGTAATATTCGTTTTCAGCACCACCGAAAACCATTAAAAGTCGTCATTTTAAAGTTTTGGAGGGAGTTAGAAAGAAACTTTACATTGACCCCAAAAATTATTACCTGTTTTTTTTTGTGGCCTAATACGTTTAAGCAGTCTTTATAAATAATACGAAAGAAGAAATTTTGAAAAAAATAAAATAACATTTTAGCGTAGGGGATAACTTTTCTATATAAATTTAACGTAAAATGAGCACCCATTTTTGGCCAAAAAGCGTTCAACTAGACATGTCATCTCTAGCATTTTTTTTAACTTTTGACGATCGAGAGCGGGACAAAACATGGCAAATACAATTTTTTTTTTGTTTTTTGTGGTGGTGGGGGCGGGAATTACATTTGAAACAAAATAGCGATAAATTTAATTAATTTTTATGAAACCATTCTGTACTTCCACCTAACAATTTTTTAAGCAGAACGAACCTCAAAATATGACAAATTTATTTTTTTCGGGGTTGGGGAAGGATTACATTAGAAATATAAAATGACGAAAAATGTCATTTAATTGTTTTTGGAATTGATATTTGGTAGATCTTTTTTTTGCGATCGTACGATCATTCACTGCTATTTTCATTGAAACAAAAGTTGTAATGATTTATTTTTAATTATCTTTTTTGGGGGGGTCTTTCCAGTGCTCAATATCCGGAGAATAGTTTCTTCTCTTTGTAGCCCGTCTGCCGAAATATCTGGTGGAGAGGGTATCACATACTTCTTTTTGGGGGCGATTATATTTACATGTTTTCATCCGTTCTTTTATTTTTGTTTTGGGGGTATCCACGTTGCCCATGATGAAAATGATTAGTATACCGGTGTGTTTCAAACAGAACTTCATGTCAACCCAGGCAACGCTGGGTATCGATGCTAGTACATATATATATATCAATTGCAAAGGTCGGTCAAGAAGCGTAGAATAAATAAGGAAATGAAGACAGATTGAAACGAAATAGAAACAGCGATTAAAGAAGGCAAAAAAGAACCAAATATCAATTTTATTATCGCACACACACAAATGACGATTTTTGTTTGTGCTTTCTGTTCTTTTTTTTTTTAGTTTCATACACACAAGAGGTTTATTTGAAATTGAAAATAAATGAGAGGAAAAGAAAGAAAAGAATGATCCAAGAACATGCGACGTTTGGACTATTTTTGTGGACCACGTTAATATAACGACACACCTTATGGGGTAAGAAGAACGTTGGAGAGACGGAATAGTAATAAAATTCAGTCTAAATTGACAAACAGGGGATACTCCTTAGAAATAGGATACTGGATTATCGATGAGGTTCATTTAAGTTATTTTTTTACTGATTATTTTTCTTAAAGTGAATAGCCCCAGGATATTAGGCATGGCGTTATTTATTTTTCTCATGAACGTGAAGGGCGAATTGCGATATGGACTAAACTGCGCCATTAATCATTGAGGAAATGAAAGTCACACAGGACAATGATTCTGGTGAACTCCGGGCGAGAAACGCTACATTAGGGACATATAACATGTCAGACTAACGAAACTTACAGCCAATGCAGGGATTAAAATAATGAGAAAAAATAAATAAAAATTGTGTTTCCTTATTCGGTTGGAATAGGATCCTAGGTAACTTTACTGATGTGATTAGAAGAATCCAAACATGACTTCGCATCTGGAGGGAAGAGATGTTAAATATTGAGTCAACACAATTTTGTGAGTATTGTGTAAAAATAATACGGAACAGTCGTCATCAACGTTAGGAAGTGCGATGTCAACTCAACTTTAAAACAAATTTGATTCACTTGGTTCAAAGAAAGTGAATAAGGGAAGAGAAGTCGTCAGTTTGATTGAAGCTCACACGTTTGATCCTTTAGGACAAGTCTGAATAAATACGATTAAGCAGTAATTATAGACTTTTCTTTGTCTTTCGTCTCGTGCTCATTCGTCTGAAACAAAAAAGCGAATACACCACTTGCTTGTCCATAACTGTTCACCTCGTCTTAATCGTTATTTAAGAGGTTCAAACCAACTTATCTACAGACAACATTCTCGGTTGAACAAGATAACATTAAGGAACTAATAGCCATCAAGGAAAATAATGACCGTTCAATATACTCTAGTTGATTTTGACTTGTGAGGTATTAGATTTGCGCTGAGAGAGGAAGTGTATATAACAACTAAATCGTCAGGTTCGATGCCATTCCTGGGAAAGAATAAATTATTTTTTAATTATGTGTCCCGATTAAAAATATTGGACGTTAAGTTTTAAAGTGGCTACGGATGCTGATTATGAGATGATTGAAAATCGCTTACGCAATAAGAAAAATTGATTACTCACGGTGAGTGTTGACCAAACGGTATTTGTTGATATTAGGTTTTAAGACGGTTATGTTGGAATCTACAGGGAAATAGTCTCGTGGTAATATGTTCTACAGATTTAAAGTTCTGATGAATATAATCTGATGCTAATTGCATGTAGGACGAAAAGATTTTTTTCTCTTGTATTATCAATGCAAGTTTATACTGCCAACGCCTAATAAAAAGGTGAATTGATATTTGAGCTCAGTCGAGAATTTTCTACAGAAATAAAGATAAAGAACGTAAATTTAATAACATCTTTTTTGTTAGATGTAAAAAAAATGTATATGATGTTAGCATGCATCTATTAAGAAGGCCACGTATGTATGATTTCTGGTATATAAAGCATAAAGACAAAACATTATTTTGTTGATCTGTCATTTTTAAGTTTGAAATATAATGTTAACTTCTATACAAGATGAACCATAAATGTCTACCTTTGTGTGTCTTAGTTCTCTCTGAACAGGGTTTTATCAGGTCAACCTGGAATGGGGATACTTTTTCCTACATGTAACCCCTGAAAAAATATTAGAAATCACATAGTATTCGCAATCCAAACAAGATAGCCTCGGTATTGTTAACCAACACTGTCTTTTGCAAGGATAATCGCACCTCCTCCAGGTGATGTTAACGTAAAACAAAGATGTCTACTCAATTGGGCAAAATGAATTCTTGTCTTGCAATCCAGTAAGGCAAAGAGATAGCAGGAAATGTAGACTACAACATACTTAAATGGTCAATTAAGAAGAGGAAAATTATGGGAGATTAGTATACTTATGCATCTCATATACAGATCCAGTGTTAGCTCCAGAAATTAGAGCCTCTTTTTTTTTTAGAATTTCAACTGAAGTGAAATGAAACCAGATGAAAACCAAGACTATAAGCTGGCCCGTATATTCAATAATTTTGATTGGTATAATTGAATCACGTATAAATGAGTTTATAATGTAAGTTATAGATTAAAAACTCAAAAGACAAAATCGCAAATGTTTTATTCTGCACGCCGTAATTCTCCACGGACTCATTCTATTTTCCTTTTCAGAAATTTCTTAAATAGTATGGTTACATGTAAGGATATTTATCCTTATTATAATGGACTTTTCTAAGCATAAGATTCCGTTACCGTATCATTTCGTCAATATAGAAAGGGAGTTAAAGAAAAACCCACAGAGAGAAAGAGAGAGGGAAAGCGAGGAGATTAGAAGTATTCGAGTCTTTGCACGGTTGATATGTCAGTTATATATAGTAGCATGCATGTTCGTGACTTTTGTTTACGATGTGTAATGAGAATTTACAAAAATAAGGGAAACTGCGATGAAACATTTAAAACTGTAAATGATTTTTGGAGATGGACATTGATTATTTATACTATTTAAAGAATTCCTAATTTACTCTCATCTTGCCTTTATTTGAATAGTGTGTTGAACGATGTCACATCAGTAGTTCATCGTTTTAAACTTGTAAATACTAATGTCAAACTCATCCTGTAATTTATCTCACACGGAACCCCTTATTTAAAGTAACTAACAATCTCAGTAATCCTTAACCTCGATTGGCTTTTGGTCTGGTAAGTTGTAATATATTATACTGTTCAATAATATTACAGAGTGGGGCATAATCCTGTTTCCAAATTTCGGAACTATGTTTTATGTCAATACTAAACTAACTTTACTATTTAATTGTCAGTACATTACAATGTTATATATGATTCCTTGTTTTTCAGAGACAAAATATACTAATGTTTAACGATGTCTGTTTAATTGAAAAGAAGATGTTCATAGATCAGCATAAGCGTCAACAGGGAAATATTCAAGTTATCGAAAAACCTCAAAATCAAAAAATCTTCATAATATGACGATTAATCGTTACCTGGAAACTTAGTCGATCAAAGTCTGTCTACTCACCTACAGATCACCTACACTCATTAAAAATATTAGGGAAAAACTCCGGCGAAATCTATGAAATTCCATGAGACGAATGGCAAAGGAAGTACAAACATCACTAAGTACTACACGAAGACTATGTCGAAGTGACCTACAGATGTCACACTATAGGCTCCAAAAGCGACAGCTTTTTTCTGCACCCACAATTGCAAAAATACTCATCAGAAGTCGAGTCTTGTGAAATGGTATCAGGGAGGGCACGCTCAATAAGATCATCTCCATGGATGTGAAGTTATTCTTACTTCACGAGTTCTACAATCATCAGAATTATAGAGTCCTTGCGATAAATTGTGAAGCAATACCTGTTAATACAGGAAATATGTTGAGAACACAAAAACCAGAATCAGTAATGGTCTGGGCGGTCAATTCTGAGATACAGAAATCTCCACTAGCCGTCCTTCTTAAGGGATCAAGATTAACAAAGAATGTTATATTGAGAACATTGTTGAAGGTGCACTGACTCCATAGTGTAATTTTGAGAACGCTGATGAAGTTTGGACTCTCCAACAAAATGGTGCGACATACCAATCTGCTCATGTAATACAACAGTGTTTTGGAGACAACTGTTAGTTCTGGATCAGCAAAGAAGAATGACCTTCCTCATCACTTGATCTTAACGCTTTTGATTATTCTTTGTGGTTAATTTTAGAAAGTGTAGCCTGCTCTATTCTATATCAAAATATTGAAGCTTTAAAGACAAAATTGAACAAATGCTGGGAGAGAATACCCTTAGATGCTGTTCGTGCTGCTATAGATGCTTTTTCAATACGACTTCGTAGTCTTGTTAAGGCTTAAAAAAAGCATTTTGAATAATACTTATGTCACATTTTTTCTTCAGTCTGCGCTAATTCTGTAATTGGGTTTTGTAATAAATTATTTTGTTGGGAAATATCTGAGTTTTATTTGTAACTGTTTATGCTCCACCCAGTAAAACAAAAAGAACGCAAAATAATTGCATTAAATGTATGATTATCTTATGCCATTTTCATGGGTGACATGTCTAAAGACTCTACTCTCGGGGAATCGTATTTTTAGAGGAATTTCCTAAAGGGAAACAGAGGTTAGATGATAATGCCACGTGAGAGAGCGATATGAATATTATAAACTCAATACAAACAAAATATTAAATTGTGAAGCATGAGCTTACAAAATGCATGGTAAAATCGAAGATTATATATAGAGAAAAACATAAAATGTTTGTTCCTGTTGTATGAGTTCTTGTTAACCAAATGATACTAAAGAAGGATATTATAGGAGAACATTATATGAAAACATTTTAGGGAAACATTAGAAAGTTTGAGTAGATAATTAAATGGTCGTTACTTATCCGCCATTCTCAGCAATCATGACAAAATATTCCAATGAATTACGAAAATTATATTTGATTAAAATTTATTGATCAACGTAAATATATATTCGTTTTTATAGTAGTATAATTTAATGAGAAATGTTACGAATACTAATTAAAATTTTGTGCATTTTATACGCCATTGTGAAAGTGTTAATATCGTGTATGCATTTGAATGCGTCAGTGAAAGAGTGCATATACCTGTTAGTGTTTGTATAAGTTGAGAAATGTTTTATTTTAGCAATCGCATCGTCCGGAACAGCGGCGAGAGAAGCAGGATTGCGGTAAATATTAGATCTGCCGTAGGTTTAGCATCAAGCTTTCTACTTAAGAAAAAAAAAATATGGCTTTTGTGCATTCAGGGTGGATTAGAAAAAAGATTTGATAAATCCTGAGAAAATCGGCTTACAGTCTTTATTCAGTCGAATGTATGCGCAAATATATATGCGCAGAAAAATTTTCATTTGGACACCGATAATCAAACTATGTCGTTTAATATATAACTGTGGGATTCGAACTCTTTTTCTTTACTACAACAGAGTTTGTCTTTAGTCTTATATTTGATGAGAGAATCTATGTGTCTATCTTATCGGTGCTCCCAACTCGTCGATATCATCACTTCTAGACATTGCCAATTCATTGCCACGTGAAACACGACCATAATATTTATTCTTGTGACTGTAATTAATAAATCCAAATTCGTTTCGAAAACCTAATTTTCATGCCATGCGTTTTTGTTTCGTATTCTTGTGGTTATATTTCCTTATTAATACTCGTTAGTTTTTTTTGATGTCTTCGACTCGTGCTTCTGTTTTTAATTACCGTGTGACGAGAGGACAGCCGAACTGAAAACCAGGATAATCTATTATATTGTGTTTTATTATGAACAGCATTTGCCTCCTTTGTTCGGACTTTTTTTAAAATTACATTTTCACCCCAAACAAGGTACATTGCAACTTTGATGGAGGGAGCTACTATCAGGGACCTAAGCTACAGGGGTATTATGTGGGAAATTGGGCAGCAAGATGTCGGTTCACATTACACTTGAACTTCTGCATATCAGTACAGTTGGGGAAGCAGGAACCCGGAAGGGAATTCCATAGTCTAGCGGTTCTGGGAAAGAAACTACTGAAGCTCTCTTACATCTTGAGATCTCAAATGTGAAGGGGTGGGATTTTGCTGCTTGTCTGGTTTGTCGGGGGTATTTACGTCGAGGGGGCACAAGTGCTTGCAGTTCGTCGGAGCATTCACCGTTGAAGTACTTGTAGAACAGGCAGAGGAATGCTACATTTCGTCGATGGGACAGAAGCTGAAGCTTAGATGACAGTTCAGGACTTATCAGGTTGGCGACTCTCTTGTACACAACTGGTAATACAACTGAATTGTTTTCATTACAAGATTTTACCAGTACGTCTTGGTTAGGGTAAGAGTTAGGAAATGATTCTACATAAAAAAAACAGAGTAATACCAGATTTGAGTTTAAGATCAAAATTATTCTATGATCCAACGTCCCTTTTGCTTTTACTCTTTAAGCAATCTTTAGGGTGCAGTAGATAATGTATGGCAAGTATAATGATATTTTAGGTCTACATTTGATAGTGAAACAAATGAAATCAATATGGCTTGCTTGCAAAAACGAGTCAATTTTATTAAATACAAGGTGATTTCCATGAGAACTATATCTTTGATAGACAAGATGCATGCGAGGGCAGTCGGACAGTCTCTCTCTCTCTCTCTCTCTCTCTCTCTCTCTCTCTATATATATATATATATATATATATATATATATATATATATATATATATATATATAATATATATACTAGCATTTAAGCCCGGCGTTACCCGAGTGTTTGGATGTGTATGTTGAGCAAAAAAAAAAAAGTGTTAGTAGGAAGGCAGGCTCGAACCCGTACCGCAAAGAAGGAAAAGAACGAGGTAAAACCTAACGTTTATGCTGTTACGACCACCGCCAAGCCGGAAGCGACGTTTTTTAAAATTAAGGTTAGACAATCTAAAGGAGAGGATAACTAAAAAAAATATCGACGAAAAAAGTGACCCTCCCCCTGTAGAAAAGTGCCTAGTTTAATGGGAAGATATTAATGTTTTTAGCCAAATTTTCGATATTTGTCGTATGAAAGGTCGAACTTTAGAACGATACTGATATTGGTAAAATCCGTCCCCTCTATTGAAAGTTTGAGGCAGACATGCAAACAGACATACTTACATACATTTATATATTGGTAACTAAAAATTTTCGACCCAAACTGATGAAAAAGCTTGCCCTATCTCTGAATACTATTTATGTAAAATTTCAAATATTTGGACCAGAAATTGTCTGAGTAATTTGGAAGAGACCGCAGTGGTCAATTTTTTAAAAACTTTGACCCCTATTATGACCGCTTAAAATTTATTGCTTTGGGTTCAAATCAAGTTATTAAGTTAGATCCATGTTCAAGGAACTTATATCTAAAATTTCAAGTGCGTAGACTCAAAATTGTCGGAGGAGTTTGGTAAAGTTCTCTAAAAGTCAAATCGTTGAACTTTGACCCCTTAATGGCCACATTTCTGGCCAAAAACCGACCACATCGATTTTCCCAAATCTCAGTACCGTGTATATCAAATTTCGAGTCTGTAGACTAAACATTGACAGAGTTATTGCGTAGGGAAATGTACACAGACACACATACACACACACGTTCACTTATATATTTATATATATATATATATATATATATATATATATATATATAGATAATCTAATAGCAGCAATTAATAAATTTATAATTAATGTAAGATCTTAGTTTAAAGGAACACAGAATATTTGGCGTTTCATCCTCATAAAGATTCGTCAAGCATAAGCCCGAGTAATTATTACGAGAATGAAACGCGGAATATTCTGTGTATCTTAACTGCCATATATATTTTTATAACTTACTATCTAGATCTACTTATATATTGAGTACTGTTAAATTAAATACTGAAAATTTACGCATAAAATTATATCTTCTTATATTAATTTGTGATATATATATATATATATAATTCTGTGGGCAGTAAGATTGCCCTTGCTTGCCTTTTATCTATCAAAAACATTCTTGCTATAGCAACCCGATTATATTTGAAAAAATTCCTTTTCATAGTCCAACTAGATTGAGTACAAAACCTTTAGTCTTTGCTTAACTTGTAGCATAGTTTGCATTTGGAAACTGTTTTATATTTGGGTTTTAGTTTCGAGTTTTGCTTATGGCACTCCGATTATACATTTTTTTTACCTTTAGAATCATGGCTATAATTTGGGTAAAATATAATATGGCATAATTGATTCTATTATAATAAATACGAGATCTGCGTAAATTAAAATATCATATTAAAGCGTATTTTACGATCGGGCAACGCCGGGCGTCCCTGCTAGTATATATAAAAGGACTTGTATCTGAGAGTTATGACAATATGAGAATGCAGTCCTGTGTGTGTGTGTGTGTGTGTGTGTGTATGTGTGTGCAGTCAGCACCAACCCTATTCAGGGTTTAACCGGCTTCCTCCGAAGGAGGAAGTTTCATGGGAGTATAAAATTCATAAGCGGTCCCCAGTCGCATGTATATCCCCGTTAGGAAGATTACAACGTTAGATTTTTGCAACTTTTTGCAGGGAGGTGTCGATGTCCTCCTACATAAAGAACCTGGACATCCCAAATTGGTCACCCATTTTAGTAATGACCAGGCTCAACGTTGCTTAACGTCGGTGATCTGACGGGAACCGGTGTGTCAACGTGATTATTCAGTATATCTACAGTCCTGTAGATTAATATCATTTAGCACGAGGCAAGTTTACCACAATGATGTTAATGTTAAAGATATTTGCATTTTCGACGTATACCTCATCTTTAGAAAAAATAAATAAGGGAATATGTACAACTGCTCCGTGGAGCATAAACACATCCACACCGAATAATCGTACATATTCTATTATATTTGTAAAAAATTATTAAATTTGTATGTTTTTTTCTTATTTTTATAGGTAAGTATTACGTCGACAATTCAAATAACACCACACCTTGATACCATTATCGTTAGGCAAATTACGTTCCTAAATAAGTAAGTTATAGAAAATGATTGAAATCTTTCAGCATCATTATTATTATATAACCTTGTCTCGTAAATAACCTATTTTCTTTCAAAACAGCATTTTCATAGACTTAAAAGACAACTCCTTACACACTACGCACAATAATTCAAGCAAGCTACGACATTCCCCTTATATATATATGTAAATATATATGTATATATATACATATATATATATTTACATATATATATATATTTACATATATATTTACATATATATATATTTACATATATATATATATTTACATATATATTTACATATATATATATTTACACATATATATTTACACATATATATACATATATATATTTACATATATATATTTACATATATATATATTTACATATATATATTTACATATATATATTTACATATATATATATTTACATATATATATTTACATATATATATTTACATATATATATTTACATATATATACATATATATATTTACATATATATATTTGCATGTATATATATTTACATATATATATATTTACATATATATATATATTTACATTTATTATTAATATTATTATTATTTATGTAGTATGTCTTACACGTGTTTTGTTGACAAACGGAGACCACAAAACAACACCCTTCAGAAGCAAGTGTACGTTTCCCAAAAATCTGTTGGTATGTTTTTAATATAGAACAAGAATGGTTTAGAGAAGAAAAGAAGTAATTTGAAATGAAGATATATACAATCTTTAAAAAACCTTAATTCATAAAAAATGAAATATACTAAATGTAGTTTTAGAAGTTCCCGTTTCCCACAATGATTGAATTTATACGCAATTGGGAAAATCTCTTACATCGCTACATTGGCTTTCAGATATTAATAACCATAAGTATATACACACACAGACCACACACACACAAACACACACACATACATATATATACACACACATACACACACACACATATATATATATATATACTTTCAATTTGTCTTTACATAAGCAGTAATGTGTGGCTACATATAAGCGTTGTTGCATGAATAGGTCTCCCATAACTAAATACTAGGATAGCAAAACATGCTCATGACCGTATAACAACACATTACTGCTTATGTAACGATAAATTGAAAATGTAACTTGCTCTACCCCGTTATTGAGCACTCTAGTATTAACCTCGTTATATTTCACTGGTTACCTTACCTTTGAAAAATAGCAACCTCAAATTATATATCTATATCTCTATAAAAGTGAAAGTGTATGTCTGTCTGCATGTTTGTGTGTGTGTGTCTGCATGTCTGTGTACATTCCCTACGCAATAACTCTGTCATATTTCAGTCTACAGACTCGAAATTTGATAGGCAGGGTATAAAGATTTGGGGAAATCTTTCTAATCCGTTTTTGGCCAAATATTTGGGTGTTAAGGGGTCAAAGTTCCACGATTTGACCTTTGAGAACTCTTACCAAACTCTTCCGCCAATTTTGGGTCTAAAAACTTTAAATTTTAGATATAGGTTCCATGGACATGGATCTAACTTAAAAATATAACTTGAGCTCAAAAGAGTAAATTTTAAGGGGTCATAATAGGGGTCAAAGTTAAAAAAAATGACATCTGCGGTCTCTACCAAATGACTCAGACAATTTCTGGTCGAAACATCTGAAATTTTACATAAAGGGTATTCAGAGATAGGACAAGCTTTTTAATCGGTTTAGGTCGAAAATTTGAGCTACCAATATCTGCCTAAAACTTTTGACAGAGGCGACAGATCGTTTTGAAGCTCAACCCTTCAGACGAAAGTATCGAAAAATTGGCTAAAACATAATATATTCACCTTCAACTGGGCACTTTTCTATAGGGAGGGGTCCCTTTTTTCACCGATATTTTCGAAAGTCATCGCCTCTATTGGATTGTCTAGCCTTAATTAACACCTACGTCATTTCCGGTTTGGCGGTGGTCGTAACAGCAAAGATGTCACGTTTTTTTCCTGTTCTTTTCCTCGTTCGGGGTACGGGTAAGAGTCTGCCTTCCTACTACTAATTTTTACTTTTATTTTGCTCAACACACACCTCCAAACACCGGGCAACGCTGGGCACCCAGTCTAGTATATATATATATATATATATATATATATATATATATATATATATATATATATATATATATATATATAAGCTGCTTAAAACATAGAGAATGTTTTTGTATATAAAATATCTTCACGAGTTTGTAACACATTTAAAATATTGACATTTGATTATGACAGCCAAAAAACAAAAATAAAAAAAAAAAAAACGTTTTTAATAAAATATCAGTAATACTCAGACTGCGGCAACTAATTTTGTGGCTATTTATTTCATAATGGATCGCTACAAATTACCATACAAATAATGAACACACAAGGCTTCTTCCACTTACACGTGGATACAACCACAGGCGGTTCGAGAGAAGTTTCATACATCTTTAATATACTTTAATTTCAGAACATTTCTAATAATTTAATACTAATTAAATACAACGGATATGGATTTCCGTTTAATAATTGGAATGCAAGTGTTGCACGAATTAAAAGCAGCAGCATATTCGAAGAGGAGAGCATGTATAATTAGAATACAAATTCGGATGATACAATATTTTGAAATCCATGAGGCATTAGCTAGGGAACGCCGATATATGGATATATGGAAGGAGTCGCTTGCATGAGTTATAATTGCACGGGTTCTGAGTGTGAAAGTCCTACAAAATTCCGCGGGAATCTGCAAAAGATGCGTCAGGCTCAAAACAAAGCAGTTCGGAGTAAGTACTATGCAAAACGTACTGCACGTGTATCTGTTTCTCTTCACACAAGAGCCGCAAGGAAAAACTGCTAACAGCCAATAACGAAAGTCTACAACAATGTTATACACGCAGTTGAACCGTGCGTGGTATGGTTCTTCTAAGACGATGAGAAGTACTACTAAGACCAGGTGGCCAGCCTTTAGTTCGCATACATTTCTTTGCATCATGCATACTATGTTTCATTAAACTGTGATTATTTTCGTTTAAACCATGTAATGCCGCCTCGAACCTTTAAAACTAGACTAAGACTCAATTCATATAACTATGGGTAGTCATTATCTATTGTTTTTATGTTATGGATGAAGAGAATAACTGAAAAAAAGTCATACAGGTTTCGGTTTAACAACCCCGGTAGAAAACTCGAATGGATGTCTGTTAACTTTCAATTATGTCGAACCTTTCGGGATCTATCTGTCTCCGGCAGACAATACTCTAAGAAGAAGGCTTTAAATTTTAAGAATAAAAATATATCGTTTTCTTTTCTGTTCAAAATTTATCACATTTATCCCGGACAACGTAAAGTCTCTTTTTTAAACGTGTATGACAGACAGACAGACAGACAGACAAACAGACAGACAGACTGTGATATTGTGGGATGCGTTAGATCAATATTACATAAAATATCTTACCGCAGGGAGTCCAACCTTCACGCTGGTAGGTAGCAGCTCATGAGGAAAGGATATGACACTTTTGAACAAATAAGGAAACATTTCACTGTTACATAAAGATATACGTTTATTAAGAGACATGCACACACACGTAACTACAATTCAGACATAATAGATGAAAGTTAGAAGTCAAAATATGATACATTGATGAACAGGGATGATGTTCATCTCGCCATTTTCAAAGTCACTCTGTTTTCCCTCCACTGTCCACATTCGTTCGTTCATCTCGCGAGAAGTCGCGAGAATTTAAAGTTTGGGATTACGGACAAAGGGAGGCGACTTTGCCCAAAGAAGTAAAGAGTTACTCCCCTTCGCATTATACTTTTGTTTCATCCCAACACAGACAAACAAACAGACAGCGGAGTTATAAAATGGCAGAAGTAAGTTCACATGTGCGTATTTAAGAATAATCTGATTATTTTCCAAAAATTAGGAACAGTTCAATGATGGAAATAATAATTTAGTTTTAATTAAATGTTCATTTTGAAGAAAACTGACAGCTAAGTGTTTGACGCCAACAAGCAACAATTAACCTTTCGAAAAATATTTTCCACTTTTGTACAAAATTTATATTTGTTGTTTGACTAAATTGTTTTCGTTTGTTTAATTATATATGTTTTTCTTTTTATTAAAAGATATTAATATAGATTGGTGTATTTCAAATAAAAAAAGTCAGCAGAAATATAATTTGACATAAAAATTTTATAATAGAAAGTAAAAATCAATTCAGTTTGTTTAAAAATCAATATCAATATATTCCATTAAGAATATTGTTAAACTATTGCGTGGTTTTTATTGCCAATACATTATTGATTCAGAAAATAAATCCAGATAAAAGCATAACTAAGCAATATTTTACAAGGTCGAACGATAATTTTGTCGCCCTAACGAAAACAACGCTACATCATTATTTTAAAACTTTTCTTGAAAAAAATCAATTCAGATAACTTGCTTATGTGTTAGAGCTGATATCTATTCAATGTAGCTGCCTTCAGCCTCAATCACCGCCTCGATTCGGGTCCAGAACTAGGAGGATTCCTTTTCCACAAGCGTCGGCGGGAGCTCAGCGAATATTCGGCGGATGGCAGGCTCAGGCGAGCTTTAGTGTTGTGGGAGTTCATGTTGATGATGTTCTCGACGTATGACTAAACGAAGTATTTTTTTTACATGGGGTCACCACTTATCAAGGCCCGAAGGCCACTCAGGGATAAGGGTTATTGCGTGTACAGTAATCAATGAGCTAGTATTCTAGTAATCATTAGTATTGGAGGTTTTGATAGAGTGTCTTACTTAAGGGGGCGGTTTGTCAGGAGTTTGTTTATGTTGGACTTGAAGACGTCCAAGTTGTCCAGCGGATTCACGTCGGGGGAGGAGGAGGCCAGTGAGAGAAGTGTACTAAGTTTTAACAGTTGCTTTTTATCAAAGATAGCACCGTGCACAAACTTACATCACAAGTGCATTTGAAAAGTTTTATTACTAGACAAGCCAAAAAGCCTGTCATATAAAATCAGCAGTAGGATTTTTGATATGATAGGACCGCATTCGAAATGAATGCCTCTGTTTTAAGCACTGTATCACCATGGTACTTGACTTTTTCATTTTAAACTTAAATTCAAACCATTATCACCGCCAAAGCAGTACGATCAGATATATAAAACTAACAGTATGTTCTTTGGTATGACAGGGGCACGCTCAAAATGAATGTTTCTGTTTAGACTACAATTAAAGCATAATACTTGACTTTTGCATTTTACTCATTATTTAAAGTCATTATATATAATTTTTTTTTTAATTTACTCAGTAGGTTCTCTATAATGCAATGTTGACTACAATGTATCGTGGACTAATTACTGTGGAGAGACATTTGGAGCTTTCTTTTTGCTGCACCGCGCTGGGTCCTTAACTAGAGCAGGCATTCGACAGATTACATCGATTTCGATGGCAGTGTGATACATTCGTTTATCATCATTCAATTAGTGTTTCAAATATTGAGTTTTCTCAATTGAGAGAAGTTGGGTGTTCGTTTATTTTAAATTCTGATCCATTTTGAGTAAAGCCGTAATACGGTTTTCGATTTTAATGAGATATCCTCCAATTAATTTATATAAGCGTAAATATTTTCTTTAATCTTAAAATAAATTTAAAGGATCCAGTTTTCTGCGACTAAAACTAATATTTCATACGATTCTGCTTCTTTAGTTACAGCGAAACACTATTGTACGAGACCTCTTGCATATTTAATGGCGTCACTGCAGTGTCGTGAAAATCCTTTAAACTCTCTGACTCTCTATTCCTAAAAAGATTTAAACTACAAATAACAGAAAGTAAATCACATCGATTCAAAATGTGTGTGTGTGATTTATATATTTTAACACAACATAAGAATGCAATACTTTTATATCAAACAAAATTCAACGTCTATTATTTTTCATATGTAATCACTAGTTTTGTCATAAAACTATTACGTGAAATAGCTGAAAGTATGTGGAGTTTGTTCTAAGGTTTCAAATATCCCAATTTTGTCGTATTATTGGTCCACCGACTTAGTCGGATTTGGACCTTAGAATCCTCCCTCGTCCGTTCGTTCCCAAAATTCTCAGTAACTACTCATTACATTTTTCTGAGATTTTTTACGAAGTTAATACTACCCAAGAGCGAAAATATAATATTCTTTGATTCTTTATAAAAATTCTGGTTGCGTCACAAAGGGTTTAAAAGGGGTCAAAATAGCAAAAAATAGCACTTTTCCGAACATAGAATCTTTTCCAACCATTAGATGTTGCTGAAAATTACCCAAAAGCAAGATCACATGGACATATATCCAAACACGTAATATTTGACCCTGGTAAAAGTTGCGTCCCTAGGCGGTCCAAACAGTTAAATACATACCTTTTAGGGCTATTTCTTCTTTTAAATTTCAAGGTATCAGTCGGGGGGCATATAGGTTTTGGCTTGTTAATTATTCAGTAAGTCGGTATTCTAACAATCCATGCATGATTAGAATGTAAAATGGTGAACTTACCAAACATGTTTTACATAATATAATCAAATGATTGTTTGACAGTGTGTGTTTCTATACTGTGTAAATCCGTGCATATCTTATATTTACTAGCTTTTAATGGTGTGTCTATTAATTTCCTTTTTACTAGGATTAAAATCGAAATATTATAAAATTCGATTTTCAAATATTTTAGATTTGCATACAATGCGACCCCTAATCATTATGCACAAATTATGCAAGATTCTCTTAAGCATAAGCAGTTTAAAGATTTAAGCATTCGAGACCTTCCAGCTTCAAAATCATATATTAATATTACGTCCTGTATTTTTATTCTATTTTGATTCAACATCAGTTACCTGATTTTGATTCTAGAAATTATTATAAAATTTGATACATCTGATTTATATTTTCGAAGTAATTGCTGTGACATAATACGCTATTTAAAATCCTGTAAAAAATAGCAAAAGCCACCAAAATTCCGGGAACACTGGTAATAATGAATACATAAAAAAATTAGAAAAAGAGAAATTTTAATGTGGAATTTCATCACGTTTTAGTTCTTATGCATAATGTTTTAATTAAACTAAACTAAACACATACTAGCGAATATCAGTCATTATATAAATCATACAGTTTTCTTGTTTAGGTATACGCGACAATATATTTCATCAGTTTCATTTGTTATATTTGATATGCAGATAATTGATGGCGTATATATCATTTCAGAAATGTTATTGAATATATGTTCGTTATCATCCAGTTTCTAAAATAAGTCAGAGGCATCATGTTGAATAATCTGAACTTGAGAGCATTAACTACCTGGTGCATTTCCTAATGTTGCCTTCTGTAAACTGATTTGCGGCCATTTAACATAGTTACGAAACATAAATAATAATGGACTCATATCTAGATATGAAAGTTATTGCGTATCGCCCATTATGACAATAATATTATTCAATTTAATGCGTTGAAAATTACGGGTACATATGTAAAGAGTTCTATTAGCATTGTCACCGCTTACCACACATTCTTAATGTAATGAATTTATAGGTATGCGTTTTCAATTTGACTCTGTCCCAATTTCGAAAATTAAGTTATATATATATATATATATATATATATATATATATATATATATATATATATATATATTTATATATAAACACACACGCACACATATATGTGTATATATATATGTGTGTCTGTGTGTTTATGTGTGTGTATGCTTTAACAGCTAATTTGGCATTTATACATACTCAATTTCCCTAATTTCTTATGTTAATTACTGAGTCGATTCAAAAGTAATGCATTCTATTATTTTTTTTCTGAAAATGGTCAAGAGCTACAAAAGGCGAGTTGTGCTATTAAAAATAACGACATTTTATGCTCTGAAAATTATTCGTTTATATTCTTAATTATACATATATATATATATATATATATACATAGATATATATATATATAATTAGAGGCGTAGAAAATTCCAGGTTGGTATCTGTAGGCGCATTAATTCACTGGGAGAGATGCACGGTCAGTTTTCGTTAAGACATGCATCTAGAAGAAGGAAACTGATGTAAATACCTGCAGCTTACTGTTTACTCTGTCCTGTGACAGTTATATGCACCGACAGAGGTTAGTAGTAAGTGGGGATTGTTCTCCACAAAGCCTTCACCACTATAAACAAACTTAATTTATGTGGCGTAACTACAAACAACTTATGTGGCGTAACTACAAACAACTTAGTTTATGTGGCGTAACTTCATACGTCGAAATCGACAGGAGAGTCCATTAATATATATATATATATATATATATATATATATATATATATATATATATATTAGTAATGAGGAGATTCCTAAACGTTTCCAATTCCGATACAATTACCGATTCTGTTCTAAATTCTCAATTCACATACACATGTAAATTCCGATTGCGATTCTGTTTAAATCTATTAACATTTAATTAAAAATTCGATGTTTCTTAAATTACTGTTTCCTCCCCGGATGATGTCCGCATAATATTTTGCAGAACTTAAATATACTTTTAGGAGAGGACATGTCTTTCTAAATATTTTTCTCTCATTTTTTTTTTTTTTTTTTGTAATTAATTATGAATTCTGAGGCAAAATTTGTTTTCCTTTTAAAACAAATCACATTTTCATTTCGTGGACGTTATTACCATTTCGAATATTCACAAGTCTTTAAAAAGAAATAACGATCGGCATGCATAATAAGAAAGCAGTTTAGGAACGGAATCGTTTAAAAGCACGTCCAATGTCTACAATAAGTTTCTAAAAGTGATCACACTATTTAGAAAACCATTCTTAAGAGTGTGACGGGTCTCCGTTAACTATTATCTACAACAAATCTATAAAGAAATGTTCATGCTTTTCTCGCATATAGATTGATCTGTATTACTGTAAGAAAACATGATATAAATTATGATGATGATCATCATCATCATAATAATAATAATAAATATGAGGAAGGAGAAAAGCAAAAACAATAATAATACGAATGATACTACTACTACTACTACTACTACTACCAATAATAATAATAATAATAATAATAATAATAATAATAATAATACCGAATTACAGCAAGGACCCATGAATTGATGATCTACAGCCATTAATTCATCGGCGGTTGCTGTAATTTGGTACAATACAGCTTTTGTAGGATAGACAGAGGAAGAAGTGAAAAAGCCGAATAGCGACACACAGAAATTGTTCGTCGAGTATGGAGCATTTCACTCAACATCAATGTGCTCAGATTGTACATCGAAAGGAGGAAATGATGAAGAGAGCTGTATGGGATTGAAGAATGCGTCGGGGCATCGCTTAGAAGTGTGTACCATTATTTGGTGAACAATTATGAAGTATTGCCTTCTTGCCTTCAGCAGTGGCGAAAAAGAAAGAGCTAGAAAAAGAATCGTTGGAGAATAAAAGGACGTACGAGGAATAAACCGAAGCGGAAAAGTTGAATGAGATGGTAAGAATGAAACACCATGGTCAGTTTGAGCAAAGATATTAAAGCACAAAAATGTGAGGACAAGTGGAACTTCTGTCTAAAGAAGACTTGAAAAGAGAGACACAATGTCTTATATTTTCTGCTGAGGAGTAGACACTAAACAAAAATGAAATCAATAAAAACATATTTGGGAAGGACCGTTTTGATAAGTGCAGATTGTGCAGTGTAACCTTTGAAACGGTGTCAAATATTGTTAGTGCGCATTCTACACTTGTCTAAATAGTGTGCAAACGTCGCCATGACAAATTTTGTGCAAATTTACACTGGGATTTGTGCCAAAAGTTTGGAATCCAAGTGACGGAAAGATTCTATGGGATTTTATAGTTAAATGTGATCGAGAGATAAGTCACAGGAAACCTCATATTGTAGGTGTGAACAAAATGACCAATGAGTTCTAAATTATTGATTTGGCTTGCTCAAGCGACATCATCTCCGGAGGTAAGAAGAAGAATAAACTACAGAACTATCAAAAAATGAGGGGAGTAAGATTACTAGGTGTAGAATATGAACACTTCTATAGTGCCAGACATCATGAATGCGCTTGACTCAATTTCAGCTGATCTTGTAAAATCGTTGAACTCCTTGGGGTCAAGCAAAATATCATCGTTCTAAAGGAGTCAGTTCTCCTTGGCAGAGTAAATATCCTACGCCAAGTGATTTTCATCTAATTGACTCTTTGATTATGCTAACTAGATTTCAGTCTTCTTTTGAGTGAAAAAATACAATGTAAGACATCACAACATTGTGAAGTTAACAAATATGTTTCAAGAACATGTCCTTGATACCACTTTAAAAATTGACTGTTTTGCGAAGCTTGGAAAACATTTTTTTTTTATCATTATTAATTTCTGGGACTTTTTCACAGTTTTTGTTTTTTCTTTCCGTGTTTATTTTTCCTTTTTTTTTTTAATATTTTTACCCTTTTTCCTTGCCATAAAACTAAAAGTCATGTAATCCTCTGCTGCCTCAACCCCGCTAAAACAATCCACCATTGTCTCCTATATATAACACGATCATCTTTCTCTGTCCACTAAAAAAAAATAGGAATGTCTCCACGTGACCATGACATGGTAGTAATTTACCATGCCTCCCTCTCTCTCTCTCGCTCATCCTCTCTCTCTTTCTCTTGATAGTTTGCACACCCCATTTTCAAAGTTTGCAAGGCTGTTAAGTGTCAACGATTATTCCTTCCAAAAATTGTTCCTAAGAATGTAATCAAGTGAAAAGTTACTTGTTGCCAGTGTAAGAATATGTTCTCGGCACCGCTTTAAATATTAACTGTTTTGCGAAGCTTTGAAAACACTTTTGTGATCATTATTAATTTCAGGGTCCTTTCCACTGTTATTGTCTTTTTTGTGGGTTATTTATTTATTTATTTAGTTAAGAGTAGGTAGTAGTTTGCTTGAAGCATTGTTGGTAAAGAAATATATATATATTTTAAGCCAAAAACAATGCGGAGGAAGACCGGAAAAGATGTAGTAAAAAAGAAAAACAAACAGATGTAGACGAGTATGGTTGAATAGAGGAGTGTCTAACCTTTATTTGACTATCATTCTTCACTTCAATGTATAAGTATTTATAACCAAGTTGCTGGTATGTCCGGTGTATGTAAGGTCCGTGGGTGGTGTGAAACTTTGATTAATTTGGAGAGAAAATTACCTCTCTTTTTCAAAAGAGAAGACAATTTATTTATTTATTTTACGGTGTGCTTGTCTCCCTCGCTATAAATCTAGAACGTATATAAACATAGTTTACGAATTAATACTTGATGGACAAAGACGAACACCACTACTAGCGATTACGCATCATCTTGTAAGAAAGATCTATCTTCAAATTTTTCTACAGAAGAGAGATGGCGACTTTTTCTAAGTAAAATTCTTAGATTTTTTCTTTTTCTTCTTTCTTTTTTTTCTTTATTGATTCATTTATTTTTTTAATTCACTTTTTACACATTTTAGGTATTTATTTATTTTTTTAATCATTGTTTTTGTTTTTGTCATCGTGTGTGTGCTGGTGTTTATATTCTTTATGTAGATGTGGTAGGTCACAATGCCTCTCACCTATGTGATAGGTAACACTATCCCTGTGACAGAACCGCAGTAAAACAACTCTGGGCTTGGTGTTGCCATAAATACATAACATGAAATATGCAATTTACAAATAATACCCAACGTGGGACCCAGATGAAACATCTGGGTTTCATGAACGGCAGTTGCTCCCTCGCTGGCCATAGTGTACTCGGTCGTCATCCCGTGAATATTAGCTCCTCTTCTAATTTAAGAAATAATAACACCAACACAGAACACGTAAGTATCCCCTCCAATTTCAGGTCCAAAAACAATAAAGATAAAACACAGAAACAAAGTAATCGACACCGACCCCAAAACCATAGGAAGAAGTGGACAAAAAAGATATCGCAAACAGATGAAAGGGTTATGGGATATGTGCAGTGACTACTGGGCATCAGAACAAGGAATTGTAAACCAAGCGAAACTAATGCTAAGGAGAGTTTGGCTTTCGAATCGAAAACTGAACGAAATACAAAACAATGATAGAACAGAGGAGGAAATGTCCCTCGAGGAAACCACAAACATAAGAACTACCGTGGCAGAGAAGCTGCAAATCTTGGATACAAGAAACATAGAAACCAGGATCTATGAAACAGAACCTAGTAAAAATGAATTAGCTGAAGTAGAAAAAATCAAGAAGCTTATGAACGAGGAAAAAGCAAAGCTCCCATCTTTCAGAAACCAAGAATGGAAGAAACTAAAAACTGAAACAGAGAAGATGAAAAAAACTCCTCCCATAAATCCAACAAAGACTATTACGAACCTAAATAATTTAATCTATGCAGGTGCCAATGCAGTAAATAAGAAGCTTGAAGAAGGGAAAAAAAGACTGAAAAAAGACCAACGAAACCCGATGGAAACTGAGGATTGAAACCCAGACTAAAGAAAGCCAAGGCAATAAACAAGATTAAAACAACCAGAAGAGGTTGGAAAAGTAGAAATGCGACTAACGAGGAAAGATGCAACAAGAAACAGGAAGACGTGAAGGAAAAACAGCAGCAAAAGAAGCAAGATTTAGACGATACCGATAAAAATCGGACCAGTGCAAACAAAAAGGAACACTGGAAAGCAATGAAAGCCAATTCTACCAAAATGGAAAGGAAGGAAAAACGAACACAGACCAAAGAACCCGACGAAAACAAAACGCTATTGGAGTCAGATATGGGAAGAAAGAAAGTATTACAATAGAAAAGCAGAATGATTGGAAGAAATAAAAAACAAGAGTCACAGCAAATCGAAGAAGGAACAGTAAATGAAATCAGCAGGGAAACACTTAAGACAACCCGACGAAAAATAGCAAACTTGAGAACACAAGGTGATGACGCAATACATGCCTATTTGTTTAAGAAATTCATGACACTACATGAAAGGCTAGTTTAGCAACTAAAAAGTTGCATCCGCGAAACACATGTACCAGAAGAGATGAATAAAGATTTAAGAACACTGGTGCAAGAAGACACAAAAAAGGGACCATCCCCACCAACTACAGGTCTATAACATGTTACCTACAATGTAGACAATACTTGCTGAAAAACTGAGAGAACAATTTGATCAGTCCCTTTATAACCGCGAACTACTTCCGGAAGAAAAGAAAGGATGCCAAATGAGAAAAAAGAGGAACACACGACCTATTATATATAGACCAAACTATTCTGAAGAAAGTCAAAAATAGAAAAAAGAACCTAGCCATCGCATGGGTAGATTATAAGAAAGCATATGATAGAGTCCAACAAGCATGGATAATAGAATGCTTGAGAATGTACAAAGTACCAGGTAATATAATAACTCTGATAGAAAAGGCAATGAAAACATGGAGACTTGAACTGGCAGCTGATGGGCAATACATAACTGAAATCAAAATACAAAAACGAATCTTCAAAGGTGACTCCCTATCACCACTACTGTTTATTATAGCCATTATGCCCCTGGAAAACATCATGAGAAAATACCAAGCTGGATACATGTTCACTAACACAGAGAAAAGAATAAATCACCTAATGTACGTGGATGACCTTAAACTGTTTGCAAAAACAAAGACAACAATAGAAACTTTACTAAATACGACCAGAATCTTCAGCCAGAATATCCAGATGGAATTCGGTAAGGAAACGTGTGAAGTGATGACCATGAGGAGGGGAAAACTGGAAGCAACAGAGTGTATAGTACTGCCCAATCAAACAGAAATGAGGGCACTATGTGAGCATAACTACAAATACTTGGAAGTGCTGGAAACAGAAGCCATCAAAGTAACGGAAATGAAGTTGAAAATAAGAAAAGAATACCTCAGAAGGACAAGAAAATTCCTCGAAACCAAACTAAATAGTCGAAATCTAATTAAAGGAAGAAACACGTGGTAAATGTCACTAATAAGATACTCTGGACCATTTATAAGCTGAACCAAAGAAGAATTAAGGAATCTCGACCAGAAGACCAGGAAACTCATGACGATGCATAATACCTTACATCAGAAGGACGATCCTGTTCGAATCTACGTAAAAAGGAAGACGGGGGAAAAGAGCTAGTCGGTATGGAAGACTGTGTGAATAACACAAAAAAGGATTAGAAAAATACATAACGCAGAACACAGAAAGAATAATTACTGCAGAAAAAACAAGAGAGAAAAGAAGACGATGATTAAGATGAGGAAAGAAAAATGGAAAGAGAAAAAGCTGCATGGACGATTCATAAAGATGACAAAAGAAAAGACTAACGAAAACACTTGGAAATGGCTACAAAAAGGAACCCTTAACAGGGAAACTGATTCACTAATAACAGCTACACAAGATAACTCAATTAGAACCAACCACATCAAAGCAAGGACCAATAAGACACGAGAAAACAGCAAATGTAGACTCTGTGGACAAAGAGATAAAACAATAAATCACCTACATGAATGCAACAAACTAGCCCAACAAGTGCTCGTCTGAGATCCATTCTCTGGTCCCCCCTCGCCAATCTTTTTCAAAAAACAGCCGACTAGCTAAAACCACCGTCAATAATTTTCCCCACTCCTTATCTGTGCCTAAATGCAAACGTAGATTCCATGAACAAAGCTTCTTTCTTAGAACTGCACGCCTGTGGAACTCTGTTCTGCTTGCCTGTTTCCCTCCCGACTTCAACCTGGATGTCTTTAAGTCCAACACAAACAAATTCCTGTTGAACCGCCCCCTAAGTAATGACACCTGATCAATTCTCTAATACTATTGTTACACTATCGCATTGATTACTGTACACACAATAACCCTTATCCCCGAGTGGCCATTGGGCCTTGATAAGTGGTGAACTCCATGTAAAAAAAAACAAAAAAAACACAAGAATATTAAAAAAAGACACGATCAAATAGAGAATGCAGTACATTGGCAATTATGCAAGCAAATGTATCTTGTACATACAGACAAATGGAAAAATATAAATCAGCAAAAGTAGTGGAAAATGAAAGTCACAAGATCCTATAGGACATGGATATACAAACGGATAAATCCATCGACGCAAGGAGGCCGGATATCATAATAGTTAACAAGAAGGAAAAGTCCTGCCAGAATATAGATTTTACGTGCCAGCAGACAACAGAGTGAAGAACAAGGAGACTGAAAAGCGGAGCAAATACACGGAACTGGCCAGACAGCTCAAAGGGATCTGGAGAAGTAAGTAAGTAAAGATAACACCAATAATAGTAAAAGCGCAAAGAACGATACCAAAAAAAAACTTGGAAAAAAGATTGGGAGAGATTGGAATCCGAGGGATGGTAGAAAAGATACAACGAATTTCAATAATAAAAACTGCAGAAATATTAAAGAAAATCCTTAAATGTGGAGACTAACACTACACATAAACGACACAAACTAAACATAGAAACGACTACAGATGCAAAATACAACTGAAACTGTATAGTTGAAAAATACCGCCTCCATTTTTTTGTATGGCCATAAATGGACACCACACCAAATAATGAGGGTCAAGGATGATGGAAAGGCCGAGGAGAGAAAACGCTAGCCAGACCTCCGCTAGATATGTGCAAAAAGGACTGGGACGTTGGAGATGTTTATTACCAGCCAAATCCCAGTGAAGACCTGATGACGCAGTCAACAAGGAATCATTGGTAAGCGACTGTTACGATAACGCAAATTCTTTTGCAATGGTTATCAAAAGAGGTGGAGAGTACTGGAAATCTTGAAAAACTTGTTGTCACTCAGACCCCTGGGAACACCACCAGTTGTTCTCAAAGAGCACTCTTTGATGGCTTGTGTGACTGCTCCTAATGAGTAAATAATAATAATAATAATAATAATAATAATAATAATAATAATAATAATAATAATAATAATAATAGAAAAACCATTAATTATAATTGTAATCAAATTGATACCATCAGCTAAATTGCTTCCTCAACGTGGGATTCTACTTTTTTTAGATGATTACCTGGAGAGAAGAACAACACACTTATTTTATATTTTTGAGTCGGAAAACAGTTTCGCAAATAAATTTAACATAAAATAATAATCATTTCCGAGTTATTCTAACTTTTAATCTTGTGTCATCGCCCAAACGAAACAAAATATTGATAGAACATAACATTTTTCTCGATCGTTGCTATTTATTTGATATAGTTTACCAGTGTTTGTATATTTACTGATTTTGAGCTCTTGTCAAGGGTACTTGTGAAGAGGTTATGTTTTTTTGTATACTGGCTCAATAGAGTGACCTCTAAATTTGATTTGAAATAGAATCATGCTCTAAAACAAGTTTCAACTAAAATAAACTTATCCAGGTAGGTAGAAGTATATTGCATTTGGTAACATTTTTTTAATATTTGTTTTTATCTCTTTTTTTCTGTGAGTTACAGTTAAAAATGTCTGAATCTCATTTCTGTTTAAGGCGTCGAAGTTTAACTATTTAAATTTCCTTTTTAGTTTTGAATACTTCTAAAGAATTTTATGTATTCTTATGTATTTTATCCCATATTTTGACTATCCAATCGAATCTTTTTTATGTATAATTTTCACTTTTGTCCAAAGCAAGAAAGTACCATATACATTAATTATTACAGAAAAAAACGATGTCAAACAGCGGCAGTGTTAAAACGGCGCTAAGAAAATTAAAAAAAAACAATTGTTCAGAGCATTTAAAATCTGCCAATATTAAGTGTGAACTTACTGAAATGTTTAGCAAAAAGGTTTACAAATGGATGTTTAGCGTAATGTACTAATAAAAGAATAAATCTCTATCAATATAAAAGCCAAGTACGTCCAAGGATGGAATACTGCTACCATATCTAGGCAGGAACTGCTAAAAATAGCCTATCACAGAAGAGACGTTGCGAGCCTATCTTTGTTTTATCGTTATTTCCATGGCAGGTGCTCGTCTAAACTCCAATCTCTGGTCCCCCCTCGCCAGTCTTTCACGAAAAACACCCGTCTAGCTGAATCCACTGTGAAAAATTTCCCCCACTCTTTATCTGTGCCTAAATCAAAATGTGGATTCCATGAACAAAGCTTCTTTCTTAGAACTACACGCCTGTGGAACTCTGTTCCGTCTGCCTGCTTCCCACCTGACTACAACTTAAATGTCTTCAAGTCCAACGTTAACAATTCCTAATGAACCGCCCTCTTAAGTAAACACTTCATTAAATCTCCACACTAACGTACTGTATTTGCAATAACCCTTATCCCTGAGTGGCATCCGGGCCTTCATAAGTGGTGACCACCGTGTAAAAAAAAATAAATAAATAAATTAGGCACTAAAGATTAATGCTTAATGTGTGTGGGGGATTTATAACCCATTTACAGGAGACGAAACCGGACATATTCTAAGGGAAACTGGAATAGGGCCGACCACTTCCCTAGATGAGTTCATAATTAACGGATACTCTAACTTAACATCTAAATCTGACCCCAAGACCGCCATGGGCATGGAATATGTACCTACATTAAAGATGGCTTCCCATGTGGCAGGAATATCTCTAGAGAAGATCCTAATTTACCTTATATGTGCTTCTGGGTTGCACTTGCTAACACCACTGCATTTATATTCGCCCTCTATCGGCCCCACAACTGTGGAGTTACTATCTTTAAGAGTATATCTGAGAAAATAGACCACATCCTGTCTGTACATCCCTCGACTAACATTCACATATGTGGTGAATTCAACGTCCATAACGTGGAATGGCTATTCACTCAAATAGACGATGAGGGGAGGTTTTGTCATGATTTTGCCATTGCTTATGACCTCACTCAGATTGTTCGCGAGTCCACTCGTGTGCCCGATACTACAGGTCAGTATGCAAGCCTTCTAGACCTTTTTCTCTCAACTTCCCCTGAGCTATGTTCATGTTCCGTACTATCTCCTCTATGATCCTCCGACCACTCTGTTGTAGTAGTTAAGATAAAAATGAAATGTAATAAGTCCCCAGACGTACCCCTCCACCGTACTGTATACCGATATCCCATGGCGGACTGGGATAGCTTCCGTACATTCATATCTGATCTACCTTCGCATTCCATGTTTAAAAAGGATGTGTCCTCTATAGTATCAGACCTGACCGAATGGCTTATTGTAGGCATAGACCGATTCATAACATCTAAAAAATTCCAACAAAAACCCAACAGCCAGCCATGGTTCTCTCCAGAATGTGCTGCTGCCATCGCGCACAGAAATCACTTTTTCCATAGCTACCAACGTAATAGATGCACTGAGACTAAAGCTGCTTTCAGAAACGCCAGCAACCACTGTAAAAGAGTAATAAAAATGCAAGAGAGCTATATGTTCAGTCCGTTAAATCCAAATTATCTGATCAGCGGCTTGGTTCCCACCAGTTTTGGCAAATAACAAATAGGATCCTGAACAGAAGTGTGCGTTCTATCCCAGCCATTATCAATGGACCTAAGGTCATCTCGTCAGCATCAGACAAGGCCAAACTATTTGCCAAGAACTTTGCAGCTAATTCTACCCTATGCGACGAAGGCCATCAACTCCCCATATGTCCTCCAATAACACAGAACACGCTAGGTAACATACAAATACCTGTGCACGAGGTCGCCAAGGTAATCAAGAACCTTGATTCCAGTAAAGCAACTGGCCCTGACGGCATCCCAATTATAGTGTTAAAAAGCTTCAACCAGAACTTGTTCCCATACTTACGAAACTATTTAAGCGCTGCCTTAAGGAGAAGTGCTTTCCAACACCCTGGAAAACCTCATCAGTATGCCCTGTATTTAAGAATTCGAGTGATAAGTTATCTCCCTCTCAGTACAGACCAATAAGTCTCCTGTGTGTCATGAGTAAGTTTCTGGAATCCATATTAAATAGAGATAGTAAACCACCTCAGCAAAAATAACTTTCTTACTCACATGCAATATGGTTTCCGTTCTGCAAGATATAGCTCAGATGTACTAACGGTTATATCTTATAGGATTAATGAATCGCTTGACAAAGGCTTCCTTTCTAGGGCAATTGCTCTTGACATATAAAAGGCCTTCGACAAGGTATGGCTTAAAGGCCTACTTCACAAGATTTCCAGCTACGGTATAACTGGAAATGTTTTCTCTATCATTAAATCATTTCTCTCTGATAGGCTCATAAGAGTAGTGGTCGATGGAAAAAAATCAGAGGCCTGCAGTATTAATGCTGGAGTCCCCCAGGGGTCCATCCTGGTCCCAACTCTTTTCCTGATCTACATCAATGACCTCCCTAAACACATACTTAAATCATTCATTGACATCTATGCTGATGACACGACCATCTACGGCAACACATCAAAGGCTTTAAATGACAAAGTTCTCTCTGATTCTCTCACCTCTTATCTCGAGCGTGTGGTTCAGTGGGGGAAGGGGTGGCTGGTTACCTTTAATGCATCTAAAACCAAGCTCCTATCTTTACATCATCAACGATCTGATCCCCATCTGGCATCAATTGAAATGGATGGCTCTCGTCTAGGAGAAGCTCCGTGTTTTGACAAGATTCTGGGCTTGACCTTTACTCCTGATCTGAAATGGAACACGTACATCAAGTCTGTGGCCAAGGTCGCTGGAAATATGGTGGGATCCTTCTACCGCTCTAGAAGATACCTCACTACTGATGCAATTCTCTATCTATATAAAAGCCAAGTACGCCCAAGAATGGAATACTGCTACCATAGTAAGGCAGGAGCTGCTAAAAACAGCCTATCCTGCCTTGACAGAGTACAAAATAGACTTTGTGGCTTAGTGGCGGATGCCCGTTTCTCTTCCCTGCAACCTCTCTCCCACAGAAGAGACGTTGCGAGCCTATCTTTGTTTTATCGTTATTTCCATGGCAGCTGCACGCCTGTGGAACTCTTTCCGTCGGCCTGCTTCCCACCTGACTACAACCTGGATGTCTTCAAGTCCAACGTAAACAAATTCCTGATTAACCGCCCCCCCTTTAGTAAACATTTTTATTAAATCCCCACACTAACGTACTTTACATGCAATAATCTTTATCCCTGGGTGGCTTCCGGGCCTTGATGAGTGGTGATCACCTTGTAAAAGAAAAATCCGTTGCCATTAGTCTTCTGTAATATTTGGCATAATCACGTTGACACACCGGTTCCCGCTAGATCACAGGAGTTAAGCAACATTAAGCCTGGTTAGTACTAAATGGGTGAATATTTAAGAATACCAGGTGCTGTATATGCTCTCCGTTTATCCTGCCATTGTTTACGTTCGTTTTGGACTTCTCCCTGCCATAGGAAACATGTTAATGGCACGTGTGGTTGGAGATTGTGCAAGCTTTGCTTCACAATAACACGTGGAGCTACCCTTGTACAGGGTTTCCATTTTTTTCTTAAAACAAAATTGAGGTGATAAAAAAGCGTTATAAAATGAAAAACTTCTAACTTATAAATAAATGTGTGTTTCATTTATTATTGGCAAGAAAAAAATACAATTCGTTTTGGAGTCGAGAATGTGGCTAAAATTTTTCCGATTAAGATACCGATTCCGATACCCTAAAAGCTCCGTTTTTCTGGTGGCAGGTTACGATTAATCGTCCAAACACCTATAAGTTTCCTCTTGCTATTCGCTGACAAATTTCCATTAATAATTAATCAAGCATATATGATAAACTTCTTGGCTAACAATAGCGATTCAGAAACGAATATCCTAACCGCCATTTCCGAACGAATATATCACATACTGAATAAGGCAGTTGGGGCTAGGTCGGCAATGCTTGACATCCAAGGCCCTTGACAAGACCTGGCATGAGAGTATCTCCAAGAAAATCGATTGGGATATTATTAAGGAACGGATATTTAATATAAACAAATCCTCTTTAGCTGAAAGATCAAGGTTGTTTATAACGACGGTATATCAACACTAGACAACATTAATGCGGGTCTTTCTTAGGGTTCGATAATTTGATCCTTTCAATTCATGATTTTCATAAACGACCTTCATGATATAGTCGTAGCTAAACTCGATATAATTGCTGAAGACAATACACTCTATTCTAGACATATGTGCAAACAAATCATCTGCGTATAGAAGGCAAAAGCTGTATCTTTAGAAAATAGGCTCTATTCTTTATTGGAATAGAGATTTTTAAAAAGTCGTCTGATTCATTTCTACCAAGACATACCTGCATTTCTTTAACTAATATAAGTAAGATTTGCAAACACGAGATATTAATGTTTGATAGATTCCGGGAGTCCAAGCTTTTAAACTCCTCGGTCTAATATTCACTTAACCTGAATTGGAATGAATACTGCCAAGTGTTGACTTTTTCTAGTCGTCTAGAAAAATTATCTTACATTGATATACATTCAAAAAAATCTTACAGACATATACATTCCAAATTACCTTACATAGATATACATTCCGAAAAATCTTCTCTAGTATAGATATACATTCCTAAAGAACTTCTCCAGTATTGATATACATTAAAAAAAAACTTCTCTAGCATAGATATACATTCCAAAAAACTATCTAGTATAGATATACATTCCAAAAAAATATTCTCTAATGTAGATATACATTCAAAAAATACTTCTCTAGCATAGATATACATTAAAAAAAACTTCTCTAGTATTGATATACATTCCAAAAAATCTTCTCTTGCATAGAAATACATTAAAAAAAAAACTTCTCTAGTATAGATATACATTCCGTAAAAACTTCTCTAGTATAGACATACATTCCAAGAAAACCTCTCTAGTGTTGATACACATTCCAAAAAAACTTTTCTAGCATAGATATGCATTCAAAAAAATATTCTCTAGTGTAGATATACATCCCAAAATAACTTCTCTAGTATAGATATACATTCCAAAAAAACTTTTCTAGTATAGATATACATTCCAAAAAAACTTTTCTAGTATAGATATACATTCCAAAAAACTTCTCTAGCATAGACATACATTCCAAAAAATGTTCTCTAGTATAGATATACATTCAAAAAAAAACAACTTCTCTAGCATAGATATACATTCCCCAAAAACTTCTCTAGTGTAGATATACATTCCAAAAAAACTTCTCTAGTGTAGATATACATTCCAAAAAAACTTCTCTAGTGTAGATATACATTCCAAAAAAAACTTCTCTAGTGTAGATATACAATCCAAAAAAACTTCTCTAGTCTAGATATACATACTAATTGATTAAAATGTATGCCAAAATAAGCCCTGTTGGCATTTATCATTGCTCAAATGAAGACAGCCTTAACCTTCGAATACTTTCTTTTTAGGTAAGCCCGGAGAATCCGCCATGTGTGCGATATTTCTGTAGAGAGAAAGTCGGTAAGATGTTTAATTATAATAAAAATGGATTTGATAGGACAATTGTAATTGTTTTATTATAATTTAAATTAAAATCTCTCGATTAATCGTCTTCGTGCATTTAATGAAGAAGGAACTCAGCATAACATTTTCAGTTATAAATATTAAATGCAGTGACAATAAAGAGGCTTTCAAACGAAACAATACACAAAGAAATAGGAAATTAAAAAGGAAACCACAACAAAATTTAAGAAATAGAAACTTGTCACAAATGCAAGATTACTCCGGAAAAAAGGAAATCCGATTGTGCTTTTTCGTAAAATGCCTCTGTCCGTAGCAGAATTCCTCAAAGCCGATTAAAAATACCAAAAACCTGTCAACATTTTCTTTGGATTACCATTCTATTCAGCCAACTTGCTATGCCAATTTCTCATACTTATCTATTGGCAGTTTGTCGTATAAAGCTTAAAAACGATAACACGATCATTCTATATAACAATAGAAACATTGAGGCAGTCTTTAGTATTATGAAATACATTCGAACACAGGTAAGAATAATACATGCGTGAACTAATTCTCGGGACTTTGTGATCAAAGCTTCTTAACAATTATACACTATTATCATAGTTGGTATCATTTGGGTTATTCGGAGTACTGTTTTTCTCTTGACTGTTAGTTTTATAACGTTTTGGTAAATGAAACTTCAGACCTTGGTCTAGAATTCTTGTCGAACTCAGGAATCTTTATTGTTAAAATATTTGAATTCGCACGAAATCGATTCAAACTGACAGGTACTTTGATTGTACATCTAAAACAAGAAAGGGGTTTAGGCCCCCAAAATGCATATATAAAATGTCGTCACAGACGCGTGGCGTAACGGATAAACAACTACATAGAATTCTGTTCTGAGTGAAATTCTTCTGAGTTTTGAAGAGAGATACTAACAATACAATTGCGAATTACTTAAGATCTTAACCCGGTTGTGGCTGAGAAAACAAAATTATGCTACTAAACGTGGGTTAAAGAAAGTACCCCTTTCTATTCCGTGCAGGTTATATGAAACTACAATAAGGAATTACTTAAAATTCATACTTGATGTAACGCGTGTAATCAACTTGGATTAGATTATTCCAAACACATTATTCCATATAGATAGCCGAATTCGACAAAACATACCTGAAGAAAATCGCAGGTTACACCAATCAAAACGTTCTAGCAATAACATCCGAGATAAAGACATGAATCCAAACAATCAAACTAATTCGAATTATATATATATATATATATATATATATATATATATATATATATATATATATATTCTAACCGCTAAAAATGTTCCATTTGCGTTCTTTTTGAAAATTCAACATTTCGTACATTTATAAGCTCCAATCAACATCCAAATGAATGCTTTGACGATAATTACGGTTTTCAAAAGGCGAACAATTAAAAGGTATATATATATATATATATATATATATATATATATATATATATATATATATATATATATATATACATATATATATATATATATACATATATATATATATATGATTCTTAACTTTTGTTAAAAACATATTATTATAACCTTATATTTAAACCAAATTCAGATTTATAATTTTATTCTACTTTTTATTCTCAACCCATATTACTTTGCTTATCAAGTAACTATTTTCCTTTTTATTTTAATTTTTTCCAGATACATCTGCCTTACTTAAAACATTGCTAGGTTTATTTATGGTGTCTTTTACATATAAAAAAACACCCTACCAATACTTTTGCTGATGAGTAGATTTTGTTTTAAAAAAATTATATGCCAAAATTATTGTCCGTGGCTTAATGCCTATCACAATAAAAACACCGTTTTCGAAACGATCGTACAAATTATTGACTTTGTTGTTGTTTCTTCTTATGAAACAGATTTTTAATTTTTAATTCTCATTTGAATTTTAAATTATCAATGACATTACTATATATATATATCAATCACATTACTATATATATATATATATATATATATATATATATATATATATATATATAATTCTTAAACATTAGAGTGAAGTCGATCAAGAATTTGACAATTACAGGTGTTATATTTTCATACCTGTAAAAGCGAGTTTCTCTTATCAGTAGTATTGCGGTCCTAAGAAAGATTAATATTGCAGTCCAAAGCAAAGTAATAAATATTGATTTATTAAAAATGGCGGCTCAAAATTGTATTTGTTGAGATAATTATGGGGAGAGTTCGATTTTTAGTAAGAAATGCTTCATATATTCTCTCACCATGGAGGTAAATGTTGTTTTGTATACCGGTACTAAGATATAATTACGTCTTGTTCTGCTTCGTTTTTGTTTTACGGCATATCAATCCTTTTTCGTGTTATGCCGAATCGAGTAAATTTGTAACATTTATACATCTTCACGTTGTCTACATAGTTATTATTTATGCTTTGTCTGTTTTATTTTGCTTCTTTTACAGGCATTCATCATCTTCTAATGCCCACCGACAAGGCATACATATTTAAATACTATAAAAAATGAACACAACAATTTGTTTTTTTAATATGAAATAAAACACTTTGTTTCATTACTTACGATTTAATTTCTATATTTATTTCCTATTTAAAGATTTTCAGTATATTTTATTTAACTGAAGAAATATTTATTGTTCATACATATATTTTTTCCATTATTTTTATTACATTGTTAGGTGAAGTTTCAGAATAGTTACCCCCCCCCTTCCCATATTAAGAATGGCTTTCGGCATGATTCTTACAATAGCGGTATCAAAGTTTTTTATTTTTTATTTTAAAAACAAATTATAAGAAAAAAGATACAGGACGATTAAATTTTTTTTCATTAAATCGCTATTTAGGTGAACGCTCAAAATAGTTAACCCTTCTCCCCATAACCGTTTTTTTATGCAGTAAAATACTGTTTCAATAATCATGGTTTAAATAAATATTTATTCCTTATTTAAAGATTTACAGTATAATTTATTTAACTGAAGAAATATTTATTGTTCATACATATATTTTTCCCTTATTTTTTTTTACATTGTTAGGTAAAGTTTCAGAATAGTTAACCCGCCTCCCCATATTAAGAATGGCTTTCAGCATGATTCTTACAATACTGTTATCAAAGTTTATTGATTTTTCTTATTTAACAAAAATTATAAAAAAGATACAAGAACATTTTAAACATTTTTTTCATTAAATAGTTATTTAGGTGAAGGTTTAGAATAGTCAAACCCTCTCCCCTTATTAAGAATGGCATTTTTATTATTTCAGCATGATGCTTACATTTTTCTTGATATAAAAAAGGATACAAGAAAATGTTAAGCTTTTTTTTATTATTAAACTGTTAGATCAAAGTTCGGAATAACTTTTACTTTATAGCCAATTAGCCAGCTGTATTAAAATGTTTTAACATTTAATACCTAATAAGGTTTTCGCTTCAATTGTCACAAGCAGACAATATCGATTCAAAGGAGGTAATTCGTCAACAATTGTTTTAGCCGAATTTTACGGTAAAGTGTAGTGGACTGGTGGATATATTATACATATCCCCCAGTTTTTATTTATTTGTTTCCCCACTGAGCAAATTAGGCACAAGGCCGTTTTTTAATGTTGAGAGAGAGGGGGGATGGGGACCAGCTCCCGATGGGTGGGAAATGGGAATTTGATAGGAACTGTTGGTATGAAGGGTTGCCCCTACATTGACCAAGGTAGATATGTGGTGTTACCCCCACATATGGTCTTTGCTTGCAGTATCTGTCGGAACAGATACTACACTTTGATCTTGTCGCCCGGGCCGCAAAGGGCGGGGCCAGTGTATATACATATCCCCCAGTTATTCATTTGATAAAAGCAATATTTAATGAGCATGGTTCTTCTTGCCAGGCAATGGGTTTACCTGAACCAACAGGTGATCCTCCAATAGATAATATGACTCGAAATACAAACGAGCCTAATGTTGAATTGTTAAACAATGAACAATTAGAGGTCTTTAATACTATAATCAAGGCTGTCATGGCAACTGAAAAATTAGCCCCACACAACAATTGCTTCTATTTAGATGCCCCAGCCGGATCAGGAAAAACCTTTTTATTCAACATGTTATATGATTACTTCATCTCCAGCAGTACTGTAACCGCCACTGCGGCATTGATGTAATGCTACTAACTTCAGGGAAAACACTCCACAGTATATTCAAACTACCTGTACCTCTGACAGAAACCAGTTTCTGTAACGTTTCTCCTGTATCAGAGCATGCTTCTTTTTTGAGAAAGGTAATGGTATTCATCATAGACGAAGCCTCTATGATACCTAATCATGCACTGCTTGCTATAGATAGATGTTTACAACATATAATGGGTAACGATAAAATATTTGGTGGAAAATTTCTCATACTTGGAGGTGACTTCAGGCAAATTTTTCCAGTAGTGCCACATGGATCACCTACATCTATTATAGACACCTGTCTTAAAAGATGCCCATTGTGGCATCATTTCAGTCAATTACAACTAACACAAAACGTCAGAACTAACATAAATGAACAGGAGTTTTCTAGATGGCTCCTTCATCTTGGTAATGGTACACTAACTAGCAGTCTTAATGACGTTCCTGTAGATGCCATAGATGTTCCTAATGATTCGGTATGTAATGGTTCTCTAATCTCAGAAATATTTGATTGTAGCCCTCAAGAAATGGAAAATAGAATCATCATGACTCCAAAAAATACAGAATGTTTAACAGTAAATGTAGAAATTCTAAATAATCTTCCCGGAGGCATAAATACATATTTAAGTACAGATTACATCTCCGATGATGATGCTGAACTTCAAAATTATCCTATCGAGTTCATAAATTCATTAACTCCATCTGGAATGTCAGCTCACCGACTTAATGTGAAAATAGGGGCAATGTAATGGAACTAGGATGAAAATAAAAGAATGTCATCAAAACAGCATCATTGCTATTTTAATTAATGGATCTAATAGAGGTTCCATAGTTATCATTCCAAGAATTAAGTTAAAGCCAAGTGATACAAATGTTCCGTTTGCATTTCATGGGATACAGTTTTCAATACGATTAGCATATTCACTGACCATCAATAAAGCACAAGGCCAAACTTTGGATAAGGTTGGTATATATCTTCAACAACCTGTATTTTCTCATGCTCAACTGTATGTGGCATGTTCAAGAGCTCGATCTAAGCACAGTGTGAAATTTAAGGTAATGCAACTGCATAGAGATGATAATCAGGGCAGAAAGCGTGGTGTAACATATACTAAGAATATTGTTTACCGTGAAATGTTATGAAAACAATCAGGAACAGCTATGGAATCTAAAAATTAACTTGGATGTAAATATGATTTTGGAAAAAAAAATGTTTTAATTGCTTTCCTTATATTTAAAATTCATAATTTGATGAAAAAGTAGTGAACAGTTTGTGTAACTTTACTTAATTATATAACATTGACATAAATTTCACAGGTACAACCTACCTCACATCATTTTGATTATCGAAAAATCAAAATTTAACTGTACTTCGTAAGATTTACAGAAACACTTCATTTTATATGCATGTAATACACAAGAATCTTAATATTATAACAGATTACAATGTTTTTATGGAAAAAAAACGTTTGTACAGAAAATTCAAAGTGTTCTATTTATATTATCAGGAAGTTGTGATGCATTAATTGAAATCTATATCAATAATTCGACTTAAAAAATATTTGTGAATTTCCAAATCTTCATTGAATAAAATTCAAAATAAATAGAAAAGTCTATTGCATATGTAAAAGTTGACGGTTGCTTATTTAACTTCATTAAAAGCTATCAAAGTCAACTAAGAGCTGCTCAATATTCTGGCTTAATGGATCATTTAGCAAGGAATGAAGATGGCGATTCTGGTGTACCAGTTATTCTACCATCTTCATTTACAGGAAATCCCAGGAATCTTCAAAAACTGTATCAAGATGCAATGGCAGTTTTCTGTAAATATGGAAAGCCAGACCTATTCCTTGCCTATACATGTAATCCAAGATGTCCTGAAATATTAAACAACTTGGGGTCATCAGAACTTGCACAAAATCGATGTCAACAATGTCACTCAGTTTTTTTAAAATTCACAGTCTAACTCCCCAGAACCTGCTGAGTGACCACTATTCTCACTCCAAGCAGCTGATCGACGTCCCTGTCACCGCCTCAATCATCACCAGCACTTTCTGACAATATCAACAGCATCAGTTACAATCGCATTGACCTTCAATAAAAGGTTAAACTAAAGTTCTTTGTTCTACTTGCTTCCATACGTTAATTTTTGTAATATAACAATAAGGAATTTCTTACTGATGTGTTTAAAAGACTTTAACTACCGTGGAATTTCCACGGGTCCTACTAGTTGTTATTAATATGAATAATGTCTGATCATATTACTAGTTTTATTTATAGAGGACAACTATCTACATGTGCACCGACGTTGCCCGGAAAGGTAAAATAAACACAAGAGATTCTATGAAAGTACAAAATTGTAAATTTATTTTAAATTTTGATGTAAATTAATAACGTTACTATTTTAGCAGGTTCTGTAAAATGAAAAATGAATGCTTCAGCATCTGTATTTACGTATAAAGAAAGGGGGTGTCTTTGTATTGGTATATGGTTTTCTTTTAGCTTGACGAGAGTAAACGTGTTACTCCTTCAGCCAACGGATGATGATGACGTTGTAACATTCTTTTATAGTAAAACATTGCTAATATGTTAACCATTGTGTACTACCAGGTAACACTTTTGGGTCGTTTCTTTATCTTCTTTTTTTTTGTAGCCTATGAGCTCAGTTGACCACAGATGAACCTTAATTCTAACAGAAATACATTTGTATAATAAGATCTATTCTTGTATTTTTACGTTATTGTTTAGCTCATTGTAAGAAAAAACAAAAGTTCCGCGAAAAGAAGTGAGCGTTTGTGCTTAAAATAAAAAAAAAATTGTCTTAGAAGTTTCCGGTATGAATCCATATTAAAACTGTAGTGACAAGAAAAAAAGTCGGGATTATTATAGATAATTATAAAACTGTCGTCCTTGCTTGCTTGAATCTTGTATTATAATAAAGTCGTATTCTTCTTTGTTTCTTTTGGTTACAAAAGTATATTGATTGGCAAATAAATTTTCATACTGAAAACGGACTTACATACACTTGTATCTCAGCATGATTTTTATATATACTATTGATTCAAAAATAATCTCTAGTTAGTTAATAAACTCATTTACATATTGCATTAAAGAACATCTATTTTAATAATTGGCTCAATTTTAATGAATTTTATTAATAATTGCCTGTTACAATAGAATCATTTTAATTGTTCTATTTAAAAATATTATTTAAATCTAATTTTTCTATTTTTAATATAATTTATATTTAATTTATTTCCAATTATCATAGCTGACAACAGAAGTGTTTAAAACCGGAATTAAGCCTATTTATTTTAGTGATGGCAATTATTCCCCCTTTAAGCTATGATAGCTACTTCACGTTTAATAGTTATGCTTCCATAAACCCAACATGTGGTCACTTTTAGCAACAAGAAAAGGTATTCGATATATCCTAGATTGTATGTGACTAATCTCTCCGCCCGGCAATATGTTCCGACTGAGTGAAGCCGGATATATGCACCTAGTATATATATAGAAAAATGACGATATAAAACTATATAGTAATATATATATATATATATATATATATAAATATATATGTATATATATGTATATATATATGTATATATATATGTATATATATATGTATATATATATATATATATATGTATACATATATATATGTATATATATATGTATATATATATATATATATATATATATATATATATATATATATATATGTATATGTCAGGTCATGTCATATGCTACTGGTACCATATATACTGGTACTGGTATAAATATATATATATATATATATATATATATATATATATATGTCAGGTCATGCCATATGCTACTGGTACCATGTAACCCAATACTACCTGCCTCATGGTCGGGTCACCGGCGACTAAAGTGGTTCCCCCACCAGACTTGTTTGGTGAGGAGGGCGGCTAGTCTCCCTGAAGGATTAAAAACAAGACCTTCCAAAGGGCGAATGAACTCTTTTTCTGTGTCAACGGCCAACTAGCACCGTGTATATCTGTGTGTGTATATGTGTATTGGGGTGGAGAGGGCTCCCGTAAGCCGTGGTGAAGGCAACCTTTCTAGGAGAAGCAAATCTCTGATTTAAAAAACAATATAGCGGGAGTCCAGTACCCGCATTAAGCTGGTCTGCAGTTTAATTTGTTGCTGGCTATCTTGCTCTTGCTTGTTGCTGGATCTCAACATTTTGAACTGAGAGAGAGACTTAGCTGTCGCACAAAGCTAAGACTCTGTAACTTCATCTTTTTATAGATACTCCCTTAGGCATTTGGGCTCATGGATTTTAAATGTCTGAGGGAGTGGCACTCGTCTGACAAGACGTTGCAATCATCATAAAGATGTACATATATATATGTATATATATGTATATATATATGTATATATATATGTATATGTATATATATATGTATATATATGTATATATATATATATGTATATTAATTCATTTATTCAATAAGGATATACTTCAATTGGAGTGTAGGGCAAGCGAGAACTCTTTATACCATGGCATTTCGAAGCCTAATGCTTCTCACTAGAAGATGAGTTAAGATGCTAGGTAACATAATACCGATAGTTACATGAGGAGCGAAATAAAATATTGATCCTCTTTCGGGGAACTAAATTGATCTTTGTGATATAAGACGAGTATACTTGTTATTACATAATGCAGGTAAGTATATGGTATATCTGTCATATTGAGTTTAATATATGTGGACAAAATGTGTTATTAGATTCTCTGGGAGAATATAGGGCAAGTTAATTGAAGGAAAATGATTTTTTAATCATGTCTATTAAACGGTTATAGCTATGGAAATGGTTTACAAAAAATATTGGTTTTATGCTACGTCGCTATATATTACATTTGAAAGTGCTTAAGGGAAACATAAATTATTAGGATAATATAAAGATCATAAATGTGAGAGGATAAATCATAAACGATACAATGTAGGAAGATTTTAGTTGAATAAGATGGAGGATAAACAAATGGTAGAATAATGGGATAAAAATACAAAGGATTACGGGATTAAAAGATATAAGAAGTATATAGCGATGATAAACATACAAAGTTATAAAACATAGGAGAATAAACATGGGGCAATAAAGCAGATATGAAAAAAATAGATATAAAAAATTGATATAAAAAATAAGTGCGAAAATATAGGGATCTATTCATTTTATTTCGTTTTCTTTTCTTGGTGTCACTTGTATAGACAAGTGACACCAAGAAAAGAAAACGAAATAAAATGAAAATACGCCAACTGAGAAAATATACAGAAGGAGAAAGTTCTTGAAGGCAGGGGTGGAGATGTTTAGCAAATTTTTTTTGGAGGGGGTCCTTATTGAGAGCAAAAGCAGTATCGAAATATTTTATAAACATGCAAATAATAGAAATTCCCTGATAAGAAATACAGTTTCGGATTAAGATTGTAATTCAAGGAAACATATTGCTGTTGGTGGTGGATAATTTGCAATTTTTTAGGATATTAAAGTTGGGTCTGGCACATAATTAATTTCAGGGGAAAATAGTTTGGAACGGTAATTAATTTCAGGATGTCGTTTTTTGTTCCAAGATTCTCATGACTGGAGTAAAAATATCTTGACCCTTGATTGTTGATGTAGGTAATCCTGCTGTCAGATTGAGAATCGTCAAAAGTTCCAAGTAATGTATTAATAAATTCTCGGAGGAGCTTTTGGTTTTATAAACCTCATGCCAAAGAAAAATAAAAATTTTGAAATAAAATGTGACACAGTTCGAGGCTAGAGCAAATTCTGGAATGGAGAAAGCAAAGATGATATTTTCAGATATTAGGATTGAAGTAAGGTGGGGAGCGGATACTGATAAATTTAAATTTAGGCTTTACATGAAGAAGAATAAAGGTGTCTAGGAGGGTTATTGGGGAAAATTGATAAATGATGAGTATATAAAGCGATTTATGAGGATATATCCTTACTATTGCATATCAACGTAAGTATGGATAGGTTGGTTGGTGAATAGGTTCAATAGGACAAGGGGGTATATTCAGGGGTGGGAAGAGAATGTTCTGATGATATTTCTAGAATATTGTAAAAATAAATGTTGTGACAGAGAGAGTGAATGAGAGAGAGAGTTCCTATAGCTGAGGTCTAGTGGGATATTAAGGAAATTAAAGGTTATACATATGTGCAGGGTTACTCTAGAAAAATTAGCTTAAAAAAGAAAGTTTCATTGTTAGATAATTTATGCGTGTGAAAGTCTACTATTTATTGCAATACGAAATTTTTAATTAGAGAGGAAAGTAGTGTTTATGTCAAAGGGTTGGTCTAAGGCGTTACAGATATTAGACCTAGTTTGGAGGAGGTTTATTGACAGAATTTAGGGTGTTTTTGTATTTAAATTTTCTTTTGTGCTTACTATTGGATAATATTTCTGATTTAGAATTGACAATATTTAATTTTTCTCGTGCTGTTATAATCGCTGTGGCCTCTGCGTTGCGGAGGAGGCAGTATTTTAAACCTGGGCTATATAGATTTTCTTAGTATTTTCTATTTTAAGGAGAACTTTATGTTATTTTCATTTAAGTTTCATACTAAGTAAGAGAGGGTATTTTTCTTCTCAGGTGTCTCTAGAGAACGATTGCAAGTGGTTAGCTATTCTAGTTTTTAGCGGGAAGGAACATAGTTCTATGTATGCATATTGAGGGTTGATGTGTAGTATATTCGGGGGTTCACTGCCTAAGGGGGTTTAGTTGAGTCCCGATGTTCCAAGTTTGTTCAATGCGAGATTTAGTTATGTCTATTTCTAATGTAGTTATTTGAATTTGACTAGTTATGTGCTTATCTGCTGTGGTGAGGGGAAATTATATCACTGTACATGAGTATATAACGTCTGAGTGCATACAGTCTTTCTCAAGTGAGCACTTTTCGGGAGCATTGCAATTAACAGTAAGGTTTGAGGTGTTCTTAATATTTTGCTGTGTAGATTTTATTTTTATTATGAGAGTTTCTAATTGTTTGCGCTAGCATAGGCATAGTACAGAAGTAGAGTTTGATTGAATTTTTATATAGGCTAATTTGTGAGGGGGTTTAAATGAGTTTTCTATTATTTTGAAGAATTCTTAAAGAATATTAGTTTTTACTCTATTATTGTAGGGTGGGTTAGATAAAAGTTTGTTCTTTTTTTCTAATCCTATTTTGGTTTGCTCTTTTTCTAAGTTATTGTTTATATGTTTATTTTACTTATAGTTATGATTTGATATTATTGCATTTTTTTTCTTTATTTGCATTTGGTCCTGTTATCGGTAATTATGCTTGGGGTGTTGTTTTTTTTTTACTATTATTGGTATCGTACTCTATTTTGTAAGTGTATCCTGAGTTAGCTAGTGCGGTGTTGTAAAAGTTAGAATTTACTTCGAATATGTTGGCAGAAAGGTTGCAGATTCTGTTCGAAACTTATTCTATGATTGCTTTAATAAATTATCTAATGTGATTTGAGAATTTATGGAACTGGTGTAATGATAGATCGGGCTTATGGCAAGAACAGTATGATCATTCATTTAGGTTAAAGGTTACGTATGGGAAGTTTGAGGTACTTTTTTCATTTTCTATAGTTATGCTAAGGCCATAGATACCAAAGATTCATTTAAGTTAATAATGGTTCTATTATATAGCCTGAGTCTTGATCTAAATACTAGTAAGGCGTCGGCCCTATATAGGTCTCCTTGTAAATCGCGATTCTTTACTTTATTTTAGGTTCATTTAATAGGAAAAGTCCGATGAAATCAGTCACTTGGTAAGAGTCTGACGTATCCCCCAGTATGGCAAACTAGTTTGGGTGTCTTTTCTTTTCCAGAGTTTGTTACTAAATTGTATTAATATTTTTATGCCTAGCAATATTAGCTTAATTTCTGATTCGAAGAGGTCTGAATTGTTTGTTGCTAGGATGAGTGCATTTTTTAATAAGATGAGAAGATAGATTGTTAATAGATATCTATGTCGAATGTTATGAAGATTAGCGTAGAGTTGTTTTTTAGATTTAGAAACGACTCTATAACATTGTCTGAAGTCTGCCAGAGGGGGAAACTTTTTCTCTTTTTTTATCGTGGGGAAAATTATGTCTATTTCGCCTAAGTTGGATTTGGATGGGCATATTTGGGTTACTTCTAAATTTAGATATATGGTCTTTTAATGAAAATCTTAGAGTAACTGGGGTTACAATTTCTGTGCGGTTATTCAAATATAAGGTTTGTTAATGGACTTTTTGCTTGATCATTGATGATGTGCACTAAGTTAAGGGGTACTACTTTATAGGATTTGTTTGGATCATTGTATATCAATAAGACTATGATCACTAGCAGTATTAACAATGATCAATAACATGAAACAGATTTGATTATTTATGGGGCGGTTTCTGGTAATATTTTTTTTTTACATGGAGTTTTAAGATAAACAAGATTAATCAATGTCATATAGGTAAGCACTATGAATATGGCTGTTATTGTGAAGTATGGCAATTTTACCAAAACGTAAGCTAACTACAATGTTAACCGGTTAATGTTTTTGATATATCTAAACAAGGATAGTACTTAATTGTATATCAAGCCTTTATATGTTTGATAATTCATTCTGTAATAGTTTTTAGTTTTATCAGCAGGTACAGCGAATTCTGTTTTAGTTATAACCTTAAGTGCGAAGACATTTATTTTTTTTTTAACTATTGGACAAGGATGCTTGTTAGATTTCTTGAATTTTATTTTTTAATTAGGTTGATTAACCTGCTTTCAAATTCCGCTGCATGTTCATTAGCCGTAGGAAAATAACAATCTTATCTGTTTTTTTTTTAAGTTGGGATATAAAATTCAACGGGAGGGGGGAAGCTGTTAAGGTTTTGAAGGGTTGGGGACTATTAAGGTGGTAATAGCGTGGGGTTGCTTTAAACTAAGATCTTACATTAATTATGAATTTATTAATTTCTGCTATAAGTTTATCTATATACATATTAAAGTGAACGTGTGTGTGTGCGTGTGTCTGTGTACATTTCCCTACGCAATAACTCTGTCAATTTTTAGTCTACAGACTCGAAATTTGATCTCCACAGGGTACTGAGATTTGGGAAGATCGATGTGATTGGTATTTGGCCAGAAATTTCGCTGTTAAGGGGTAAAAGTTCAATGATTTGACCTTTGAGAAATCTACCAAACTCCTCCGACAATTTTGGGTCTAAACACTTGAAAGTTTACATATAGGTTCCTTGGACATGGATCAAACTTAATTATAAAATTAGAGCTCAAAACAATAAATTTTAAGGTGTCATAATAGGGTTCAAAAATAAAAAATATTGACCGGTTTTTTATTTATTTATTTTTTGCTCAACATACACCTCCAAATACCCGGGCAACGCCGGGCACCTATATCTATAAAGGTGAAAGTGTCTGTCTGTCTATGTATCTGTGTGTCTGTGTGTCTGTGTGTGTACATTTCCCTACGCAATAACTTTGTCGATTTTTAGTCTACAGACTCGAAATTTGAAATACAGAGTACTGAGATTTGGGAAGATCGATATGATTGGTTTTCGGACAGAAATTTGGCGAGTAAGGGGTCATAGTTCAACGATTTTACCTTTGAGAAATCTATCAAACCCCTCCGACAATTTTGGGGTTAAAAACTTGAAATTTTAGATATAGGTTCCTTGGACATGGATGTAACTTAATAACTTGATTTGAGCCAAAAACAATAAATTTTAAGGGGTCATAATAGGGGTCAAAAATAAAAAAAATTGACCCCCTTTGTTTTTCTTTGCTCAACATATATCTCCAAATATCCGTGCAACGCCGGGCACCCATGCTAGTATATATATATATATATATATATATATATATATATATATATATATATATATATATATATATATCGGATATTATATTGTACGTTTTATACTGTATTCCGATACATTTACTATCTTAATATTATTCCTAATAATTTATATTTTCTTTAAGCACTGTTA